>NC_036443.1:9955089-10286785 GCF_002775205.1 Xiphophorus maculatus | reverse complement strand
ACCGACAGATACGTTGCCGGCAAATTGAGACGCTTGCCTTTCAAAGGCGTATACGTTCTTTTTAATATACCACTGCTGCTCAGTAAACGCTCAAGAGTGCCGCAGTGTAGCGTTTTTAAAATATGCTTCATCATTAGCTAGCTAACCGCGGGCCTTCAACTCTGCACTCTAACGTAACGTAGAAACGCTGCTGTCAGAGTAACATTGGACCATGTCAGCTGAAGTAACCAAGTTGAACCAGACTGGGGTTTGAAGCCGAACTTGTATAGTACGGTCAAGCGCAGATATGGCAACTATTAGCTAAACTGTTAAAGGTTGAGGATTTGGTCTGCTGAGTGGTTCTGTTTTGACTAAAAGTAGGCGGGGACAGCTTTTCTCGGCTAGTTTTGCTTCTTCAGGTGACTTGCTTTAGGCATATTGTTTGTGAAAGCATTAGCTTGACTATTAAACGTCAGCGGGATCACCGCTGAGTGAGTGTCAAGTCAGTACAGCTGTAGCCAGGCTGTCACCTGAAACCCCGAGAGAGTTTTAACCTGCAGCGATGCACCCCGGGACTTTGGAGTGAAGAGTTTCATTTTCCTCAGAAACAAATCGTCAATACGTGCCGTGACGTCTGCAGCGTGGACTGAAAGTTTCTTATCGAAGCTCTTCATTATCACTTTTCTGTAGTTGGTGTATTCTGCTCTTTGAGTCCGTTTGTTTTTCAAGGCCCCAAGCAGGCAAAAAAGTACTAAAAATTCAAGTTATGAGAGTATTGATGTAAAAGGAAACAATCGTTGTTTAATCCGCTGCCTCCTTTCATGATTCACTTGACAGCTTTTTGGGACTGAATGTAACATATCCTCAAAGAATATTCCTGTATTATGTTTCTGCAGTATTTGTGTAAAGATTTCTTTGACTGAATACTTTTGCTGCTGATGCTGTTCTTGTATCAGAAGTTAATGTTTGAAGGAGACGGCTGTTTATGTTTGATGGGAATTGACCAAAACTGTGACGGTAACAAGATGGCAAAGTGACAAAATGACCAGCAGTCAGAAACACTTTTATGTATACAAATGTGATTTCATTTCGTTGACACTTAAGTAATTTGTCTAAGCGTGATTTTCTTGCAGCCATAGTTGTCTCGTGTAAAATACCTGAACTGTTACAATTTTCGGAGTTAAAATCAACCCACTTCCACTGCACTTGAATGGCACGTTCTCATTATTTTCTCATTACGAAGAAGGCCTAAATGAACAGTCATATTTGTAGATAGTCAGGGTTTACCAATTTAAAGTTCCTCAAGCTCATAAAAAGGAATGTTGTACTTAAACAATATTCCAGGGGCTTTAATTAATTTATTTTTTTAGAAATTGAGAGAGGTGGCACTAATGACTAACTGTTATTTAATAGTCAAAGTAATTAAAGATTTAAACATTTTTTTACTTTTTACATTTTACCACAAAGTTATATCAAAATAATAATAAAAAAATTGTAGCCCAGAAGCTTATAAAACTTTAATGTTGCTCGGTCAAAGAGCTACAAGCAACATGGTTTTGGCTAAATCTAATCCTCCGCACAGAGAATTGTTTTTTGACACAATAAAGAATCACAAGCAACAACCAATTTCCTACAACATAACAGTTAAAGTAGGTGTTTAATCATTTTGTCTAGTAAAGGCTGTGTGGGTTGAAGAGGACTGCCTAACTACAAACACTATATTATTTGGAACTGAGTTTTACATCTCAGTAATATATGTAATATGACAACACGGGACTACATTCAGTCTACAAAATCATTGGAAATATTTTGTAATTGCAGTATTGCTGTACACAATATACATACTGCAAAGAACTTCATGGACTGTAAAAGTGTTAATCAAGTTACAAGCATTTATGGTACCTATGCATTTTGTGACATTTGTTGTTTAAAGCAGTTTAGTTTTAAAAGGTCATTAATAAACTAAAGCTGAGTTGCTTCAATGCCAAAACAGGAAATGTCGGAATAAAGCAACCTTTCCTGTAAAATCTTGATTGGATGAAAATATTTAACTTTAATTCTTTTTCCAGTAGCTGGATAGACTACTAATTATCTGGGGTCTGCTTGAGCTCAAAACAGAAATACACTTTTTAATTAAATGTTGTATTATATAATTATTGCAATATTGATCAAAATTATTGCATGTCTTCCTAACATTGTGCAGCCCTGGCCTTCGTGATCATTTGTTAACTGTTTATATATTTGTTCAAATATGAAGGACGAAGTGGATAATCAGTTTTCTAGCAGTAGCATTATATTCTCCATTTTATGGAGTAACCAACTTCAAACCATAAAGTTTGTGAAAAATTATTCCTCAACCTGAGCTGCTGAAACCATCGAGGAGGTTTCTGCATCCTTAGTGTAACTTTGTAATTCAGAATTTTGTTTGGAATGGATATTGTTTTGTTTGTTTTTTTGCTGTATCACATCTCATGAAAACATCAAAACAAAGACAGTATTTTTTTTTTTTTTTTACAGTTTTTTGAGGGAGGTAGATTCATGACTGCAAATTAGGGAAGATGCTGTAAATTTCCAAACAAATTTCCGTCTTGTGGTTTGTTACATG
The DNA here is from genome assembly GCF_002775205.1 of Xiphophorus maculatus. Classification (NCBI taxonomy): domain Eukaryota; kingdom Metazoa; phylum Chordata; class Actinopteri; order Cyprinodontiformes; family Poeciliidae; genus Xiphophorus; species Xiphophorus maculatus. Next base: position 10,284,201 of record NC_036443.1, on the reverse strand, counting down.
CTGTTCCACCTTTTATTTGCAGTGAATCGGACATTCTTCACCACGACAAACAATATGAGCCTTTCTACTCCTCATTTGTGGCTCTTTCTGCACATTACATCACCACAGTTTGTGGTCAAAGTATGTATACGTAATGTTCTATTTTGTGTTAGGGATAAGGCACCGTCATTCTAAATAAATAAATTGAACGAATTTGACTGCGTTTCTGCTGTCTTGACTAATTATATTGTTTTTATTTTCTAGTACCAAGAAACCAGCTGTTGTCGGTGGCTGCAGCGTGCAAAGTACTGATTGAATTTTCATTGCTGCGATTGGAGAATCCAGATGAAGCATGTGCTGTATCACAGGTCAGATTTTGAAAAAGTGCAGGAAGAAAATTGTACATTTTCAGACTTCATTCAGTGGTTTATGTTGTTCTAAAGAGACAGACTGCTTCTATCTGCCACTTTAATTCTGTATAAATTAACACTAACATTTAAGTTCATTTATCCAATTTTTGTTTGCATATTGCACTTACATTGTATTATTTCTTCTACAGAAACACCTGATACTTCTAATAAAAGGACTTTGCACTGGCTGCAGCAGGCTGGATCGCACAGAGATCATTACATTTACTGCTATGATGAAGTCTGCCAAGTTGCCTCAAACTATCAAGACCCTCTCAGACGGTGAGTATCCCAAAGCAAACAAAGGTCATCAAAAAACATACATTTCTTTGGAAGAAAAGAAGCAAAATCCCATTAGAGAAAGAATGTCTAAATTATTTGTGACTAATATAAAAGTGTGTCATCTTTTATTTCTCTAGTGGAAGATCAGAAGGAGTTACCTAGTGTTGTGAGTCCTGAACTTCGACAAAAAGAAGTGCAAATGAACTTCTTTAATCAGTTGACTTCGGTTTTTAACCCGGATCTTAGCACCATCTTGGCTTCACCATCAGCAGCGCACATGCAGGTCAGCACGATCAATTGATAATGGTTAAAATGAACCAAATTGATATTTAATGAACCCATATTAAACTTGTTCTATGTAGGGAATTTCCTGATTTAAACCTATTTGCTTTGTCACTGTTTTGAAACATACTTATTTCTCAAATCCCTAAACTTTGCAGGCTGAGAGTGACTCAGACGACCAAACCACAGATCAAGCTGTTCAGGCCAAAATGAAGAATGCGTTTGTCTCTCAGAATGTGTCGAGCTTACAGGAACTTGGTCAGTAGTTCCCCATCAGATGCAGTGCAGTAACTTGGGTTTTGACTAATTGGCTGTAACAGTGTGTTTGGACCCTGTGTTTGTGTCTCCCAGGTGGGTCTGAAAAGTTACTACGGGTGTGTTTAAACTTGCCGTACTTTCTACGTTACATCAACCGATTCCAAGACGCTGTTTCAGCCAACTCTTTCTTCATCATGCCGGCTACAGTGGCCGATGCCACTGCTGTCCGCAATGGGTACGTACTTGTTCGTTAAATCTAGTCTATTATCTAGTTTGGAATTATAGAAATGTCTTTATGTATGCTTTGAACTCTCTACATTTTTTTTTTGCCTTATAAAATTATGTGAAATTTCTGTCTAGATTTCACTCGCTGGTGATTGATGTCACCATGGCTCTGGACACACTGTCCCTTCCTGTACTGGAACCTCTGACCCCAGGAAGACTACTGGATATGACTGTGTTGGCCCTTAGCTGTCTTTACGCTGGTGGGTATGAAATGTATTTGGTAAAAATAAAGCGAAACGTCTCCTAGTTCAGTCTTTTATAAATTTGATCAACTAAATAAAGATTGACCTGAGAGCCAAGTTTTGTATGAACTTCAGCAGACAAATGTTTTAAGGCAATAGACCCAACATGCTAAATATTGTGCTGACGTTTCTTTGCCACAATCATCAACTGACTACAACCAGGCTTTTTGCAAAGACATGACAGAAAGGACACAGAAATGTCTTCTGATTTCAGTGTCTATTTTGGTCTGCATAAATATAGAAAAATAAAAGTGTGAAGAATTATTTACATTTCCAGACTTTATTGATGTCTTCTTCCTTCTGCCCTCCCACCCACCTTCCTTCTATCCTCACAACCTTCCTTTGTTATGAACATCTGTCTGTATGTTTGTTTTTTATTGAATTGCTGAATCTAAAAGTACTTTGTGGTTTTTGTAGGTGTGAGTGTGGCCACTTGCATGGCAATCCTTCAGGTGGGCAGCGGATTGCAGCTTCGCTCTGCCTCTACTGGAACCAAAGAAGAGGACTATGAAAATGACGCTGCCACAATTGTTCAGAAATGTGTAAGTGCCAGAAATACAAAATTATTGCTGCTCATGATGGTTTTGCCAATGTTTAGGTATAAAAACTAAAGCTCTTTGAATGGATCAGTGTGTGTTTTTTAACACAAAAAGTCTAGTTTGTCTTCATTTGCACATCTCAGTTTAAGCATGTATCCAGATTTTTCACATTTTGTTGTATTTTATGGTTGAACAATATTTAAGTTGGCTGCCACAATGTTTTTTTCAATCTATCAAATAATGTTTTGATCATTTTTATTTTTCTAAATTTAGAAACATTTTATGTGCATTTGTTTTTACTAAAAATATTTGGTTTTTTGTGTCCAACATTTTGAAATATAAATAAGGCCTTTCACTTTAAATTATGCATTCTACGTATGAAATGTCACCTCCAACATGACAAAAAGAAATAAAAGTAAGGCCTTATTACTTATCATGGAAAAATTGGTGTATGTGGATGTCGTGTGTTGACATAAGTGGAAGTTAAGAAAAATGAGCTCAATCAGAGTGTAACTAAAGAACAAAGAAACAATGTCCGTTTCATCTTTTACTCAGAATCAATTTTATTTATGTATTTATTGATCCATTTATTTATGCTTTGTGTTGTAATTCACTTGAATAAATACTTAAAAGTGATAAACTGGCAGAGTTCAAAAACACCAATCTAAATGGAAAAAATGTTATTTATTGCAAATCATGTATATTTTGAATTTAAATAATGTTTTTTAAAAAGGCTTTTAATTTAGGTTACACTATTTTATAGCTAAACATTATATTTAGTTGGGCCAAACATTACATGTAAAGAAATGGCAGAGATTTAAATAAAAATGTTTGTATTCTATTATTGATGCTCTTGCTCTCTTTTCCCTTTGAAACATATTAAAAAAATTACAAACACAAAATCTGTGTTCTAACAGTTGGAGATCTATGAAATGATTGGGCAAGCGATCAGCAACTCCCGCCGAGCTGGAGGAGAGGTGAGGACAAGGTTTGATTAGAAAACTAGAACAGCTGAAGAAAAATGTGCCCTGCACTTTCTGTCCTTTACATAATAAATGCCTTTTTTTATGTTCAATTTATGAAAAGATGAAAAATTTTGTGACTCTCTGTACTTCAGCATTATCAGAACTTCCAGCTGCTTGGAGCCTGGTGCCTCTTAAACAGCCTGTACCTGATTCTGAACCTGAGCCCGACCGCCCTGGCAGACAAAGGCAAAGAGAAGGATCCCCTGGCTGCTCTGCGTGTCCGGGATATTGCTGCTCGCACCAAGGATGGCGCAGGATCGCCAAAACTTGGCCCTGGCAAAGGGTGATTCTAAATGATTAAAATACAATAAATACATAAGTGTACAGTTAAGACCAGCATGACTTAATATCCCATGTTCAGTTATCTTTTAACTTTACAAGCATGTTTCTGCTGACTGAAAATGTTAAATGTTTTGGAGTGATTTAACCAGTGTCCCTATTGAGGCTGACAGAAAATCTGTGGAGGGAATTAAATATTAAGTTGGTGGAGAGGAATCCCTCAGGTCTCAAAGATTTAGAGCTCATCCCCCAAAATAACAGTGGAAACGTGCAAAAAGCTGGTCAGCAATTATTAAAAGAGCTTGATTGCTGAAATATCTAATAAGTGCTGGAACTTATTAAATATTTTATATTTGTTTAGTTCTTACTGTTGATTCTGGCCAATTTCTATATATTCTTAAAAATAATTCTGGTAAATAGGTCTCATAAGAAATTCATTCTGTGAAAAGCAATTACTAAGCAACTACTTAAAGATTTTATAAACAGTTTGGGTGTGCAAATTAATTTTTGCTTCTTTTTTTGTGCTTGTTTTTTTTTTCTCAAGACACCAAGGATTTGGAATATTGTCTGTGATACTGGCCAATCACGCCATCAAACTTTTGACCTCGCTCTTCCAGGATTTGCAAGTGGAGGCTCTGCACCGGGTGAGTAAAGTTCTCAACGGTCAGGGTTGTTTCCTATTGTATTGTTAGAAGGAGTTCATCTCTCATTAAATAATTGTACTGCTATTTTTTTATCACACATTTATGAGGCCGTGATGTTATCAGCAGTAGCATTCATGAATAATCAAATTTTGTTCATTTTAAGAATCCATTACCTCCAGAATGCGACATTTTACACCTGATTAATTGGGGTAAAGAAACAGCTCTACGTTCTGTACGGGGGCAAAACTATTTTAATTTGAAGTGAATTTTCCTTAAAAAAAATTTCAGTTACTAATAAATGACATTTAACTGTTGCAAAGTGATTAGGAGCCTGATAGTCTTATTGTGTACAGCAAAATTGAAAGCAGTAATTGCTCTGAAAAGGTGTCATTTAATTCTTTTGGACTTGTTCAGTTTTGGTCATTTTTAGATAAAGTTAGGAGCAACTTGGGGATGTTTTGATGTGTTACTAGGGGATTTCTTCGTACTTGATTTAACTACCAATGACTGAAAATAATTTTCAACTGTCTATTTATATTCTACTGTAACGAGACGCGGTACAAGAGATCACTCACCACTATTTTTGGCTTAGTCAGGGATTATGTTAGTTCATGTTTTGTTAGAATAAACTGACCCAAATGTGGATCAGAATCACAAATGATAGAGACTATGTAAAGCGTACAGAAAATACACATTTAATTTATACCAGATGTTTTATTATTTATCTTAATAATTTCCAAAAACATCCAAATACATAGACAAACAGAAACCCAATAACCTGAGTACAAGTGGCAACATGGGAGTGAGAAATGGGGATGCCAGGTAGGAAGAGGTCAATTGACCCAGCATCTTCTGAAAACATTTTAGCCATTAACACTTGGTTGTCAGTGTTAATGGCTAAAATGTTTTACACAAGTCTTTAATGCTCTTGGTTTGTGAATGTTCTGTAATTCTTGCCAAGTCACATACCATCTTTAACAGCCAACATAATGAAGATGTGCAGGTTTTCAATCCAGTCAAGCTAGTTTTCACAGACTCCTAGTAGGATTTATCAAGTTTCAGTGGTAGAACATTTTGTCACACTACTTAGAAACATATGTCATATGCAGAATTTAATATACAGCTAAACACTGTGAATAATGTTTCTTCTTTATAAACACCTTCCCCCTTTCTGCAGGGGTGGGCAAGTGATGGACCACCAGCTGAGCTCAGCATCATGGCACAAAGTACTTCAATCCAGAGGGTCCAAAGGCTCATCGACTCTGTTCCTCTGACAAATCTTCTCTTCACCCTCCTCTCCACCTCTTACAAAAAGGTGCAGATTATAATGTAGTTTGAAAATACTTGGGGAATAAATTTGATGGTTTTCATAATGTAGCTAAAAGGATTCATTGTAATCAGAGAAGTATTTTGGCATTTAAAACTAAAAAACATTTTTCTTTTTTGTGTTTTTGTTGGGAATTTGTTTCAAAACACAGAAATAAAGCACACATACTATTTAGATGTTCTAGTTAAGGCCCTGATGTGTTTGCTTTTTTCCAGGCTTGTGTTCTGCAGCGCCAAAGAAAGGGCTCAGTTAGCAGTGATGCCAGTGCTTCGACAGATTCAAACACCTACTATGAAGACGATTTCAGCAGCACGGAGGAGGACAGCAGCCAAGGTACTTTATTTTTCTGGATTCAGGAAAAGCATCAACACTTCAGGTGGCCTAACAAATGCTAGAATATATTCCAATAAAGCAATTTAAATTTGCAAAAACGCAGAGGGAATTTTAATTCATAGGGTAGCAGCAGAGTATTTGCATGCATAATAGGAAAAATAAAATACTGTGGGAGACTTTTGTGATGAAGGGAAATGTTTTGCTGTTTAAAATAGGGGGCTTTTGTTTATAAATTCTGGTGGGTAATTGCATTATTTTACTATCTGAAAATACAGAAAAAGTTTTCTACAGCAAGTACATTTTTGAGATTAAAAATGGTCAAATGAGCGTGGATATTGTAGAAATAAAAAAGCTGTTTTTTGTAGCTAAATGTCAGTCAGGAAATAGCAGCAGTGAAAGATAAATGCATATATGCACACAGTGATGTTCATTTTTCTTCCCTTCCTTAAACAATGCCAGTTTAGTTGACAGTGTTTACTATTTCAGCAGAGAGAAGAGAGGAGAAGACAAGTGCAGCTTGTGTCTCAGGTCAGCAGTTTTCTGTCCTCAGGTCAAAGACTTGGTGTCCACATCGCTGTCTTAGATTCATTTTCTTTTTTTTGTTCTGTTACACAAATTAAACTCTTGAGTTATAAACCTAATCCTCTAAAATGATTAAGCCAGAGATGAACAGCCATGTAAAAGTAAAAAAAAAAAAATACTATAAAAATAGTATTTTCTTGTGATTCTTATCAGCTATTTCGCATTGTTTCTGTCAGAGGTTCATCTGTGGCTCGCTGTCTTTCTAAGGATAATACCAATGCTCCTAAATGTGGGTGCTTGTTAAATTTAGTACTAAAACAATCATTAGAGCTCACTGATAAACTGAAAGTAAATGGTATTGTAATCTACAGTGAAAGAGTGAAGCTTCTTGTATGCTTGGAATCTTTTTCTTTTGCTATCTATATTTAGAGCACTTATCTCTTCCAATCTGCGGCTATGATTACCTCCCTGTTGTTTTTCCCCAACAGCATGTGACAGAAGAACAGCTTGTTTATTATCAGAGCATAAAACATAACCTGGATTTTTACTGGGAAAATTGCATAATGCTGTTCAAATTGCATGGTCTGTTGATATTTAACAACACATGTTTTCTAAAAACTAATCAGAGCCTCTGGTTTGAAACTTGCATTATTATTGTTTATATTTATTGGTAATAATGAGCAAAGACTAACCTAGTTGCCTAATGCAGCCCTGAACTGTATTTGATCATTTTTTTGTCACATTTCAAGATAAAAAAAAAATTAGCAGTTAAGTCACCAAAGCCAATGTGACTTTACAAGTCCTCTAACGCAGACTTGTCATTAGTTTAGTTTTCAAATTTTAACCTTTTGTTGTTATTGAGGTAGATCTAGACTCTTGAATAAAACAGAACCCACATCAAAATATTGGTATCATTCTTGAATACAGTCACTTTAAGTTGTACGTGAAGGTCTGAAACACAAAATGCTTCATCTTGCTGTCACCTAAAGTTTTGATTTATGTGTTTTGCATGCAGATGTGAAGAACAGCTTGATGTGATGTTCTTTTAAAAACATAAAAGCTGTCTCTCTTTTTTTTCTGTCTTGAAATGACTTCACTGTTGTTGGGTAGCATCACTGACAGGCTTGAATGTTTTGTGTGTTGTGGGTCAGAGGACAGACGAGAGGTTTGGCATGATGGAGTAAATTGAGGCTTAAATTGTCAAATATGAAGGGTTTGTGTTGGTGGTGAAATTATTTGTATGTTAATTGACGTATTTTTATGTGGATAGGATTTACCAGGTTGTTTGTTGTTAAAATTGTGAGGGGCAAAGATTTGTGGCCAGTTTTCAATTATTTCATTTTTTTAAAGCTCTGACCTGCTGAAACCATCTTTGTCTGATTCTAATTATGTCTCCAAAGGAACTCTAATAGTAACTCGCCTTATGTATGTTAACAACTATTGAATGCTTACATTAGGAACAGAGGCAACCAGGCTTAACTCTTTTTGAAATGCAGTTTAGTTTTAGATATCTTTTTGTGCCTTTTTTATGTTTCAGCAACTGTTTCATACTAAAGATCGCTAACTTGGTGTTCTTTCCTTAGCAAGAATATCAAAGCCAACAAATGTTATTTTCCTGACTCAATTCTTGGGAGGTTCTTTGTCACAGCTCATCTTCTTAAAACATAATGCTCTATGAAAAGGACTATAATGAACTTATAGATTTCAAAACAGACATTTCCATACACTTAAGAAAAGGGGGAGAAAAAGAACAAAACCCTTTTTCCTGAAATGAAATCAGACAAAAATGTCCTGTTTAGCTAATTTAAAAATACTAAAGAAAATGGATGTAACAGGGTTAAATAAACATTTAGTCTGATTTAGAAAGGGACCAATTATGTTTTCATACAGCATATGTAAACATTCAGCTGTGTGACAGCCTTACTGTTCTGAACTTTGAGGTTAAAGTCATTAAAGGAACTTGTTTGCCTGAGCAGCTTAGGCATCCTTTTACACAGACGGAAAAATGTTTGATTAGACACAATGATAAGCCTGATAAGTAACCTAAAATTAACATTTAAGATGTTGACCACCAACTTAAAGCATAGTTTTTGTTCATAAAGTGAAATCAGCAACAGTCTATCACACTTGATGGATATTTTTTGTGTCATTATGTCAGATCTAAACTCCTGACACATTTTTGTCTTATAAATTATGCCCCCATTTAATAATACGACACTGAGATGTTTTCGTTTTTGTGAGCTAGAGGTCGCCTTGTAGAGTAACAAGATATGTATTCTGCATAAAGTGTTGGAATGTGACCCTAGTATCATTTGTCTGAATGTTGCCTGTGTCACAAATGCATGAATAAGAATGTGCTCAATCAGAAGCTGCTATTTAACAGATTTTAGAACAGAACATTACATGAACCTGAGAGTGAAAAAAATATTTTAAAGAAAGAAAACTAAGAATTTACTCTATGGAACTGGTTGTTCAAACATTTAAGGTCAAGAAATATAGCTTTAATTTCAATATTTTGCTTTTGCTTTAATATGCAACACATGGAAACCAATACAGTTGTATTTTATCATTAGCTTAGCAAAAAAAATAATTCATTCTTGCAATCTGATGCAGTTCTATTCAATTATAAATTCCTCCTTATTCTTAGTTCTGTGATTATTTATGAGGGTTAGTACATGAAAAAAAAAAGTATTCACTATTTACTTTGGTCCTTGGCTGTTGTCCACTGCTTGTGTTGCTAAAGATGTCATGAACCAATGTGAAGCTTTTTATGTTTTCTATTGTACCCTCACAAATGGCTTATTGTTGATGTGGAACATTTTTTCTTTTTCAGTTTCACTTGAAGCAATGTGGTTAAATTACCTGAATTTCTTTGGCAGATGACGACAGTGAACCTATCCTGGGACTGTGGTTTGAAGAGGCCATTTCACCAACCAAAGACAAAGTGGCTCCTCCACCCCCTCCTCCTCCCCCGCCCCTGGAGACGTCACCCAGACTCAAGAGCCCCAGCAAGCAGAATCCAAGCGAGAACGGCAACATTTTAGCAGGTCGGAAAGATCCTGAAATGGTAAATCACGTCTATTTTCATAAATATTCATAAAATTGGTCTATTTCCTAAGAGCTTATAGTTGTTTTAGTTTTTAACGACATCCTGTGGCGCCGCTCTGAGTCATAACTGTTCTTGTAGTTCCTCAGTTTGGCCTCCAGCATTCTGAACTTCATCACCACCTCAATGCTGAAGTCCAGGAACAACTTCATTCGCAACTACGTCAGCGTCTCTCTTACAGAGCAGCACATGGCGACGCTTGCCAGCATCATCAAAGACGTGGATAAAGATGTCAAAGGTATGTTTTGCCAAAAATACACGTTTTTGTTCATAGCTTTCAAAATATGAAAAAGAGTGTCATGTTTTTGTTTCTTAGGTTCTTCAGATGAAGTGTTTGCTTTAGCTCTGTACCACTTCAACCACACCCTAGTCACCTCAGATCTTCCATCTCCGGTTTTGCAGGCAAGACATTTTTTTTATGCTCTACCATTTCCTAAAGATTATGGGACATTTGTACCTTATAAGTAAAAAGTAATGGCTGGTGAGAATAATTTCTTTTTGCATCTTGTCATTCACAGAACACCCTCCTGCAACAGTTGGGTATTGCTCCCTTCTCAGAAGGGCCCTGGCCTCTGTACATTCACCCTCAGTCGTTGTCCGTCCTCTCCAGACTTCTCCTCATCTGGCAACACAAAGCCAGCGTGCAGGGAGAACCAGATGTGCCGGAGTGCATGAAAGTTTGGGAAAGGTTGGATCATCATAGAAGTATTCATCTGTCCATATTAGGGCTGTTGTAAACAAATATTTACAAGGCTGCCGTACTCCAGGCATCGCACCAGTCATTTTAAGGATGTTTATTGGCCCCCCAAAAATGATGAAAACCCAGGCATTATCATAAATCAATAAAATCCCCATGGGCCGAACTTGAAAATTGGACGTTATGCCGCTAACACTTAGCTTTCGTCAACAACTCAGAGGCGTAAGTGAGAGCTCTGCACATGCAAATAATGTTCCAGCTGTAACACGGTGCGCTAAATTATAAAATATAAATTAACAAAGCTTCGAGGCAGGTAAATTTTCCTCGAGGAACTTTAATAATCGAGGTACTCAAATCATTTTAGCAAGGAATGATTAAGAATTTGTAATTTTGTCCTGCACCTTATTCGTTTTGTTTTCTCCTTTTTTTACATTGCATAATAAAATGTAGATTGAGCTGCACAGTGGCGCAGTTGGTAGAGCTGTTGCCTTGCAGCAAGAAGGTCCTGGGTTCGCTTCCCGGCCCAGGGTCTTTCTGCATGGAGTTTGCATGTTGTCCCTGTGCATGCGTGGGTTTTCTCCAGGCACTCCGGCTTCCTCCCACAGTCCAAAACCACGACTGTCAGGTTAATCGGTCTCTCTAAATTTTTCAGAAATTCTGAAATTTGAATTCTTCTAAATTATCATCACAACTAGAAGATTTTTAAAGCAATTTTGTTGCTTTGTGACCTTTCTGATTGACTCATTGGTTTTATTTACTCTTTAAAGTAAGAACAAAATAAATGGCTGATTTTGTCCATAATTGTGTTCAGGTGGAGTTCACCTGTGTCATTACCACACTTAGCTATACTGTTAGAATGCATAATCAAAAAAAACATAATTAGAGGCAGTTTAAAAAATTTTTTTGGGCAATAATGTTTATAAAAAGGTTTAAATGTTTAATAAAATAAAGACATAACTCAGTGGTTTATTATTTCTGTAATCACACATCACAATATTCCAGTTTATTCATGCTTATTTCCCTCTTTTTTTCTTCTTCTCCTGTTTTTTACTTGTCATTATTCCAGATTTCTAGGAACCCTGAAACAGCACACCATCCAGGGCTCTGTCCAGTCAGAGGACGACCTTAATGTGGAACACCTCCAGTTGCTCCTGCTCCTTTTCCACAATCTGTCTGAGCGCGGTCGACGGTCGGTCCTCGCCATGCTCACCCAGGCCATTATTGAAGTGGCACAGAGCAGGGACTCCCAGCTGAAGGCGGTACCCCTCAACCTGGCCCGGTTGCTACTGGTTTTTGATTACCTGATGCGTCACTACTCCAAAGCTCCCTTGTACCTTTTTGAGCAGGTTAATACTTTATTTAACTAATTGTTTTTTAATTGAAAGCGCAGATTTTACAAATATTAAGGATCAATGTATGTCTTAGACTGGAGTACCCAAAGTTTTTTTTTCCTCAGGACATTTTCATAATTTTGCAGTTTAAGATGGTGGGACAAATTTGTCCAATCAGTACATTGCAGATAGATTCTTATTTAATATTGTTTGGTGCAAGTGTTTCACCAACAAATTGAATCTCCTTAATAGAGAAAATTTTATTTAGAATACAAAGTGGTTTTTTGTTTTGTTTTAATTTAATTTCATAGTAAATGCAACTAGAAATAAAGTATGGAAAACTGTTTTTGTTCCTGGGAATAAATAAAAGTAATTTCTAGATTTAAAAATGCAATCAGTTCATACAATTTTGGGGGATAAATTCTGTTTGTTTTTTTCCATTTTAGGTGAAATTAAGACATTTAGGATCTATGGTTTTACATGTCCCTTTTCTACAAAAATTATCCTACCTTGTTCTTTTCAATAAAATATTTTACTTAGTTTAAAAATAAAACGGTTTGATGAACTTTCATTGCAGGTGCAGTACAACCTCCTCACCCCGCCATCTGGTTCTATTCAGGAAGGTGGAAAACGTAGTAGTCTCCCACTTTACTATGGATTCAAAGAGGTGGAGGAGAACTGGGCCAAACACTGTTCAGCAGGTAAATCCTAAAAATCACTTAATTTTCTTCCAGCCCTTTTTTTTATGAAGCTGCTCTACCTTTTGATTTATTATACTGCTATTACATTAGTAAATCTTTCTAACTCCAAATTCATTTTCAATACTTTTTTTAAGATTCAAATGTTCAGCCCAAGTTCTACTGTGTGCTGTCGCCTGAGGCATCTGAAGATGACATCAGCAGGTTGGATAGTAAGGTACAGTTAACTTTAGTAAGGTTTCTGAGTCCTTTCAAATCTACACAGTTATTAATAATACAGTTTACTGTAAATACCAGTTAATGAAGCCTCTTACTGTTTATCTTGTCAGGTATTTCCAAAGCTGGTCAGTGGAGCAGTTAAATATGATGAGCTATATGTGTGGCTGGTCTCACTCCTGGAAGCAGGCTCTCAGTTTGATACAGCCAGAAGACAGGAGAGCAAACCAATCACTCCTGTGGTGAGTTCACCATGTCCAAGCTGAGCAAACAAGCTTTGGGTGATATTTTATTGAAGTTTTATGATAATATTTGAGATACCATTAAGAAATATGTCATATTGATGACTTTGTAAGCTCATTACATCGTCACCTAATGCTGTTTGAACTCGACACAGGAGGCCTGCTCCCTTCAGTACTACTTCCTGGTACTCTGGAGAATCCTGGGAGTGTTACCACCCTCCAAAGCTTTCATGGAGCAGCTGAAGACCGGCTGCAGCGACCCCAGTGAAAGTGACATCTTGCATACGCTGCGGTGGTCCTCGCGTCTGCGAGTGTCTACGTACGTTCACTGGATCAAGGTTCGTTTCAGCTTGAAAGTACTACTGCTTGTTTTAAAAGCAGAAGAGTCACTGTGGAAAAGTATGTGTCATTTGACATTAGCTAATAATCACTTTTATGTTTTTTCCACTTTAAATTAGTCATTAAAACTGAAAATGTAATTTTGTTTTCCAAAATGATGAATATTCAGAGACATTTTATTTGTGGATTAAAAAATGTATTGCACCACACTAAAGTTGTGCTGATTTATCTTTATTAACTTGTGGTTTTTGTGGCATTGTTCTGCCTGCATCATCAGGAGCACTTGGTAAAGCAGGGAATGAAAGCAGACCAAGCAGCATCTCTTGTTGAGACGACGGTATCAAAGTGCAGCACTGTGAAATATGATGTGGAGCTTGCAGAGGAGTACATTGCCAGACAGGTATTGACTACTACCATCTCTCTTTGTTCCTTAAACAATATTCTATACCAACTAGTCTCCCTTTGACAAAAATATTCTGTTTCAGATTTCCACCTTTTCAAGTGTTGATCCGAACGTCGTCCTTCCACTTCATCAGCTGCCCTCCTTGCAAGCTATTTATACTCTGGATGCAGTCATCTCTAAAGTCCAGGTTTCATTAGACGAGCATTTGTCCAAGGTTGCAATCGAGGCCGATGCCCACAAGTCCTCCGATGTCACAAAAAACTTGCTGCCTGCTACGCTACAGCTCACAGACATTTATACTGCCTTCACAAGGTAAGAATCAACCACTTGTGGAAGCCATTCTTTGCTCAAGTTTACTCTTGAATCATATTTTCTTAAATATTAAAAGAATATAAGAAGTCTGATTTAACTTTTATTAGATCCTACCTCCTGCTAAACATCCCAGAGGAAGGTGAAAACAAGCTGACTGATGCAAAGCTCCAAGGTTACGCTGCAGTTCTGTCCATTGGCTCCACGCGCTGCAAGGCCAACCTGCTGGGTATGTTTTTAATTTTTTGGAACTCCAGGCAAATAACACAATTGCTTTGACAACTCTGTGTAATATATTACTTTTAACCTAATCTTAAATTAAACTTTACAGGTCATAACTTGATGCAGAACTTGCCATCAGCTGTACAAACGGTATGTGAGACTTGGAACAGCGTCCACACTAATGAGTTCCCCAACATTGGCTCATGGGTAAGTGAAGAAACTTCTTGTTTTTTTTTATATAGTTCAATTTTGGCCAGAGCTTTTTAATTAAGTTGATCTTTATGCTGCATCTGGTCACATTATATAAATGTTAGCTTCACCTTTTATTAGCTTTGTCAAACAGTTGTCTTTTATGCTCGTAGAAAGGCAGGAATTAAAAATGTATTTTCATACACACACTCTCCATCCAATCATAAAAAGTCCCAGAGGTGCATAATATATGTGTGTCCACCGCACCTTTCAGATTTTTAGTTGTCAAAAGATTTAATAACCATCAATGTAAGGTATGGACAATAAAATATCTTTGTTGCGAACAGTTAATATTGTAATTCAGATGATGCGATAGTTTGCCCACTATACTGATGACTATTAATAATTTTGTTGAGCACTAAAAAGCTGTCAGTAGGGAAGGTAGAGTACAGGATTGACTTAAAACTTACTGCATTTATATACAGTGCATTTGCATGTATCTATAAATGAGGAAATTAAATAAAAATTGTATCAAATATTTCTATTGCTGAAATAAATGTTATCTTTTTTTTTTTCTCAGCGAAATGCGTTTGCTAATGATACCATCCCATCCGAGAGCTACATCAGTGCCATCCAAGCAGCTCATCTGGGGACTCTGAGTTGTCAGTCCTTGCCTTTGGCCTCTTCTCTAAAACACATCCTTCTCTCATTGGTTCGCCTCACTGGTGACCTCATCGTGTAAGTTGCAGTTTCTTTATGTTTTAAAATTAAAAAAACTTTAGTGTTTTAATAGGACTTGATTTCTGTTAGCCGTCTCCTTTTAATACTGTTGGTCGTTCGTCCCTTTTAGTACAGAAGAGCTGAATCCCACTCAGGTTGTGAGCACGCTGCTGCCCCTGTTGCTGGAGAGCAGCACAGAGTGCGTAGCAGAAATCAGCAGCACCTCGCTGGAGCGCATTCTTGGCCCGGCAGAGTCTGACGCCTTCTTAGCCCGCATCTATGAGCGTCTGGTCACAGGATGCTACAATATCATTGCAAATCACTCAGACCCTCACAGGTATGCAACAGGAGATAGGATTCATTCATGTCGCTTTTAATATCACGAAAATATTTTGTTGTGTTGTTGATGAATACAAACAGAAATGGTCTTTGATGTATTTTCAGTGGCCTGGATGAGTCGGTTCTTGAGGAATGCCTGCAGTATCTGGAGAAGCAGCTTGAGAGCAGCCAGGTTCGAAAAGCGATGGAGGAATTCTTTTCATTCAGGTATCGGTTCTGCTGACGCCGTAGGTAGCTTTATGTAGCATCTTCTTCTGTAACATGATGTGTTTCTTTTTCAGTGGTGAGCTTGTCCAGATTATGATGGCCACAGCCAATGAAAACCTGTCTGCAAAGTTCTGTAACAGAGTGTTGAAATTCTTCACCAAGCTCTTCCAGCTCAGTAAGTTTACTGTCAGAATGTATTTAAAATTTAAAACAACCAGGTATCTTGATGCTCAGTTTTGATCAATTAGAAATTGAAATAAGTCTTAATATCTATATGGAAAGCAAGAACTTACAATATATAATAATTTTTTAGGCCTAAATGAAACAAATGGAGGAAAAAATGGAAAATCTTAACTCATAAGCCAAATAACAAGAAAATAATTTAATTGTAATGTAATTAATATTTTATTCTCTGTAGCTGAGAAGAGCCCAAACCCAAGCCTGCTGTGTTTGTGTGGTTCTCTGGCCCAGCTGGCCTGTGTGGAACCGTCTCGCCTGCAGTCCTGGCTGACCCGCATGACGGCGACGCCGCCCAAGGACACGGAGCAGCTGGAAGTGGTGCAGGAAAACCGACAGCTGCTGCAGCTGCTCACCACTCACATTGTGCGTGACAACAGTCAGGTTGGCGAAGGAGTCTGCACCGTCCTCCTCAGCACACTTATTCCCATGGCAACAGATATGTTGACCAATGGAGATGGAACGGGTTTCCCTGAGCTCATGGCCATCATGGCAACTCTGGCCAGTGCAGGGCAGGGGGCTGGTCACCTGCAGCTTCACCGGGCGGCGATCGATTGGCTGACAAGGTGGTAAGGAGCCACTTTTATTCACTGAAGGGCCCTTCCAAATTTTTCAGGAAATGTATTTGTTTGGTGACTGCATATACCTGAAATGTTTCAATGTACAAGTATTTGTACATTAATATAAAATGTATATTTTTTTACAGCAAAAAGTATTTGACACAAAAGAATGTGGTGGAGAAAGTTAGCACCAACTTATCTCATGGAAAGGTAATTCATTTTTATTTTATTTTTTTAACTTTTTTTCTGTGAATCATCCAAATGTCTAACATATTGTTCTAATTGATTATATTTATTTCATTTGTTTAAAATTATTGTATTTATGCTCTCAAGCATGTGCTAGCTTTAATTGATATTGTGCTTATCTTCCATTCTCAGCATGCCGTAATGCTAGAATGCTCGTGCCACATAATCTCCTATTTGGCTGATGTGATGAACGCCCTGAGGCAAAGCAGCGGTCAGGGCACCTCGGCTCTACTTGTGGAGGGAGAAGAGAAAGCAATGGAAGTGGACTCGGACTGGGTGGAGGAGCTGGCAGTGGAGGAGGACGATTCCCAGGCAGAAGACTCTGTAAGATGTCATGCTTCAGCTCCGGTTTTATTGAATAATAATAGTAGCATAACTTTTGTATCCGAATGGTTTATTTTTATCTTTTAAAAAATCATCTTTGAGTGCACAGTATTCTTAAAAAAAAAGTCATTAATTTCTAAAAACATTTCAACATTTTTTGTCACTTATTTCATTCTGCAGCACGTTATTGCTCTGAGCAAGATTAATTATTTATTTGTACAGTATACAACAAAACATAGAAATAAACATGTTGTTGTTGCTTGACAGGATGAAGACTCACTTTGCAACAAACTCTGCACCTTCACCATAACTCAGAAGGAGTTCATGAACCAGCACTGGTAAAGACAAATTTGTATCCAGTAGTTTGCTCTTATCTTTGAATCAAAACAACTTGAAATTGTAATCCATATATTTTACATTTCCTAAACAATTGCCAAGCATCTTTTCACACTTCAAACTTTTTGTTTGTCAAGATAATGCAAGCTATCAATCTATCGCTCACCAGGCCTTTATCTTTATCATATTAATGTGAATAGACACTGGCTGGTAAGAGATTCTCATGGTAGGATAACCTTGAGTGAAAATACCTTGATGCACAATGTAGCATTAATCATAGCATTTATTATGAAATAGCTAAGATTTTTTATTTTGATTATTTTCAAACTAAAGCATAAATGTAGACTAAAGGTCATTAAATACAATACCAGTTTTCAAAAGGTTTCTGCAAAAATGTTATATCGTTCTTTGGTATTCTGCTCTTTAAATACAACAAAGTGATACTATTTAATGTTGGTCTGTTTGGGTCAGCTGCTTGATGGGCATGCAGGTTGCATGGTTGCAGCTTTGCCAGCTGTAGTTTTGCCACTGTTCTGCTTTATCCTCTGCTCAGACCAGCACTTTCACATAGAAAATGGGTTTAGGATTTAACCAGGACTGGTGCTAAAGCCAGTTCACGACTGAGAGTCATGCGAGGGAAATGTCTTTACATCATAGTAAATGACCTCCCTTCCTGCGTTTTTTTGTGTGTATGTGAAATAAATGAAACTACGGAGACAGTCCAAAAACACAAATGAAACTAATTATCCCCACATTTCTTCAAACACATACCCACATGTCACAGCTGTGAAATATTAACTGTGTTTTTATCAAGAGAAATGCTTTAGTCTTACTTAGCTAGTATCTCATCTGCACAAGGAGCGCTGGAAAATTTTAAAATGTTTATTTTTTTAAAGCAAGTTTTGTTTTCACAACCTGGCAGTATTCAAAGACAGACAAAGTCTGAAGTAATATTTATGGACTCAGTAGAAATAATCAGCTGTTACGACAGCTTATGCATCCCTTTAGTTATTTTCAGAGACGAGATTACAAAATTACATGGGGGACGACAATAAACAGTTTATTATTCTGATGCTAATATGACATTTTATGATTGTGTTGTTTACAGGGTTTTTATTGAAGAATTAGACCAAACCAAAAGACAGCTTTTAACATGCAGCTCACAAAGTTTAGCTGACCACCAGCATCAGTTTGGAGCTGGACCAGAGCCAGAGTTTGGCCTGGTGGAAACAAGAACTAGCACTAGAGTCAAGCACAAGCACTGGAACCAGTTTAATGAAAACACTTCCTCTGTCATCTCCTTATCAGGACAGTAGTGACCCTGTGACAGAACATTTTAATGTGTTTCAAATCGCAACTTGTTCAAACCTCAGAACACGTCAATACCGTTAACCGGCCCATGCCTAGTTGCTGCGCTAATGTACCAGACATTTGACGTTCATCTGTTGTTTTTCCTATTGTAGGTACCACTGTCATACCTGTAAGATGGTAGATGGGGTAGGTGTGTGCACAGTGTGCGCCAAGGTCTGTCACAAAGACCATGAGATCTCCTATGCCAAATATGGCTCTTTCTTCTGTGACTGCGGTGCCAAAGAGGATGGCAGCTGCCAGGTGAGACCGAATACCTCAGGTCATCATGGGAAGAGAACAACAGCGGTAACTTTGGTTTGCAAGTCATTCCCCCATTGACTTCCATCCAGTCATTTCATTTGATCAGGATTATAGCTAGTCCACACCTGTGGCCAGAATTAAATGCTACAATTGCCTGACCTTATGTTTTAGCGTGTAGCAAAAAGCCCAGCTTTCCTAGTTAACCTGTAATGTTGGTTTTGTAAATGTGCATGCGAAGAGAAAGCCATCCACTACATGTTTCTGTGTTTATTGTTTATTGTGGAGTAGCAAAGACCTGCAGTGTTGTTTGTGGATTGTGTTGTCTGCTTCAATGTCTGTTACAATTGTAAATAAGAGCTTGGTGCAGTTTCATGTATATGATTATTATTTTACTTTTGTGGTTGTTTGCACACAGTTTTCTTATGTTTTAGAAAGGTAACAATACATGCTCTTAGCATGCCTAAAGTTAAATTTAGGTTATTAATCTGAGAAAATTATTAACAGCCTAGTTTTACTGAGCTTTTTAATGCATTTTGGACTAAATTTGTGTCCACCTATCATAGGGGTTGAACCAATTAGTCGACTAGTCGACTCTAGGACGTCTCGCGAGTTTTTACATTTCATGTCGACTAGTCGCAGTCATGTGATTGCCGGTGGTGACAGCCTGTGCTGATCTGACAGCACAGTATACGTCACAAGACAGAAGAAAAATAAGTTAATACATTAGTTTAAATGATATGTAGATGGATGCATATTTGTGGTTTTACAGTGTTTTTAAAAGGAGATGGAGTTGCAGCTGCAGTCCACTACAAAACACAAGCCGTCTAAAACTCGCCCCCTTCCCGCTAAGGATGTCACTTAGCCGCTCGCGAGTGTCTTTGTCACGACGATCTAACTAATACATTATGATGTTATGTTGCTGATTAAATAAAGATCTGTGGTAATGACAGCTGCTGATTAAATAAAAGCCTGTAGTTGGTAATGACAGTGTATACTTGTCTGACATATATATAGCCGTGAGTTCGGGCTAAGAATGACACTTCGTGCTTAGAAGTGTCATCAGATCAGCTGTCAGAGTGTATGACACTCTGACAGCTGATCTGACAGAACACTGGCTACAAAATGGCGTCTTCAAAACAGATCGAGGACAAAACCCACATCTTGTCAAACAGGTAGAAATTACTGGGTCCTTGTATGACAATGTGCTCTTAGCGAACTCTTAGCGAAGAGAATATTGACAGCGAGTGAACTTTATTTTACCCCCGCCCCCGCGCCACCTCTTTTTATTGTTTTTACATGCCATCTAAAAGATGTGCGTTTCCTTTTGAATGTTGGTTTCCCAGCAACTTATTATTTATCATAAACTATCCCGATGTTTTGTTGTTTCACTTGTTGCTGTTCTGTATAAATGCCGTATTTTTCCGTGAAAACGGGTAATAAAGCCTGTACGTTACTCCAAAGCTTTGCGTCTTGCGTTGCTATGACGTCACAACGACTAGTCAACTCGACATCGACTCGACTTTTATCATGTTGACGTTGACTAGAAAATATCTTAAATCGTTCAATCTGCTGAGTCAGCAGAGCTTCCTGCCGCGCATCGGGCGGAGGAGAAGCAGGTGGTTTCGTTGAATTCAGTTGTAACCAAACGGGATCCGTTCATAACAAGTTTGGCTTGTGATGTTCCAAAAGCTCCATGTAGTCAGTGTGATAATTTGACTCCTATAGTAACTATCCAGAGATCATCAGCATCAGCCGGTGTTTAGAAAAAAAAAGTCAGACCCGACTTTGTGCAACAAACTTTTCCCCGCTGCTCACGAAGAATCTCCATAATAGACTTAGTAAAAGCAGGAGAAGGGGAGAGAGTGTGTGTGTGTGTGTGGGGGGGGGGGGGGGGTGTCAATATTTGCCGTGAAAATAGCTAATAAAGCCTCCAAGTAGTTGTGAAGGGTTTTTGCGCTTACGTCACTATGACGTCACCGCGACTAGTCGACATCGACTCGACTATTATCATGATGTAGTCGACCTTAAAAAATATGTAGTCGTTCAACCCCTAACCTATCACCATTTCTCAAATGATTGTTTACTGAATGCTTAAAAAGTTAAGGGAGCTAGTGACATGAAAACACTTAAATTAACCTAACTGTAAAGCTCTTAAAGTTGAAATAGCTGTGTATGATGTAATACCAAAGTGTGCATTGATTAAAACTAAGCATTCTGCTGATTATAGCTTTTTTTTTTTTTTAAATCTCAACTTTATAAAGAGTTTTCACTGGTTTTACTTTTACCCACAGGCTTTGGTGAAGCGCAGCCCCAGCAGTGGCATTAGCTCAACTCTGAAAGAATCATCAGCTTTCCAGAGTGAGATGCGGATGCCTGAGAGCGCCATCAGACACCAGAACGCCTCTCCATCCGAAAAGGGCAAGGTCACAATCTGTGATGGCAAATCCAGTGATGAAGAAAGACCAAAGAAAAACAGTGTCTGCAAGACCATCGAGGGCTGCCAGGAAGAGTTGCTAGCACAAGTGGTTAGAGAAATCTCTTCATTTGTTTCACTCCATATGATACCCAAGTGTGGTGCCCCTATATTTTCTCTAGATTTATTTGTGCATTCAATGTGCATTACAACACCTGTGGTTTTGGCCCATTTTTTTGCGACAGATGGGATCATCCACTGCTGCCGTCATACTTGAAATGCTCATGTTTTTGATGGAAGCCATCCAGACTAACTTCCAGCAAGCCTCCGCTGTAGGAAGCAGCAGCCGGGCCCAGAAAGCCTTGAATGAACTGCACACTCAAGATAAAAATGTTGAGATGACGGACCAGTTAATGGTACGATAACTAAAGGGCTGAAAGTGTTTATGAAGACACTTCAATGTCCTGATAGTTAAAATTTATGTAGATACACATAAGGGCGAAAATTTCTTTTTTTTTTTTTTTCTCAGGTGCCCACACTTGGTTCTCAGGAAGGAGCTTTTGAAAATGTGAGGATGAATTACAGCGGCGATCAAGGCCAAACAATACGTCAGCTCATCAGTGCGCATGTCCTACGTCGGGTCGCCATGTGCGTCCTCTCCTCACCCCATGGCCGCCGACAGCATCTTGCAGTTAGCCACGAAAAGGGGAAGGTAAGTGGAGCAGTCGTAACCTGGAAACAGCGTCAAGCCCAAACAGGTGACCAAATTTTAAAAATAGATTTTCATTGTGTTAAAATAAAAACGAAAATCTTATCGGGCTCTCTTGGTTGAAAGTCAGCTGCAATCAGTTCTACCAGATGGAAAACTACAGCTTGGATCAACACTAAATGTTAAAGAAGAGTGTTGCCATCAGATTAGCTGGTGCAGTTTAATATGGGGCATTAAATACACAAAAGTCTAATAAGAACAATCAATCTGTATTAAAGCTAATAAGTACTTTTACATATTTATAAGAATGTATTTCTTAGCTGTGTTTTACAAATCTAGTAAATTAGATATTGTTGCAGATAAACTTTTATTTGATTGCGGAAGGTTTGCTAGTAGCACACCAGATGATCTCTTTTTCTTTTTTGTACTTTTTACTCCCTGTTGACAGATAACAGTCCTGCAGTTGTCCACACTTCTGAAGCAAGCTGACTCTAGCAAGAGGAAGCTAACTCTGACCCGACTGGCCTCCGCCCCAGTTCCTTTCACCGTGCTCAGTCTCACAGGCAACCCTTGTAATGAAGATTACTTGGCTGTGTGTGGTCTAAAGGTAAGGAAACTAGACTTGTTTTTCCCCACTCAAAGTTATCCAAAAAGTTAAGCGTTATGCTTACTTTGCAATTCAGCATTTCACTAAAGTGCTCTTTCAATCTCTCCAGGACTGCCATGTACTAACATTTAGCAGTACAGGCTCCGTCTCTGACCACCTGGTGTTGCATCCGCAGCTGGCCACTGGCAATTTCATCATCAAAGCCATTTGGCTGCCAGGTTCTCAGACTGAGCTGGCAATAATCACAGCTGACTTTGTCAAGGTATGTCATGGCAAATTTGGTTTAAAAACAATATTGGTGGGGAAAATAAATTTATACTCCTTTCTATTTGTGAACAGATCTATGACTTGTCGGTGGACGCCCTGAGCCCCATGTACTACTTCCTGCTCCCCAGTTCCAAGATCCGCGATGCGACCTTCCTTTTCAACGAAGAGGGAAAAAACATTATTGTAATCATGTCCTCAGCAGGTTACATGTACACTCAGATCATGGATGAATCCAGCAGTGCCCAGCATGGGCCTTTCTATGTCACAAATGTCCTGGAAATAACCCATGATGATCTGAAAGTAAGTTGAATTAAAAATTCTACAAAAATATACAAGAAAAAAAACAAACGTAACTATTTTGCACTCTCAATATCTTTTAAAAAGAAAAAAACCTGATTTTATCTTAAGATCTTTTCATTTCATTTAGTCACATTGAAGATTTTTGTGAAGCTGCTAAAAAGCAATTGAGATAAATTCTTGCTTTTTTTTCTTTGTGATTGTAGGACAGCAATGGGCAGGTGGCAGGAGGTGGTGTGTCTGTTTACTACTCCCATGTCCTTCAAATGCTTTTCTTCAGCTACAGTCAGGGAAAATCATTCGCTGCCACCGTCAGCCGCAGCACTATTGAAGTGCAGAGGCTCTTTCCCATCAACATCAAAGGGTAACATTTGCTTGACAGTAGATATCGTTTCTTATTTTCTTGGCACAGAAATAATGCCAGTAAATATCAAAACTAGCTGGAGGAACTGACATACTTGTCGTCCTTTTTTCTTTTAGCTCCAACGGCGGTAGCAGCAAGTTGTCCCCGGCTCTGTGCCAGTGGTCCGAGGTGATGAACCATCCGGGTCTGGTCTGCTGTGTGCAACAGACGACTGGAATCCCGCTGGTGATCATGGTTAAACCCGACACCTTCCTCATCCAGGAGATCAAAACTCTGCCGGCTAAAGCGAAGGTAGGGTCCATTCACTGTCCTGCGCAGCAAAGCAAATATATTTATAGGCAAGTTTGAGAGGAGAAGTCAAGAGGGTTCTGAAAATGTCTACACAGATATGGAATTTGATTTCAGTATTTAGCTTTGGATAAGTGTGAAAAAATAAAAAACAATTTTTAAAAAATGTGACGTATTGATAACAAGATATGCAGAAATTCTGGAAGTAGAAAATAGTAAATACAGAAATCATGTTTGCTCCTGTAAATAATGTCTAACTGTCTTATTTATAATCTATTTTGGATATTTTTCTTTCGTCTCCTACCCAGATTCAGGACATGGTTGCTATCAGACACACGGCGAGCAACGAGCAGCAGCGCACAACAATGATTCTTCTCTGCGAGGACGGAAGCCTGCGAATCTACATGGCAAACGTTGACAACACGTCCTATTGGCTCCAGCCGTCTCTGCAGCCAACGTGTGGCATCAGCATCATGAAGCCAGTGCGCAAGCGCAAAGCTGCTGCTGCAAGTGAGTTTAAAAGCATTAAATGACTGCTTGAAATCTCACTAAACTCAAAAATGATTGGACTGCAGTATTGAGACGGAAATGTCACGTTGAGTTAAAAAAACCAGACCTATTAATACGACTGAAATCTAATGTCAATGCCATTCTTATATTTAAGCCACTCGGACCTCCAGTCAGGTGACGTTCCCAGTGGACTTCTTTGAACACAATCAGCAACTAACAGAGGTGGAGTTTGGGGGAAATGACTTGCTGCAGGTGTACAATGGGCAGCAGATAAAACACCGGCTCAACTCCACCGGGATGTATGTGGCCAACACAAAGGTAAATACTCCTTTTAACTCATAAATCTGTCAGAAAAAGTGCAAAATATTATTGTAGTTCTACCTTGTGTTGATAACCTGCTGTTGCAAAAGTCAGCAACCTGGAGTGCTTATGATTTATGTTACCTGTTTGCTATATATTGCAAACATAAAATTCAGAGCAGAGTCTTACTTTGCTTTGTCTTTTCTCTCTCTAGCCTGGGGGATTTACTGTGGAAGTGGTGAACAACAACACTTCAATGGTGATGACAGGCATGCGAGTGCAAGTGGGCACTCAGGCCATCGAGAGGGCTCCTTCCTATGTGGAGGTCTTCGGCCGGACCATGCAGATAAATCTGACACGAGCCCGCTGGTTCGATTTCCCCTTCACCAGAGAGGAGGCCCTGCAGGCTGACAAGAAGCTGTCCATATTCAGTAAGATTATAGATGTGGGAGATTCATCGAAAATATTTAACTTATTTGCTAAATATATAATATACAGCTTTATACTTTGAGCTGTTTCCAGTAAGTAGTTTTCTCATGCAGGTTTTATTTATTAATAAAATTTATTTTTTGTTTTCTAGTTGGAGCCTCCGTGGATCCAGCAGGAGTCACCATGCTTGACTCTGTAAAAATTTACGGTAAAACCAAGGAGCAGTTCGGCTGGCCCGAGGATCCACCAGAAGATTTCTCGGGATCGGTTAATAATGTGTGCAGCCCCAGCCTCAACCAGGGCAGTAGCAGCTCCGATGGCGACATCGCCACGCCAACCACGACCAGTGGCACTGTGCTGGAGAGGTACGGGGCCTTCCACTGTTTGCTTCGATCAGTTTTACTCTTCTAAATCCCATCAAATAAAAAACATCAAAACTCTCAACCTTTCTAATTGCATTTGGAATCTAAAAATGATTCTCACAGCAGCAGTAGGTTTTTCAAATATAGATTGTTGATCCCTTTGAGTTTTTTTTTTTTTTGCGTTGAAGATTTATTTAAAGAAAAATTGTACAAATCTTTCAGAATAATTTTTATTTTCTTGGCCTCCCTCATGTAAATCACGATAAAACATTCATCATATTGATTTTTTTTTTTTTGCCCTTTCTTACTGTTGTGATTAGTGTTTAAGTGAAACATGATAAAGTACAAGCTTCTATTTGGACAAAAGGGTTCTCAATACTGCATGGCTCTTGTGATCATCCTTTCTCGCATGCCTCTCTTTTGTTCAGCTGTATCATTAATTACACTTGTTTTTTTCTGTAATCCTCACTCTTGATTTTGTTCTTTTCCTTTTGCTCCCCCCCCCAAAAAAAAAAGTTCTGAAACTGAGTCCTTATCAACCTTGGACCGGTTAGTAACTGTCCTTTCTCTGCTTGATTGAATGTTGGGTTTTTTTTGTTTTTGTTTTGTTTGTGCACGTGTGCCACGTTGTGTGTCCATGCCTGAGACTGCAAACATGTCATGCAACATCCTCACGCTTGCAACAAATTTGTCTTTTTCTTTCTCTGAATTTATTCCCGCATTTTGTGTTGTTTGGCATTTAGATTAGGAAAGATTGCTATTGAGTTTTTCTTTTAAATTGGTTAAAGGAGAAGCAGAAATAATTCTCAATTTTCATTTCAGATTGGTGGTCAGCTCACTTGAAGCATTGGAAAACTGCTTTGCAGTAGGTTCATCCAATGAAAAGGTAAAGATGAAAAATTATACATATATGTATATTTTTAATGTATTGACAAGCTAGAATAAAACTTAGTCTTCTACTTTAACTCTTGTTTTTTCAAAGTGGTCAATTAAATTTTTTTAATTCTCCAGGAGAAAAACAAGGTTGCTGCTCTGGAGCTGGCCACTTTGCTTCTGTCCATGCCGACTCCAACGGGTGTCCAGCAGCAGACCAAGGGACTTCTGGCTAGTCTGCACACCAGCCGTACTGCTTACCACAACCATAAGGTGAGGAAGAAATGACGATGAAACATGTTTTTGCGGAACAGCAGTGACCTGCTGTGTTTTTCCTTAGTCATTTTTAAATATTTTCCCATTCTTTTGTCATTTTATTTAATTTGCGAAATAAAAGAAGGAACTAAATATTTACCGATGCGATGATTAACTCTGCACTGCGTTGTGTCCCTTGTCTCGCCAGGACCAATCCTTGCTGAGTAACGCTGTGCAGTGTTTGAACAGTTGCAGCCGTGAAGGAAAAGAACTTGACCCAGATGTTTTCCAGAGGCTTGTGATCACTGCACGCTCTATTGCAATCATGAGACCCAACAACTTGGTGCATTTCACAGAAAGCAAGTCATTGCACCATGACTCTGGTAAGAAGCTTTTTTTGATCATCAAAAGCTGCTTTCCAAGACTAGGGAACAGTACTTTTCAAGTTGGTTTGAACAAACTTTGAGGTACCAGCTTAAAAATAAATGGGAGTTTTAAGACCAATTCCTGTTTGAATATGTTTGTAAATTAGACTCGACAGAGGATGGGCAGAAGCACATGGATGGTGAAAGCTGTAACTTCATCGCTCAGCTTATGAATAACTTCTGGAAACTCCATTCCCAGAAACCAAAGAATGCATTTCTCGCACCTGCTTGCCTCCCTGGTAAGTGTAAACCTTATAAACGCCACTCTTCAGATGCATTACATCTGTTAACTGCACAAGTCACATGTTATTCGTAGGGTGTGTTTAATGTTTAAGTTGCTTGTACTGCTTTATACTTTATGCTTATACCTACTCTGCAAGAACAGATCATTTTTTTTATTCTTTTACTTGAAATAGCAAAAAAAAAACAACAAAAAAACAATGTTCTTCCTGACCTGGAAATTCCATACTTCACAACAGCTCTACTGTAGAGTTCCTGTTCTTATAGGTCCATTCCAGTGCAGCATTTGTCATTGTATTTTTTCCTGACTAGTCAGAATGTTTCTCTGAAACAACACAAGGAAAAGTGTTTTAGAACAAGCTCCAAGAACAGAATTATGTGAATTTAACATCCTGAGAAGGACAAAATTCTCTATTGGTGCAGAGCATCTGTTGGCCTTATTGTGATTTCTGATATCAGGGTGTGTTGTGTTTACATCTTCCTTATTCCTACTAAGGCCTGACACACGTGGAAGCAACAGTTAATGCTTTGATCGACATCATACATGCCTACTGCACATGTGAACTGGATTACATCAATTTAGCTTCCAAAATCTACATGCAGATGTTACTGTGTCCGGTAAGTAGCACAATGTGTTGCCATTATGTATCACAAACGATCGGTCATCCTAATACTGAGACTACCATTTTATTTAACTCAATGGGCTTATTTTTAATCATGTGGTTAAGACACAAGCTGTTGTATTAATCGTTTGTAAGAGCAATACAAAGTCATGAAGTAATTTTTTATTTTTTATTTTTGGAAAACTCATTAGGACACTGCTGTGAGCTTTTCCTGCAAGCAGGCTTTGATCAGAGTGCTGCGGCCAAGAAACAAACGCCGCCATGTGACACTTCCATCGCCCCCACGCTCTAACACACCTATTGGTAAGCTAGCCAGAGATAAACACAAAGTCCTTTTGATTTCATGTAGGTGTTGTAAAATATAACTTCCCCTACAGTTATGTTATCTATACTAACGAGTGTTATGAGAATGGTGTAGCTAGTTTTCTAAAGCTTCCTGATTCATACTTGGTCAGGAGACAAGGATGATGACGATGACGATGATCCGGATGACAAAATGCAATCGTCTGTGATGACTGGAGGAGAAGAAGGTCAACAGGAGAGCCAGGAGCAGAATGAAGTGGATCATGGAGACTTTGAGATGGTGGTGAGAATAAACGGGATGAAAAAATGTATCTGATCGCTGTATCACTTTTCTCTTTTTTTTATTTGTAAAAAAAAATGTTTATGACTTAATATGAATAACTTTACCTTAACATGTCTTTTTTTTTTTCTTCAAAATTTTCAACCTAGTTTTTCGTTGCAGACTGATATCCATGCATTTCTACAGACCCTATATTATCATATATAGTTTAAACCTGTTTATTGGGCAGAAGTAAGGCCTTTTTTGTGGCTCTCCTCCTAGTCTGAGTCAATGGTCCTGGAATCAGCAGAAAATGTTAACAATGGAAATCCTTCTCCTCTGGAGGCTCTGCTGGCCGGAGCCGAGGGATACCCTCCTATGCTCGACATCCCTCCTGATGCTGACGATGAAACTATGGTAGAGCTTGCCATTGCGCTCAGCCTTCAGCAGGACCAACAAGGTAATTTTCAATCTATCTTTTAGAAACCTGGTAATATAAGCACGGCAAAAACACAAACTCTTACCAAGTATATTTGGTCTAGTTTCTAGTGCAAATATCTTGTTACACTTGAAATAAGAAAGCTAACATGCAAGTAACTTTTTCAGCAACATATATATATATATATATACACACACACACACATATACACAGGAGCTTGTTTTAAGTCAACAATTCCTTAATATAAAGTTCTAGTTTCACTGAGATTATTTCACTCATAAGACTTTTTTCCATGTTATAAGTGAAATCATTTTCCAATACTTTTTCAGTATTAAGGAATTATTGACTTAAAGCAAACTCCTATATCTTGCTGAAAAGTTACTTGTAAGCTAGTCAAGTCTTGTTTTCAGAAATTTGCATTATATTCAAATTCGATTCAATTCGATTCAAAAATATTTGGTAAGATTTTGTGTTTTTCCAGTGAACATGTGTTTTTAGGGTAACGTCTTGAAGCTGTTCACAGAAAACACACATACCACTAAATATAATTGTTGTCCTTTTATATTGTCATTAAACCCTCTTTTATTATGTGTTTTAGCACCTAAATGTACTTTTTGTCATTTTCAGGCAGTAACAGCAGTGCTCTGGGCCTTCAGAGCCTCGGCCTGTCTGGCCAGGCTCCGAGCTCATCCTCTCTGGATGCTGGAACCCTTTCAGACACGACGGCATCAGGTAAGAAGACCTTTCCACCAGAACTGGAGAAAAAGCAGAAAAAGCTTTTACTCAGTTTTTATTCCTGCATTTTCACAGTTTTAGCACTGTGAATTTATTTTTTGTTGAATATGTAATTTCAAATCTCAACACATTTATAGTTTTCTTTTTATTATTTTAATTGAATCTCTTCATCTTTTATTTTACCACTGTTCTGTGCCACTCTGACATTGTATCTTCACATCATGTTGCATGTAACATGTGTAGAAAAGAACATTGATTGTGTCTTTTGCTTGTTAGTAAACAAGTAAAAACAAAGATCATGTATCCTGGCCAGATGACCGCGGTGTATTTACTGTTACAGCTATTGCTATGATTTCAGCCCCGGCATCAGATGATGAGGGCAGCACAGCTGCTACTGACGGCTCTACGCTGCGGACCTCCCCAGCTGAGCACGGAGGCAGTGTGGGCTCAGAGAGTGGGGGTTCTGCTATCGACTCTGTAGCAGGGGAGCACAGTGGTGGGTTATTTGAATAAATTAGGCCAGTCTAATTTAGTAAGAGCACAATCATGCATGCCTTAAATTAGTTGTAGAAAATCCATTAAAACACATTTCTGCTCAAGTACAGTTGGTACATACAAGACCAGTAAGTTTTTCCATTTTTTTTTTGTCCTCTGATCACCTGTCTTATCTTTAATGAACACTTGAATAAGTTACCGCTCCTTTCTCTCCATGTTTCTGTACTACATTTTAAAGTTGAGAAAATGCAATCTGCTAGACCATGTAATTAAGTCCCTTAAAATAAGTAATTCCTTGATTCTTGGAGATTTTTCCTTGTGGTTTGTTGTGTTTTTAGCTTGCATTGTCATGTTTTTTCCCCTCCCCACATGCTTGTGCACAGTGTCCGGACGCAGCAGTGCATACGGAGACACAACAGTGGAGGGCCACCCTGTAGGTCCAGGCAGTGTGAGCTCCAGCACTGGAGCCATCAGCACCACAACAGCACAGCATGAAGGCGAAGGCTCAGAGGGAGAAGCAGAGACTGAGGGAGACATCCACACAAGCAACAGGCTAGTACTGTGAATTTTGGCTTATGTGGGTTGTATGGTGTTGTTTAGGGTTTGGAGTGCGACTGTGTGAAGTAACTTTGAACAGCCAGTGTCTTACCTCTACCAGACAGAAAGTAAGTTTGATCAGGGAGAGTTTATGATTCATAAAGCAGATTAAATTCTCTTTTGTGATTTCTTTTTTCTTTTTTTTCTCATTAGGTTGCACATGGTTCGTCTGATGCTACTGGAACGCTTGCTGCAGCATCTTTCTCAGCTCCATAATGTTGGTGGGGTTCAAGCCATCCCATATATGCAAGTTATCCTAATGTTGACATCGGACCTTGATGGGGAGGATGAAAAGGATAAGGGTGCTTTAGACGACCTGTTGTCGCAGCTCATCGCTGAGCTTGGAATACATAAGAAGGTAACTACACCGAGTCTCTGACGGGTAATTAGCAAGGAGTACATGCTCTGTCATTTGGGTCCTGCATACACACAGAGCCTTGTGAAATAAAACACTATAGAAAATGTTTTAGTTCCCCCCCCCCAGAGTGGAGACGTAAAAAAAGCAACCTCTGCCTATTATGAATCTGTGTGAACTGGAAAGACAGAGATGATTAGAACTGTTGCATGCCAGCGCTTGATTTTTGTGCTAAACACTTTAGCAACCCAGGAACAGTTTAAACTGCAAATGTAAACTGAAGATGTTATATGACTTAGAGGAACATCATTCTCAGGATGTTCTTTTGAAATTTCATGTAGTTAATGTAGTTATCACCACCTGATGCATCAAAGGTATTACAACATTTTTGGTTGAAATGGTGGATCTCTTCAAAATTATATCTGTTTTTTTTGTTTGTTTGTTTGTTTTTTGGAACATAAATGTAAATAGGTTTACTTAATCAGTATCATTCCTCTGCAGGATGTGTCCAAAAAGAATGAGAGAAGTACAATCAATGAAGTCCACCTGGTCATCATGAGGCTGCTGAGCGTCTTCATGTCACGAACCAAGTCTGGGTCCAAATCCTCCTCAGAGGTACGATGTCTTTTTGATGCAGCTTCATAGATATGTTTGAGAATAAATCAGTATCCATTGGAGAAAACTTGAGCAACACCAAGATGAACTTATTTGAGCGAGGACTTGAGTCGCTTCTTTACTTTAATGACAGAGCAGACCCTTTTTGAATTAGAAAAATTACCATCAGAAAAGAACATAGCTAAATTGTACTGTGGGATTTAATTGGCGAAAAGTATTGTGTATAATTTTTCCTTTTGTTCCGGTTTTAGTCGTCCTCCCTGATTTCCAATGCAACAGCAACGGCCTTGCTGAGCCTGGGCTCCATTGACTACTGTCTCCATGTGCTCAAGTCGCTCCTGGAGTTCTGGAAAAATCAACAGGGCGAAGAGGAACCCACTTCCACTAGTCAGCTCCTTCGCCCTCACACAGCCTCCTCACCCCCTGACATGAGCCCATTTTTCCTTCGCCAATATGTTAAGGTATCATCATAGCAGCAAACGTTAGCTGTGTTTATCCTGCATCACTTTTTTTGATGGTGGCATTTTGATGAGTTGTGATTTCTGCTACCAGGGACATGCCGCTGACGTGTTTGAAGCCTACTCCCAGTTACTGACTGAGATGGTGCTCCGGCTGCCATATCAGATAAAGAAGATTGCTGATACAAACCCTCGGATCCCACCTCCTGTTTTTGATCATTCTTGGTTCTACTATCTGTCAGAAGTGAGCTTTCATAAGCTTTTTTTGGATTTCTTTTTCGTTCCATCTTCGCATCAAATAATCCTGATCTCTCTCTTCTGTAATCTCAGTATCTGATGATCCAACAGACACCGTTCGTCAGGAGGCAAGTTAGAAAGTTGTTGCTGTTCATCTGTGGCTCCAAAGAGAAATACCGGCAGCTGCGCGATCTGCACACGCTCGACTCGCATGTCCGCAGCATCAAAAAGCTTCTGGAAGAGCAGGGCATCTTCCTTCGGGCAGGAATAGTCACCGCAACATCTGGCTCAGCTCTACAATATGACACACTCATCAATCTGGTTAGTGCCCTCTTTTCCCAATATGCTACATTCTTTAGGGTTTAACTCAGGTTAGTTAGGTAAGTAATTATTTTTCTTTTATTTTTGCAGATGGAGCATCTCAAAGCATGTGCTGAAATTGCTACACAAAGGACAATCAACTGGCAGAAGTTTTGCATGAAGGATGACTGTGAGTTGATTTAAATATTTCATCAGTGGAAACAAACATTTTGAAGCCAATGCTTTTAACATCGTTTGTGTCTCTGATCTTTCCCGTCATGCTCTTCGCCGTCCAGCCGTGTTGTACTTTCTGCTCCAGGTCAGCTTCCTGGTGGATGAGGGCGTTTCTCCAGTTCTGCTTCAGCTCCTGTCCTGTGCCCTGTGTGGCAGCAAGGTGCTGGCTGCTTCCTCCTCCTCTTCTGGCTCCTCCTCCTTTCCCGGAAGCGGCTCTGGCAGTTCTGGTCAGGGAGGAGCTTCCCAGTCCTCTCAAGGCAAATCTTCCAGCAAGAAAAGCAAGAAGGAAGACAAGGAAAAAGACAAAGAGAGTAAGACGTAGTGATTTTCAACCTGTGTCCAAATCTCCAGCGCTCCTAGTTTTTTAAGCATATAATCAGCAGAATCTGATGATTAAATCTCTCCCTCCTGATCACAGGCGATGGCGTCAGCAGCCAGGAAGATCAGCTGTGCATGGCCCTGGTCAGTCAGCTGAATAAGTTCGCAGACAAAGAGACTCTAATCCAGTTCTTGCGCTGCTTCCTCCTTGAATCAAACTCCTCTGCTGTTCGCTGGCAAGCCCACTGCTTGGCGTTGCATATCTACAGGTAGTGTTGAAACTTTTCATTTAGATATCGAATACAAAAGTACGCAATTTTTGCATTTGGCTTATGTAAATTTTTGCACAGGAACTCCAGTAAATCTCAGCAGGAGCTGCTGCTCGAATTGACTTGGGCCATCTGGCCAGAGCTTCCTGCATATGGTCGCAAAGCTGCCCAGTTTGTTGACCTACTAGGATATTTCTCTCTCAAAACTCCTCAAACGGAGAAAAAGGTTAGGTTTTAAGTACTCTTTTAGATATCTGGTGTGTTTGTATTGTCTGAATCTGACAAATGGCAGCATTACAAGACGACAGTTGTGCTGTTTCAGTGATTCAAAATTGAAAGTCTTTGTTAATCTGCTGTTTCTTTTATATGCAAGCTGAAAGAATATTCCCAGAAAGCTGTGGAAATCCTGAGAGCACAGAACCACATCCTGACAAATCACCCCAACTCCAACATTTATAAGTATGAACATGCAATAAGATTTCTGTACCAACTCAACCATTTATGCATATCTTTAAATCAGAATATGTGTGGTTTTGTCTTGAAGCACTCTCTCTGGTTTGGTGGAGTTTGATGGTTTTTATCTTGAGAGTGACCCCTGCTTGGTGTGCAACAACCCAGAAGTTCCCTTCTCAGTAAGTGAAAAACTCACAGAATAGTATTTATTCTTCTGAGTCTTAAGAATTATTTCTATCCATTTCCCATATTTATACTCTAAAAAGATTTCTATGAATTGTACTTAAGTTCAACTTCTCTAATGCTGATAAGTAAAATTTTTAGCTTAGATTATAGCACTCTTGGCAAGCTCATTCACGCAGTATAACAAATCTAAAGTTAATAAGAAACAAAAAAATTCTACATGAAAGTTCTTTTAAATGATTTTTTTTTTTTGCCTCTAGAATATCAAACTATCATCTATCAAAGTGGACACCCGCTACACCACCACACAGCAGGTTGTGAAGCTAATTGGCAGCCACACCATCAGCAAAGTAACAGTGAAGATCGGTGATCTGAAACGCACCAAAATGGTCCGCACCATCAACCTCTACTACAACAACAGGACTGTCCAGGCTATTGTGGAGCTGAAGAATAAGTATGCTTTAGGGAACACCCACTACTTCATATTATCATCCTAAATATCTAATGGTACTTAGTTGTAATCTTGATCTTTCTTGTCTACTTTAGGCCGGCACGCTGGCACAAAGCAAAGAAAGTTCAGCTGACTCCTGGACAAACTGAGGTGAAAATCGACCTCCCCTTGCCCATCGTCGCCTCCAACCTGATGATCGAGTTTTCCGATTTTTACGAGAACTACCAAGCCTCCACCGAGACCCTGCAGTGTCCACGCTGCAGTGCTTCCGTGCCCGCTAACCCTGGAGTGTGCGGCAACTGCGGTGAAAATGTGTACCAGTGCCACAAGTGCAGGTGAGCGCTTTTCTCCTGCAGCAGGAGGATTTATTGCAGGCGCCTCAAGTTGTGATCGTAAATGTTCATTATTTGTCTTCAGGTCCATAAACTACGATGAAAAAGACCCTTTCCTGTGCAATGCATGTGGTTTCTGCAAATATGCTCGATTTGACTTCATGCTGTATGCTAAACCATGCTGTGCAGTGGATCCCATAGAGAATGAAGAGGACAGGAAAAAGGCAAGAATCTGTTTCAGTAGCTAAAATGTTTTTTTCCCCAAATGAATTTTATGTTTTTGCTTTTGTGAAAACCGTCTATACTGTATTTGTGTTTACAGGCTGTGACCAACATCAACACCCTGCTGGACAAAGCGGACCGAGTCTACCACCAGCTGATGGGCCACAGGCCTCAGTTGGAAAGCTTGCTGTCTAAAGTCAACGAGGCAGCGCCAGAGAAACCTCAGGTAAAGCACAAGATACATAATGGATTACAGTGAACCCCTGTTCACTGTACAAACATTTAACATTTTTTCATGGTCCAACAACAAATTTCAATATATTCCAGTGGAATTTTATGTGATTAACAGAAAGTAGCACTGGGGTGTGACTGGTTGTTGTTTTGTATAATAGCTCAAACTCTGTTAGATTGGATGTCTTTATTTTCAAACCTTGCAACAGATTCTAAATTGGATTTAAGTCTAAACTTCGACTGACCTGTTATGACAGATAAATATAGTTTGACCTAAACCATTTAATGATTTTGTCCTTGTGGATCGTTAATCTCTGCCCCCAGTCTCTCACCTCGGCAGGTGCCAACAGGTTTTCTTCCAGAAGTCCCCGTATTTAACTCCATCCATTTTACTATAATCTGTAACAGTTGCAGTTGTAATGTGACAAAATGAGGAAAAGAATGGAACACTTTTGCAGGGCTCCTGTATGGATAAGAAATAGGGAACAATCTCTAAATATTTTTACTATTTACATTTGCACATGTAGATAACATTGTAATGATGCTGTGATGAAGCATCTATTTCAGGCTTGTACAGTTTGACGTCATGTTCTCCACCTTGCAGGACGACCCTGGAGCAGGTGCAGGACTCGGTGCGTCCTCTGCTAATGTAAACCGGTACATTCAGCAGCTGGCTCAGGAGTACAGTGGAGACTGCAAGACGTCGTTCGATGAGCTCTCCAAGATCATACAGGTCAGGAAGAAAAACTGATGTCCCACTGAAAACAAAAAAAATCCTGTCTTTTATTTGTCCACTTAATGGTATGCCTTACGTTTTTTTATTACAGAAAGTGCTGGCGTCTCGAAAAGAGCTCCTGGAGTACGACCTGCAGCAGAGAGAGGCCGCCACCAAGTCGTCGCGGAGCAGCAGCAGCCATCAGCCCACCTTCACCGCCAGTCAGTACCGCGCCTTGTCTGTGCTGGGCTGCGGCCACACCTCCTCCACCAAGTGCTACGGCTGTGCCTCGGCTGTCACGGGCCACTGCATTACGCTGCTCCGTGCGCTGGCCACGAACCCTGCTCTCCGGCAGATTCTCGTCCTCCAGGGTCTTATCCGGGAGTTGTTTGAGTACAACCTGCGGCGAGGCACAGCAGCCATGAGGGAGGAAGTGCGTCAGCTGATCTGTCTTCTTACCAGGTGTGTTTCTGTATCTGTCATATTTCAGTAGAACTGCTAAATCTTTTTTATTTTTTTTCCCTGAATCACCCTTAAAATAAAATTTTTCTTCTTGATTCTCATACTTTTAAATATCACAAAACACTTGGTTAATTCGCTTTCTACATCGTTACATTCATGCTCCAGAGATCATCCAGAGGCCACTCAGCAGATGAATGACCTCATCATCGCCAAGGTGTCAGCTGCCCTCAAAGGTCACTGGGCCAACCCTGACCTGGTAGGTTGTCCCACACATCTTTGGACATAATCTAGCTGCTAGGTCAAGGTGTTTAAATCTATGTTAGTGCTATGCAGATTGATCTTGAATATAGTTTTTTTTGTTCTCATCAGGTTAGTAATTTGCAGTACGAGATGCTTCTGCTAACGGACTCAATTTCCAAGGAGGGAGGATGCTGGGAGCTCCGATTGCGTTGTGGTAAGTCTGAGCTCTCATCCAGAACTATTTTATTTAATTTAAAAGTTCATCCTGATTTTTTTTGTAATTGAAATAAAATATCTTATTGTTTTCTTTGACTTTTATAGTTTTTCATTTTGCCGCAATATAAAAAGGTCCCCCAGCTTTTTACCTTGAATTTTTTGTAAGATTCATAAGTTTTCTTTGCAGAGATGAGATTTCTACTTCTGGTTTTCATAGTCATTATAACTCTCTATGGTAGATAATTTGTTTACAGATTTTGGTCAGTTAAGCTTCAGTCTGATTTTTTGTTTTCCTATTATATCCTCTTTTTTTTCTTTAGCTCTCAGCCTGTTCCTGATGTCTGTTAATATAAAGACACCTGTAGTTGTGGAGAACATCACACTCATGTGCCTAAGAATCCTGCAAAAGCTGATAAAGCCTCCTGCACCAACCAGCAAGAAGAACAAGGTAAACATTAACTGTTTAATGTCTTGTTTTCATCTGCTTTGGGTTTTTGATTAAAACGGTAAAAAAAAAAAAAATAATCTGAGTTGGTTGACTTTCACACCTGGAAATGACTGCACTGTTGAGAAGTTATGATCTATAAGACAAGCTCTGCACGTTTTTTGGAAGGCTTGAAAAAAATGCAGAGATTGAAGTTTTCTGGCAGATTACCGATCCTCAGAATTTTGTAAAGCTTTTCTGGATTTTAGCTGTTTGCTGTTTATTTGTAGGATACGTAATAAACTAATTTTGGAATTAAAAAACTCAAATGTAACATGAGTTTTCATCTGAGGTTGATATTGTACTTTTAAGCTGTTTTCATTTCTGTCTGAAATGGACTCTTTGATCTTCACTGTGTATTTGATATGCATTTTACAGTTTTTTTGCTTGTTGCTTCTTTACAGGATGCTGCTACTGAGTCTCTGACCACAGTCAGGCCCTACAGCAACGAAATTCATGCTCAAGCTCAACTTTGGCTGAAAAAGGATCCCAAAGCATCTTATGATGCCTGGAAAAAGTGCCTCCCTGCAAGATGTAAGTACTTTATCTGGACAAACACTCAGTACATTGGTTATGAGCTAGCTTGTAATGATGAACCTTTCACTCTTTGGTTTGTTCGCATTAACTCAGGCCAGGAAGCCGTGTCGAAGCCACAGGGGAAAGCAGAGTTAAGGAAGCAGTATCTGCAGGAGAAGTATGTCTGGAAGTGGAAGCAGTTCATGAGATCCAGGAAAGGTGAAGGCCTGTTCCCTCGTCTCCTCAAACTGAGCCATAACAACTGGCTACGGCAGGTAATACGTTATTCAGGTAGCGAATGTGATTTAAAATATCTACTGGAGTGAATTTAGTTTACAAAGTGAATTTATTGCTTGTTGCAGGTTCTGTTTACACCAGCCACCCAGGCTGCAAGGCAGGCTGCTTGCACTATCGTGGAAGCTCTTACCACAATCCCCAGCCGCAAGCAGCAGGTCCTGGACCTGCTGACCAGGTAGGAACCGAAACACAAACCGTGCAACTCTTAACTATCATATCATACAATATGCAAAGCTCTTTATAGAGAGACCATTTGTAACCTATGCCAAACCAGTGAAAAATCCATTACATGTTTACCAATTTGTTGAAAAGTGAAGATAATGATGAAAAGAATTGAATGTACTAAGAGAAACATGTAAATGACTAACTATATATTAAAAATGAGACAATTTAAATATGTTTCAATATATATGGAAAGTAAAAAAGTTTAAAAAGTGTGAAAAAAAACATTAGAACCTAACATTTCAAAACATAGAAAATAATGTACATCAAATAAAAATATAAAACATACTAATACATTAGAATTATTGAATGTGTTAAAATTGTGAAAGTATGACAAAGAAAAAAATAAAAATGTTTTAAAAACACAATCCTGTGTGCAAACTAAAGCTATAGTGACACAAAAATACTGTTAGCTGGTGTGGGGTTTTTTTTCAGACAAATTTTAGTCTTAATTTATATATTAATTCAAACATTAATCTTACAGAGAAAGATAAGTTGTGAATATGGGCAGTACTCTTGTGTGTTTTTCAGTTACCTGGACGAGCTGAGTGTGGCTGGAGAGTGTGCAGCAGAATATCTGGGTCTGTACCAGAAGCTGATCAAGCCAACACACTGGAAGGTCTACCTGGCCGCCCGCGGCGTTCTGCCCTACGTTGGAAATCTTATCACCAAGGCAATACATTATTCATATAATAGAAAAATGAAAATAACAGTTCAAACCTTTTCAAGAGTTGCTTTTGTTAATTGTTGTGTGGCTACTTGATAATCTGTAACCCAA
This sequence comes from Xiphophorus maculatus, assembly GCF_002775205.1. Taxonomy (NCBI): domain Eukaryota; kingdom Metazoa; phylum Chordata; class Actinopteri; order Cyprinodontiformes; family Poeciliidae; genus Xiphophorus; species Xiphophorus maculatus. Next base: position 10,245,087 of record NC_036443.1, on the reverse strand, counting down.
AACTAAAAAAGTTGACAAAAATGTGCATTGTAGATTTCAGATTTTTGCAGTTTTGAAATCAGGTTATTTTATGTTTATATTTGCAAATCCACTATGAATCTCTAATTTAATGCTCCATTTTTGTCATTTATTTTCTTTAGGAAATAGCTAACCTCCTGGCTCTGGAGGAGGCAACTCTGAGCACAGACTTACAACAAGGCTATGCTCTGAAGAGCCTAACTGGTGGGCTTGCCTTCATCTTGTGTTCTAACACACTGTACCGTTTGTTTGCTGTCATAGTAATTTCTGTTTTATTGCACTGTAGGACTCCTGTCCTCTTTTGTGGAGGTGGAGTCCATTAAACGGCACTTCAAAAGCCGGCTGGTGGGCACCGTGCTGAATGGCTACCTGTGTCTGAGGAAGCTGGTGGTGCAGCGCACCAAGCTGATCGATGAAACTCAGGACATGCTGCTGGAGATGCTGGAGGACATGACGACAGGTCTGCTCAGACTCGACATAAACAGACCGAAAATTTACCCTCCCCACAAAATGTGCTGCTATTCATGTTTTTGTGTGTGTTTTAAGCATAAAATCTTTGGATTTGACACTTAAACATTTAACAATTTTAAGTTAATCAAATTGGTCTTCTTTATCTAAAATGACTGACCCCAAAACACATTTTATAAGCAGACATTTTATTTTTAACGTTCTGAACAATAAAAATGGTTTTCTTGTCCTGCCGATAGGTACAGAGTCTGAAACCAAAGCCTTCATGGCAGTTTGCATCGAGACAGCAAAGCGGTACAACCTAGACGATTACAGAACACCTGTGTTCATTTTTGAGAGACTGTGCAGCATAATCTACCCGGTAAGTTCACATTATCATTCGCTTATTAGCATAAATACAACTACCATAAACCTGAGAGAAAATTTGGAATGTGATCAGTTTTTTCTAGTCTTGAGAAGTATGGAAACATAGTTGCATATCCAGACCTTAGTCTCTGTAGCATTGTTGTATCTGTCCATTTTTCCATTAAGATGTCCATCCGTCCCTCGGTCCATTCAGCCGTCCATCTCTCTGTGTATCCATCCTTTTATCCATCCATCCATTCATTCTTTGGTTTCTCACTCAAGTCGGGCCATTAGACTCTTTTTTTTTTTTTCTTTTATCTGTGGTTTTGCAGATTTTGTTTTTTAACCCTCCTTTAGAAATATCTGCAGTAAATTAAACATGAACTTTACATATTTTATTTTTACTTTAAAAATAGACTAAAAAATGCATGAGACATTAAAAATGTGAGAAAATATATATTTCATGACTATAAAACATACTAGCTGAGTACGTTGTTAAAGCTGATGTGTTTTGATCTGTTGTTTCCTGTGTAGGAGGAGAACGAGGTGACGGAGTTCTTTGTGACCCTGGAAAAAGATCCTCAGCAGGAAGACTTCCTGCAGGGCCGCATGCCAGGAAACCCTTACAGCAGCAACGAGCCGGGCATCGGCCCTCTGATGAGGGACATCAAGAACAAGATCTGCCAGGACTGCGACCTTGTGGCGCTTCTTGAAGACGACAGTGGCATGGAGGTAAAGTTATTTTTCTTTTTTTTTTATCAAACTTTTTTATTTATCAGAAGGTTTAAAGTAAATTTCTTTTGGCACTCCCCTGGTTTTCACAGCTTCTGGTCAACAACAAAATCATCAGCTTAGATCTTTCAGTGGCAGAGGTCTATAAGAAGGTGTGGTGCCCGACCAATGAGGTGAGACAATCTCCATTTTTCTCAGTTAATTACCAGCATGCACATTTGACTTTATGTGAAGTTTGTGGTCTGAAATATTCCAGTAATATTTAATACCTTGATCCTGGTGTTTTTTCCCCCAAAGGGTGAGCCAATGAGAATCATTTATCGAATGAGAGGTCTGCTCGGAGACGCCACTGAGGAGTTCATAGAGTCTCTGGACTCAACCACAGGTTAGATTTTTATTTATTAACATGTCCTTTACACAGAATGTTCCCATGCACTCTTGTTTTATAATTTAATCCTGAATGCTCGGAACATTTATTTGTAGCCCTGGTAATATATATATAAGTTGTCTTTTATTCCAGAGATGTAACCTCAAACAGAATAGTTTTTTTTTAAATCCAACTTTTAATTTGGAATTAAATCTGTATGAACAGGTCGAACGTCCACTTTATTGTTCACAAATAAGGGAAACATTTGATTACAGATGAAGAGGAGGACGACGAAGAAGTGTACAAGATGGCAGGAGTCATGGCTCAGTGCGGAGGACTGGAGTGTATGCTCAACCGACTGTCTGGGATCAAAGACTTTAAACAAGGAAGACATCTGCTAACTGTAAGCCAAACCTGTTAGCTTAGCATTTAGTTGAAGCCTTTTAAGGCAGTGATGCATAAGAGTCTGCAAAATAAATAAAATTGATTACAACAGGGGCTGTTTAAATAATTTAGTAAAGTTAAACTTGGCAACTCAGTTGTGATATTGAATGTTTTAGCAGCTGAGTTGATCCTTGTGTTTCTGTTTCCTCAGGTATTGCTGAAGTTGTTCAGTTACTGCGTGAAGGTAAAGATCAACCGGCAACAACTGGTCAAACCAGAGATGAACACACTCAACGTCATGCTGGGAACTCTAAACCTGGTATGTCTGACAGCAGATAATCTGATAAGATAATCATTAAATCTAAATAGTTTGGCGTTTTTAAAGGCTATTTGTAAATATTTTTGAAAGGTAATTTTTTAATGTTTTTGTAGGCGTTGGTAGCAGAACAGGAGAGTAAGGACAGCGGTGGAGCCTCCATAGCCGAACAAGTTCTGAGCATTATGGAGATCATTCTTGATGAAGCCAACGCAGAGATTTCAGAAGACAAGGTAAGATATAAAAGTGTCACCTGCCTCCATTTGCTTAGCAAAATATTCGTGTTCTTTGAATTAGGATTGTATAATATTCATAAATCCTTTAATATGCAATAAAGTTGGACTCTTGATGGTGGATACTGTATCTAGCTAAGGGAAAAATGAGTTGATGATTTGATAGAAATCAAACTAAATTGTAGTTTTCTATGATTTTAGCAGAACATATTCATTTCCAACTAAAGCATTTTCTGCTGCGTTAAACAACAAAAATATTACTGGCACAGAGTCTGAACCAACTTGCATTATTAGCTCATATTTATTGGAGTCCAAGTATTTCTCTTCAACTTTAATACTGCATGAAGAAAAATTATAATGAATGTTTGTCTCATTAAGTAATTATATGATTAACTTTTTTTGATTTCCTTTTTCAGGGTAACCTTCTGCTCACAGGTGACAAAGACCAGCTTGTCATGCTGTTAGACCAGATCAACACTCCCTTTGTTCGCTCGAACCCCAGCGTGCTGCAGGGTCTGCTGCGCATCATCCCATTTCTCTCCTTTGGTGAACTAGAGAAGATGAAGATTTTGGTGGAACGCTTCAAACCGTGCTGCAGCTTCGACAAGTGAGAAATGTGCCACTTTCACTGGGAGACATGCAAAAATAAAAAATAAAAAAAAAAACATAAACTTGAACCACACTTGTTTAGGTGACTTTTGTAAACGTGACTTCTGTAATATTTCTCTAAGGTATGATGAGGAGCACAGTGCAGAAGACAAAGTGTTTTTGGATTGCTTCTGCAAAATCGCAGCAGGAATCAAGAACAACAGCAACGGCCATCAGCTGAAAGACCTCATTCTCCAGAAAGGAATCACTCAGAGTGCACTGGACTACATGAAGAAGCATATCCCAAATGCCAAAAAGTAGGTCTCCTTCTGCTATATATATATCTGGAGATGGTCATTTTTAAAAACTCAGATTTTATTTAGTATTATCCTAAATCTTCAAAACAAAATTTTCGTTGCTTTCATCAGTCTGGATGCAGATGTCTGGAAGAAGTTCCTCTCTAGACCAGCGCTACCCTTCATCCTCCGACTGCTTCGTGGTCTGGCTGTGCAGCATCCACCCACACAGGTACACAAGACCAAATACATCTCCAGTAACTCTTTGACAAATAATACTTTTCCATCCTTCCTTCCTTCAAATTTAAATGAATGTCTTTTTTTTTACGTCCAGGTGTTGATAGGAACAGATTCAATAACCAACTTGCACAAGCTGGAGCAGGTATCCAGTGACGAAGGCATTGGGACCTTGGCGGAGAACCTTCTGGAGGCTCTGCGGGAACACCGCGACGTCAACCTGAAGATTGAAGCAGCCCGCAGGGAAACCCGAGCTGAGAAGAAGCGAATGGCCATGGCCATGAGGCAGAAGGCTCTGGGAACGCTAGGCATGACGGTAGGCTCAGATACCAGTTCTTTTTATGTTGTGTGAATAGTGTAGTTTTGTTAAATCTCATCGTGTTTGCCGTTCAGACCAACGAGAAGGGGCAGGTTGTCACAAAAACTTCACTTCTGAAGCAAATGGAGGAGCTGATTGAGGAACCAGGTTTGACCTGCTGTATCTGCAGAGAGGGTTACAAGTTCCAGGTAACTGACACATCCAGCAGGTCCTAAACGCAACACAGTAAAATATATAATGGTGTGAGCAAACAAACATTCACATACTAGTTGCTCTGCTAAGAACTATACATTGGGTTTAAAAAGAATTCTGGCAAGATCTATTGAGTGCTGCATCTTAATAGGTTACAAGACTTAAAGCTTTGGGAAAAGTTCACTGGATCTGTTGGTGTGCAGGCTGGATAAAGACCTGAAATAATCCTCTTGGTTCATTAAAATACACGCAAGCAAATTTTTCCTCAGAGGCTGGATGCTTCATCAGCGTTTTTATGACAGACAAGCATGCTACATTGTGTAAGGTCATTATTGCGATATTCTGTGCACTGCCTTGCAAAAGTATTTAGACCTGCTGAGCCTTGTCACATTTTATCACATTACACACCTAAATGTATTTTATTGGAGCTTTATGCGATAGACAAACACCAAGTAGAGCAAAAGTGAAACATGAATGTTTTGCTGTGAGAATATTTTACTCACAGAGGAACTTAAGTTTGGAGTTGGACTTTCCAAAAAGGAACGGGCCATATTTTCACTCTTTAGATGTGGGAAAACTAGTAACGACATACAAATGATTACTCTACAAAGCAGGAAAAGTTCATTGGATGGAAACATTATGCAAAGCACAATTTGGCAACATTATACTCTTGGCTAAATGATCTGCTTGGCCCCTCTGAGCAGCTAGCATAACAGTTTTCACTAAGATTTTCTCTTTTTCTTTCTCACTAGCCAACCAAAGTTTTGGGTATTTACACTTTCACAAAGCGTGTGGCCTTGGAGGAATTTGAAAACAAGCCTCGCAAGCAGCAGGGCTACAGCACCGTGTCCCACTTTAACATAGTCCACTATGACTGCCACCTGGCCGCCGTCAGGTAACCTCCTCCTCTGCTCTCATGCCTCGTCCGTTCTGATTTACTCCAATGCAAACGCCTAATGCTGTTCCTCCAATCAGGCTGGCTCGTGGGAGAGAAGAGTGGGACAGCGCTGCTCTCCAGAATGCCAACACCAAGTGCAACGGACTGCTGCCCGTCTGGGGGCCTCATGTGCCAGAATCAGCCTTTGCCACATGCTTAGCAAGGTAATATCCGACTCTGTCTGACATTGAGGGATTAGATGTTTTCTCATTGAATCACAGCTTGATTGTTCTGGACCGACCGTGTCTACCACGCAGGCACAACACATATCTTCAGGAGTGCACGGGTCAGCGGGAGCCAACGTACCAACTCAACATCCACGACACCAAACTGCTGTTTCTGCGCTTCGCCACCGAACAGTCGTTCAGCGTGGACACAGGAGGCGGGGGCCGCGAGAGCAACATCCACCTCATCCCCTACATCATCCACACAGTGCTCTATGTTCTCAACACGTACGTTTTACACCTCACAACTATACATCACCTCGGTGTTTCTGCTGCCAGCTTCATGCCGGAAACAGTGAGTCTCATTTTAAGATCTGTCTGTTCAGTACAAGGGCTACGTCACGAGAAGAGAAGAATCTGCAGAGTTTCCAGGAGCAGCCGAGCGACAAATGGGTGGAAAGCTCTTATGAGGTTGAAGGACCTCATTATTTCACCATCCTGGCCATGCACATATTGCCGCCTGAACAGTGGAGGAGCTCACGGGTTTATTTCCTTCGAAGACTACTGGTCGCCGCACATGCACGCAAAGTTTCTGCTGTCTCCACAAACAAGTACGACCCTCTCCCCTGTATCGGTCCAGTTTTTTTTTTGGTTTGTTTTTTATTATGTGGTCTTGCATACGTTTGACAGTGAGGCAGTCTTGCGTTTTGTTTCACTTCACAATGTTCACGCAGGCTTAAAAAGTCTTAAGTTCATGTATCTAAAATGAAGGCCTTGGAATGTCTTCAATTCATTTAAACAAAAACTATGGTTGGCCTTGAAATAATCACAGGCCTTATATTTTGTTTTGATAGAACTATGTAATCATATATTCTATGTATATTTTTCTCTCGTGGGATTTTTGGTTGAGACTACCGGTAACTCATTACTAACATATATTGACAAATATTAAGTAAAATATGTTGATCCTAACACACCCTTGTTATCTACCTAGCTAACTAGTTTTCTTTTTTGCGTCTATCATGGGTAAATGCAAATTCATTGCCAGTTGGCTGGATGAAGTTCTTACATTTGGGTGTAGATACAGGTCTTAAATTCCACTCGTAATGGTCTTAAATGTTAAGTTGTAATACTGCACATGTGTTGGATGGGAGGTAATAGGAGGCTTGGTGAGAACTCTAGTTCTTCATTCTGTTGTAAGAGGAGCGCATGTTGTTAGTTATGGCGACCATTAAAGTGTGGATGCTAACATTAGTAGTGGGATTATTGAGTCAACATTAAAAAGGTTTAGATTTGAGTTGGTGACAAAGGATGAACAGAAAATGGATGGATGGCTGGATAACTGCAGGAACTGCATTTGTTTATGTTACAATCCAGCCCTACTTCTAACATTGATTCATTATCTTGAAGATAAAGATAAAATCATACAGTTTTTCACACTTGTCTTAATCCTCTTCTTTGTTTTTTTTTGTTTAATTTCCAGAGTCACAGATAAAACACCAAAGGAATATGCAGTGTACCGCTCTCCTCTTCTCTTCTGGGGCTTGGTGGATCTCGTCTACGACATGTTTAGGGTAAATGTCCACTAATGTTTTAAAATCTTCTGAAAACAATCATCTCCTGAAGCGTTGTTCTCTTCGCTTTGTCTTACTTCTTTCACTAAAAGCTGTTAAAACATTGATGAAATGGCGTTAAGATCAGCTTTGTAAAACTTTGTTATATTTTGATTTGTGTATTATACATTGCTTTCCCCCCCCCCCCCCCCCAAGTAAAAAAGGGAGTACAAAGCATAAAAGAAAGCAAGATAATATTCTAGCAGACATATCTGGCAGTATTCAAGAAGACTTCATTTCTACGTGAGCCTGTGTCCATCTATGATATGTTTCCTCATAACATGATCACAAATATTTTTTGTGCTCTTATGTTGATAACAGAAAGTACCTACCAGCAACACAGAGGGGGGCTGGTCCTTCTCGCTGGCAGAATATGTCCGTCACAACGACATGCCCATCTACGATGCCTCTGAGCGGGTGCTCAGGGCCTTCCAAGATGAGCTCATGCCCGCCGAGTCCATGTCTGAGTTTTTTGATGTTGTAGGTCAGTGGAAACGCACTCCCGTTTGATTTTAGAACTACAAAATTATTTGGACCAAGTAGTTCTTCCCCTCCCCAAGTGTTTCAAATTTGCAACCGTTTGTATCTTTTCCAGGTCTCCTCTCTGAAATCCCAGAGCCAGACCTCTTCCTGCAGGATGTGTTGAACTCATTGCCCTGAACCAACCACAGCCCTCTAACACCCGACAAATATAATCGATACAGCTACCAACTTGAAGAAAAAAAAAAGAAGAAAAAACTAAGAGGTCTACACTCTAAGACACAAAGAACACATGCAGTTGGTCTACGCCATGCTTCCTACTTAACTCCCACACCCATATGACATCTCAGAATAAAATAAGCAAAACCTGTGTGTAGTCTACAAAAACAGATTAAACACCTCTACCACCAAGACGCCGCTGTTAAAAGGGGAATGACGCGCTAAAACAGAATTTACTTTCTGTCGGACTGATTGAAACTGCTGAAGTCTTCATTTAAAGTCATGATCCTGTTTTTTTTTTTTTTTAGCAAGCTCGACTAAAAATGACCTTTTTAGAAATTTTGTGAATTTTCTGGTGTGCGCTCTCCTTGTCAGAAAGCTGAAAGTTTTTCTGTCTCTTTTTTTCTTTCTTCTTTATTTTTTTTCTGAGCAAGTCAACAGCATTTTCACATTCAGACGTGGATCTTTTTGGTTGACAGTAAGAACTTGTGAATTCTGTTTTGGGGTGATTCAGCTTTTGGCCTTGGAGCCCTTCCCCCGTACGGTGCGACATTAGAAGAACCGAAATACTTTTGGGATTTGACCCGGCTCATATTACGAGTGGCATTTGATTTTATCTTTTCCGTTTTTTGTTTTTGTTTGTTTTGCTTGGAGTTTGGTTTGTGGTCGGGGGTTTTAAATCGACAGAGTGCTTTCATAGTCTCACGGTTGCAGTGCCTGTCATTTTCCCTCTGCTGTTAAGTCTACAAGTTTATGTGGATTCTAACTGGAAATTTGAGTGACGGTCGGGAGAATGAAAATGTCTTGGGTTTGTTTTATCAACATCAGAAGTGAAACGGGATTTAAAAAAATAATAAATAAAAATTTTGATTTAATTTTTTCCATATGCTTTCTGCCTTTTGAAGTAAGTCCATGAAAGATTCCATCTGTTGCAATGAGATGCCAGAAATGTCTAAAATGACAATAAAACAGACTTGCATTACATGCTTTAAACACTTTCCTCTTATGATTTTGTTGTTCGGTTTTGCTTCCTTCATTTCTAAGGCCACGCTCCACTCTCGAATTTAGATGTTCAAATTAACCGACTACACTCTCTGGACGATAACCAAAATTTCTGTGAAGTAAATCTCAGCATCTCATTCACTTTCAGATGACAGAAAACTCTGTCGTTGTTCTTCAGATCTAAATGCATGGTGTACACTTTCCCCAGTTCATCATTGATTTGCTTTTCCCAATGCTACAATGTTTAAACTGTTGCTGAATGTCTGCTTTTTTTTTTAATTTAGCGTATAATTAATAAAGCTGTAATACTTTCAGTCTGATTCAAGGGTAACCTCTTCTGTTTTGGCTGCTGTTTCCACATTTAGAAAGAAATCCTTTCATACCGGAGCTATGTCACCGCATATAGTGCACTGCACAAATATTCATGGACCTTAAATCTTTTCACTTTTTGTCAGAAGACACATCATACCTCTGGAGATCTCCAGAGATCCACTGCTCATGTGGGGGGAACTGCTGATAGGACAAGTGTTGGTAATGAACTCAACAAATAATTTAAGGCAGATCGACCAGAAGAAAGTCATTGTTTAAGGTCAGCAGTGTTTTATTTGGAAGAAGGTAGGAGATGCTCTAGTCAGATGAGTCCAAAATAAACTTTTTGGCCCACATACAAAATGTGTTGTCAAACACTAACTTGGGTCATAACGGCCCAGTCAAAGTGCAGCCTCTAATGAATGGGAGAATCTGTGCGGCCAAACTTGAGAACCACTGACTATTCATCTTGCATTGACTCATGATGGACTGAGTTCGTTTTGCACACATTTATCAGACCTGTAAAGGAATTAATTGTGACGTGGAACAGACTTTTTTCTCTCTCTCTCTCCCTCAAATTGCAAATTAAACACATTAAAGTTCGCAGTTGTGACAAAATGTAGAAACATTCCAGAAGTAATGAACATTTATTTAGGCTCTGGGTGTTTTGTTCTGCGCTCCTGGTGGCTTATTGCTGTAGAAAGATCATTTGAAGTTCTTCGCAGTATTCTACATTTACTTATAACTCCTAAACATAATCTGAAATAATTTACGGATGTGGACAAACCATCATTACATTCAGTAACGTTGATGGGATCACATTTATTTAAATTAATACACCTTACGTATTTACTCCTATTTGTACCACCATAAAAAAAAAACGTCCAGATAGTGAAAGTCTTTTCATACGTCTGACAATCAAGTTGTTGCAAATAATCACAACTGAGAAGTAGTTTTCTCTGTAGGTAGTCAACAGCTGGGAAAACCACACTGGGGCGTTTCCACTCATTTTAATTCACTTTAGCGCCATTTCAAAGCTAACGTTATCAAGACACTTTGCAAACTAGAATCCCAACGTCACTTCTCTATTTCTACCTCTAGAGGGCGACACACTCCAACATGCATGATGAGGTCAAATATGACATCTGGGAAAAATAAAAATGTGAATCTTAACTTTACCTTCAGAATTAGCTGCTCAAGATAATCTTAAACAGATTAAAGGTAGCGCTCCATAACGAGCACAAAGACAGAACTGCACATGATGGCTCATTTTGCATCTTTTTGGGGGGGTTTGGGCAAAAACGTGTCTCATACACAATAAACACCGTCTCGAAACATTCTGTAAAATAAAAATGACCCTTTTAATCAAAAGAATATGGCTTTCAGCTTAAATCAAACAATCTTAATGACGCGGTCCACATTAAAGGACGCTTAAGGCAAAGAATGCACATTTGTGAACCGCTAAAGTCACAGTTTTATTTTATTTTATGCTTTTTACAATTTAAACCTAATAAGGTGAATAAACCTAAATAAAAAGAATATTTTTAAAAAAAATAAGTTTTTTCCCCCTGAGTGAAACATCTTCAAGACGCTCCAAACAAAATCACCGTTTTTTAAAATATTTTTTGCATAATCCATCAGTTTTGTCCATTCATGACTGGCAGCACAGCAGCATCACGTCCTCAGCAGAAGAAAAAGGGAGCAGCTTCATGACTTCCCTGCAGGCTCTGGTGGAGCCGTTCTGGAAAATGAAGAGTGTTTTAGTGGAGCCTGTCCCAGGCGTCCCGACTGCTCATCCCCGCACAGAGCTGGCTCTCCAGAGCTGAGCTGAGCTGAGCTGCTTTGTTTGTGCACTTCCTTTCCAAAAGGCTCATCTTACACAAGCTGAAAAGAAATGGGATTACATTTTAAACATTTGGGTTTTATTTTTTAAATTCATCACAGGAATGGGTTGGAGTATTGAAAGCAGATTTCCAAACTATGCTATTGCTTTGGGATTCTTATAGATTCCTCCCCATTTTTAAATCAGATCTCCACTTTAATACCATCTAAAATACTTTCTAATTCTAAATCAACATCAACTCAAGCTAAACGTCCAGGAAATGAACTTACGCCGTGCGCTGATCCCTCATGACGGTCGCTCGGTCAGATGTTAGCTCAGGGCCTTCAAGAGGTTTTCAAGGTTATGATTTTGACCAACAAGGTTTTCCTCCTTTAAATACTTCTTCACGCCAACTTTCCCACTCATTTAATGCCATGCTGGTTCTCACCGCGTTTGACCAATCACAAAAGCAACGCAGTGACAATGGAAAGTGAATAAATTAGTTGGAACGATGATAAACAAAGGCCCCAATCTGAAGAAACAGCTGGGAGGGGCCCTTCAGAAACCTCTGGTGGCTCCCATGATGCTTTATTGTGGGAGGATGTTTGGTGGGAATGTGGAGGACAAACTTTTTCCTCATGTATTTTGTTTTACAAGTGTCTATTTAGTAAAGAATGACATGCTAAGTTTTTAAAATAGTAACTTCTTGGTGTTTAGTTGATTATTTGACCTCTAGCAAAGCAATTATTTACAAATCAGAAAAACGCCCAATTTTTCCTACATTTATTTCTAAAAACCATCTTGATGAAGCAAATTAGAAAGCTTCTCAGCTCACACACACACTTGATCTTCTCATTTAACTTCTCGTCTCTATTTCAGCCTCTCCAGTTCTCACGGTGAGCGCCTCTCATGCTTGATTGACCGACAAAAGCACTCGATCCATCCAGATGGTGTGCCTGGAAGCCCTGTTGACAACCTTGCCTTCCTTGGTGTGTGTGTGTGTGTGTGGTTTAAAGGGTGGGTTGGTCACTCGGTCTTTGTTCAACGGGGCACACTTCCTTTGTGCAGCCTGCCTTGGAGTCATTAATGCTGAAGTGTGGGAAGCCTGGGACCACAGCAGCTCCCACGTTCCACACAGGCAGGAAGGGAGCGTGTGACCGAGACGTGGCCAGCGGCAGGCTGATCAACCTGTGTGTGGGTGTGTGTGTGTGTGTGTGCCTGGGGTGTTGACGTGTGCTGAGAGCGGGAAAGCTAACAACTGAAGCATTCTTCTGACACTTCACTCTCTTCAGATACACTGAAATACTGGTCATGTGAAAGACTTTAAGCTCAAAATGAGTTTTTGATACAAATGTTTAACTCGCTCCCCCTGAAAAGTGAAGGACTGAAGAGAAATAGGACTAACAGAAGAGTCAACTCCGGTAAGTAAAGGAGAAGAGCTGAAAGTGTTAGCTGATGGTGACCTATAAAAGTCACAGTATATCAAAGTCTGATTCCAACATCAGAGTTTCTGAAAAAAAAACAACAACTTGAAGCTGCTTAATTAGAGACACAATCTCCACTGTCAGCAAAGACTTTTTACTGTTTTGTCAATGTTGTTGTGTAAGCAACAACACAACAACAGCCTTTCTGTTTGTGTTTTAAAAATTCCCACCTTGCTGCAAGGAAAATCCCCCTAAAGTGACAATAATAACATGATATCCTGAAAGATGTGCTGCTACATAACTCATAAGCCCTTGAGTTTTAATGGATTTACCACAAATATATTTGTCCGATGGTGTAATTATCTCTTTTTTCTGAAAGGCTTTATGAGATGCTCTGTTAGTGTTTAATCTCCAATCTCGATTGTTGTGTCATGACTTTAACTGAGGTCTGCTTCACATATCAAACCTTGTCTTGTCTGTCAAAGCTGGGTCAAGCTGAAGGCCTAAACTTGAAAACAAAAATTCAGAGATGTTTGTCATCTACTGCTAATGAACTTGTGCTTTTTTTTTTTTTTTGCAAAGACTGGAAAAATCTTCAGTCTCCACATGTATGGATGGAACAAACCCGGAACCGCAGCAGTGGAATATTTTTACTGCACACCACTCTACATGTTTCTATTTGTATTTAATTGCTTTTCAACCATGACAGATGAAAGGTTTACCAGCATATTTGATGTGTGTGACTGTGGCGACGGCACTCATCAAAATGCAATGTCTGTTCAACTGTTGACTGTCTGGTGTATTCTTTATAACGTTGCAATTTTGTTTATTTATTATGTAAAACGCCTTGCTGCTGACATGTGTCACACGAATAAACTTGATTAATTGATGATTGATTGATTGTAAAGATGAACTGAGAACCACTTTATTATTTGGATCAGGTTATGTGAGTCTGATACATGAAATCCACATAAAATACGTGAAAGTTTGGGCTTCTAATGTGACAATGTGAAAAAAGTTCAAAGGATGTGAATATTGTGAAAAATACATGAAACCACAGAATTAACATTTGTAGATGTCCTTTTCTCCTCACACTGAAACTTCCTTTATTGTGACCTTAATTATGAAAATACACCAATATTTGAACAAAGAGCCCCAACAATGGTTGAACCCATAGGCGTAACTTCCTGAAGGACTGGTGTGGACATGTCCCCACCAGTATGTCCTACAGGGGTGTCAAACTCCAGTCCTCAAGGGCCGCAGTCCTGCAACTTTTAGATGTGCCTCTGCTGCACCACCTGAATAGAATAATTAGGTTACTGAGGCTCTAGAGAACTGATCTACACAAGGAGGAGGTAATTAAGCCATTTTATTCCAGTGTTTTGTACCTGTAGCACATCTAAAAACTACAGGACGGTGGCCCGCGAGGAATGGAGTTTGACACCTGTGCCTGCATCTATTTCCGGACAGTAACTCGGAAGCAGCTGCGCGCTGTAAAGCAATAACAGCCAATTAATGCTTTTTTAAAATTCCTTTGTAAAATGTAAGCGGTAAATCCTCGTGGACATCACGTGACTTACTGTGCGTGGCAGTGCGCCATACGCGTTGTTTTACGTCGAGTCAGGAATACCTGTGGTTGTGGAAAATGACACAATCGAGCAAAGAATCCGAAAAAGGGAGGCAACGTTTTGATATTAATTGAAAACGCTATGAAAGGAAGATGACAAAGTCCAAAGGGAATCACTTTTCACAGGTCAGTCAAAAGCCTTAATTAAAAAACTATGTGAAGGAAGTGGGGAGCAGGTTAGTTATGCGAGCTTAACTTTCATCATGTATCCTAGTCCTGCTACGCAGTTCTGAGTATTTCGGTTCAATTAACACAAAAATAAGGCGACACATAGATTTTCTGACAGATAATCAGGAGTGGAGGCGTTTATGGTCTGGTGTTTCAGGACGCAGACCCTGAATTCAGACACAGCTATAATAGTCACCCGTTTTTAGACATTTGGTCGGAGAAATGTCATTTGGTCGGAGAACGTGGCAATATTCAGATCAGTCATCAAATAGGATGAAATATTTCATAAAGCATAAAGAGCCAAAGTTCGTCAAATTTTAAATCATGGCTCCTGCAGCGACAATTAAGTAACATTTAATTATTGGCCATTGTAAAAGAGAAATTAGCTTTGTTCTCTCTTGTATCTTTGCAGAACTGACAGAAACCAAACTATTTACAGATTTATTTTCAGAAAGAATATATATTTTTACATATCCAAACATCAGAATCTCAGCTTTAAGCCACATTTTATAGAATCCAGAAACATCGATGGTCTCTCTACTCACGAAATGCCCCAACCAGACCCAAAAAAGGTTTTGCGTCTTTAATATTTGTTATATTTAAGACACATCATATCTCATCTGCTATGTGTAATTCAGCAGGACAAAGGTTTTGCCAACCAACTGAGGAACAGCTGTGGAGTCAGAATCACATCATTGAAAAATACAAAGTTTGATTCATTTGGTTTACACATAAGTTCCTTATTCTGCTTTTGAAATGTTTAATAACATTTTGATTGTAACAGAATCTCATGTTGTTGATGTTTTTAGCACTTGATAAAAAATCAGGCAATAAAAGGCAACTGTGTGATAATTCTTCACAAAAACTATTACTGAATTATGAAACTGTTTAAAATTGTAGGTAAGCATTGAGCAAATACTTATTCCCAAATTAGAACATGACTGAAAAGTTCCTTTGTTAATTCCATCACCAAGTGAAATACATCATATAGATTAAATAGATTCCTCCCGTTTTAACATATTTATATTTCAAAGTGGGTTTAATACCTGCTAAAAGGTTATTTTCTAAATTAATCTGACAGGCCTGATCAGGACGTATACCCTAATTTATTGAATAAGACTGTATTCACATGTAAGTTTTGGCTTTATTCTTGGCACTAAGAAAGAAAAGAGCTTCCAGTAACTGATGGAGCGTCAGCAGGCCTGGCACCACCTCGTCCTCACCAACTAAAACACAAAGTTACACCCTCGGTTGAACCAGTCGTTTATAAATGCTTGTTTTTACTCAGCCGGTTCTCTTCCTTCCAGAGACGCCCCTCCCTGTTTTTACTTTAGGCATTTCTGCGTCGTCCCAACTGTTGCGCGGCAGCACCGGGGAGGTTTGCTGCCTCCAACAGGTGGAAGTGGCCGCATGTTGGGTCTTTTCAAAGCGGCTGGCCCCTCTGTAACACCCACGTGTGCCTGGTGGCGGAGGCACTTTGTCTGCAATTACGTGGCAGTGGAGACGACATGAGACAGCGGCATGCTTCCCTCTGGGGTCACCACTTTCCCATATCAACACAAGCGCCGGGTCACTCTCCCAGCTCCCCCCATACCCCCACCCCGGGGCTCTTTCTCTCGCGGTCCATTTCTCCACCTGCTCCCCAGAGGCACACTCATTGTCCCCACGGCTATAAACACTTCATTGAGCTTGTGGCAGCCCTGCGCTCCCTCAAGCCCTTCCCAGCGCTCCCATTGGCTCCGGGGACTGTGAGAAACTCCGACAGGACTCAGACTCACACATTCATATGGAGATGTGTGTGTATAAATACGGGACAGGAGTGGCGGAGACGGGGCAGCACAAGACTCGACCCGGCTCTTCACGCTGAGCTGAAAGCGCTCCTCTTACTCTGCAGCGATGGCGCCCACTGCTTACGGCCAAGCCAGCAAGGAGCACCTGACTCCCGCTCACAAGGTAAACCTCTCCTCCAACAGCTTAGACCTGGGGTGTCCAAAATTTTTGTGACTCTTGGACTGATTTTGTGCATTCTAGAATGATCCGGCTCAGGCGGTTGATGCAGATGGAAACTTGTAGTCAGGATAAAAATTTCTTCCAATGTAAATTATCAAAGCTTTCTTTATAACCAAGGTAGAATCATGACTTTTACTAAACGGTCAGTTTTTCTGCACCAAAATCAGCTTCTATTTAAGTTTTGTAACTTGGCTAAGTATAGCAAGTGTTAGCTCAATTGAGCCTGAAAAGGTTTTAAATTTATTTTAGTACACCAAAACTCTTTTAACATTTCGGATTTTTAATGAATAAGAATTCTTTTGTATAAGGAAAAAACCGTAGACTCCCTCATTTGCTTACCTTGAAAAGTGACGATATAAAGTGATTCAAACTTACTCAGCTGTCTTCTCTTTGTCCTTCAGCTGAGAAAGCCGATGGTGGAGAAATTACGCAGAGACCGCATCAACACCAGCATCGAGCAGCTGAAATCCCTGCTGGGTCCCGAGTTTCTCCGGCAGCAGCCGGACTCAAAGCAGGAGAAGGCCGACATCTTGGAGATGGCCGTGTCGTACCTGAGGAGCTGGCAGCAGCAGCAGCACCTGACCTCCGGCCCCATGACGGCCAGGGACGGCTACTCCCGCTGCGTCCAGGAGGCCGTCGGCTTCCTGTCCCGCAGCGAGATCCAGACTCAGGCTCACCGGCTGCTCCTCGGCCACTTCCAGGGCCTGCAGGCGTCCGGCAGGAACGGCCTCAGCAGCCCCTCTCCACCAGGCTCTCCCCTCCATCGGGTCAGCTCCAACAAGGAGCTGGGCCCGACCGGCGGCTCTCTGTGGAGACCCTGGTGAAACCTCCCAACAGAGAGAGAGAGATCACTACGTCTGTGAACGTCATGGACAGAAAAGTAAAAGACTCCCCTGGAGTCTAACTTCCTTCAACCTTGGGCACAAGTTTAACTGTGTAGTGAAACTGTGCTGGTGTTCCCATGGAAGGACTGAAAACAGTCGGGTTGTACTGAATATCCACACCATGTGTGTTCGTTCCTTCAAAAGACTTACTCTGTGATTAGTTGCTTCTCTGTTCCTGAGTGGAACGTTAATGGAAAGCCATTGCTGTGCCGTTTGAACCATGTTGGTTTTATTTTCTTTAAGTGTCTGAGACATTTGCCGGAACAATCTGTGTATCGATACTGAGTACCAGCGATTTATATGTTTCATCATTTGCAGTTGATGAAGTTTTATCGAGCCAGTGGATCCATGTTTACTGTAATCCTGTTGGGATTGTAAAACGTGTATTTGTAACCATTGTTTGGCTTTTATTTGAGTGAGTGTAACTGGAAGTTCTGTTTCCTGTCTGTTTATGACGTCCATAATAGATGTTTCACATCTTCTACTTGATGCCTTTTACAAAGGTATTTTATTCTCGCTTCAGACTTTACTGAAACAGTCTCTCATGTTGCTTCTGTGAGAAGTTTGCATTTGAAAATGTGAAATAAATCAACTTCTGATGAAGTTTTAAACACAGAAACCGTCAGTGTTTGTCTTAATTTTAATCATTATTTTATATGCCGTGTTTCAGCTTATTCCCGTTATCAAATCACCTTCGGCTGTCTTGACTTGGATCTGATTCATCTATCAAACATTCGCCTGAAAGACGATCAGCAGGTCAAATCGCAGTCGATTACGGAACAGGTCAAGAGGCTTTTAAAAGGAATTCCCTGCAATTTGAGATTTAAATCAAATTCTTTATTTATGAGATACTTCAACAGTAGACGTAATGAGTTAAACTTACAAGACAGGAATGATATAACATGAAAAACGTTTTCTTGATGGAAGCTTATAAATTTGAACAGTCTGATGTTCAGATTTGTTCTGCCTCTGTGTCAGGTCTTTGCTTTTATTTTCTCTCAGTATGTTGAAGGTCTTAGCACAATTCAAAAGAAGTAAAATAAAACAATTCAAATGTCAGATATAACTTTTGTCAATCAAAAAAAATTTAACAAGGAATACTAGAAATAAAGTTTTGTTTTTGCTACCTCACGACAATTAACCTAAGATACATGTTGTTTGCATACTTGGGACCAACAACTCTACCTGAGTCGTCCACTTCGTGGCGCATCTGGCTTGGTGGGGTTGAGGTTTCGTTCTGTGACGTGTCATTCATGTTACCAGCTTCAAAAGTGTCTCTTCTTACCTCATGTTCTGGTCAAGGATGTGTGGAAACAATTCAGGAAGTTTTTGTTTCCCACAAAACCTCTGAAGATTCTCAAAAAGTCCCTAAACTTCAAAGAAGGCACGTTAAAAAATCAATTTAAACAAGTTGGAAATGATCATTGTAGTAATTGTCAGGCATTGGAAGTCAGATCAGTCAAGGAAATCAGTCAAATAAGTGACATTTAAAAGTGGAAAAACCACCATTACGAATAATTAAAGCTGCAACTTAACTATTAAAGTGGTCAAACTGTTTGGCCTTTTCAGCTGGAAAATAGGAGGCTGAGCGAAACTCTAGCAAGAATACTGCAATGTCTGTGAATGAAGAAGAAAATATAACCTGATTATTTATTTACTTTCTACATTTTCTCACATTTGGCACTCAGTTTTGCTCGTCTACTGACTGTAAATTTAAGCCTGGCTCACACTTCCTTCTCTACGCTGCATCCTTTATCTGGACAGTGTGCTGAGGTGACCAGATGCAGGGACAGGACAGAAATAAACAACCAAAGACTTTTGATCAAAATGACTTTAAAACACCCATACACCTACAAGCAGGGAAAAAACATCCCAGCATTGCATTTTTTGTATATACTGCATACTGTCCCATCTATAGTATTTCTCACAGGGATTGCTAATACCCTGTTTAGTCCATCCTTGTTTTCCAACAGGCGTTTTTAGAAACTGAGAAATGGGCCGGGGACTCCCCTGCAGGTCACACGCTCCACTTTCCTCTGTTCCACCGGTCGCGGTGTGACGCCCGAAGCTTGAATTATGTCTCAAGTGCTCCTAAAGTCTTTCACAACAGTTTTTTTTTTTTGCTGTGTGCAGAAGTTGTGGATAGTGTGGCATGCCTGCCTGAGACTTTCTCAGGGTCTAGTATGCCAGGCCAGATGGCCTGGCTGAAGCCGCCCCCTCCCCTTCTTCCCCTTCAACAGGAGATCAAACACCGTAGCTAATGTGATGTGTAACAAGACACACTTCTATTGTCCCCCATCTCAGGGCCAGTGAATAGGCGCAGAGTGTGGGAAACGGGAGATACCACACTCACAGAGAGATGGCTGATGGGTAGCAGCCCCGCGCCGCCGCAGGTCTCAGTGATGGACGGGATTTTATGGCAGGAATTCGGAGTTCTCGGGCCGCTGGTGGGAGGGGAACCCATCTTCCCACACACTTGCAGACAAAGAGCTCCAGCAACAGTGTGGTGAACACTGAACCTTTTGGGGGAAGGTCTGATTTTGCACAGACACGTCAGGTGTGACGGGAACAGACAGTAGCCTCATTTTTTTTTATGTTATGAATCGAAAGCAAACGTGAAGGGAGGAGAGCAGGAGGCAGAAATAGCAGGTTGGGAGTTTTACACAAATACATGTCAGGCTGGTGCTTTCTTGGAAGTTTTAAGCACCAGCAATTCTTTGCATCGCTAAATCTTTATGAGATTTTCAAACTAATCAGGAGGACTTTGGATTCAGTGCCACAGATTACTCAGAAGTCACACAATAAGTAAACAGACTCCATGTGTGAATCACTTAAACTCAGTTTAACTACAGCTGTGACACAGCGAACATCCCACACAGCTTAAGGAAGCAGTTGTGAAGAAGTTTAAAGCAGAGTCATAAAACAATAACCCTCCGTTTGAAGGTCTGACCTCAGTGTTCAGTCCGTCACCTGAAAAAGGAAGGAGTACTGAAAAACTGAAAACACGGCGGCCCATTAAAACTAATGCATTTTGGCTTGTTGTTCCACCATCAATGGGGGGAAATTAGGATGTGCCAGCTGGACGGACGGAAGCAGGCAAATTCACACAAGGTCAAAAATAAAATAAAAAATACAGTTATTAAAAATAGCACACTCTGATTCGAAGAAATGTGCAGTCGAGTACCATTATTATGTAGGAAAGGGCAACATCAGTTGGAGAGACGGCAGAAACGGCCACAATTACAATGGAGGAATCGCAGAGATCTACAGCTCAGGTGGGGAAGAATCTGTTAGCGATGTCCTTAGTAAGCTGCCGTTTTATGTGATGAGATGACGAGATGACGGAGAGCTTTGAGAAATCCTGTTTGGTATTTGCCAAAATTCCTGTACAGGACACACAAAAAAATGAAGAGAAGCAGTTGCTCTGGTGAACTGATACCAAATTTAACTTTCAACAAGGAGAAACAAGTGGTGGCAGCATTATGCTGTGAGGGTGTCTTTCTTTAGCAGGCACAGGGAAACCTGATAGAGGTCACAATTAATTGGCACTGGAGCAAAAAGGTGCACCTTCCAGCAGGACAGCAACAGATCTAACACGCATGTTTGTGTGTGTTAGAATGGCCTAGTCAAAGCAAAAAAAAAGAAAGTGTAAACATTTCAGCGGGTGGAGACGCAAAGCAGAGTGCCGACTCAAAGAGTCTGAAGAAATGGGAGCCACTCTTCTCCGCATTGCTATTTTATAATTTGTAAGTGGCTTGGGATGAAAGCAGATGCAGAAACAACACAACAACTTCAGAGTTTTACATGAAAAAGACAAAGTTAATTCTACTTTATAGATATACACAACATGGATCTGTCAGAGTAGATCCCAATAAAATACATTGAAGTTTCTGGTTGTAATGTCATTAAAGTGTAAATAGGACATGAATAAGGTACAGTATCTGACTCATATTACACTAGTATTATGCCTAAAAATGTAATGATTCTGGTACCACTAGTGCACCTTTATAAATATACATGTATATTTATATATTTAAATATGCAATAGCTATAGTTGGCGACTGAAAACACTCTTCACCAGAAGCCAGTAGACTTAATTGTCCCCAGATGGACTCAGACACAGGGTTCCTGTTTGTCTCATGACGGAGGATCAATTAACATTCCCAGAGGATCCTGGAGGAGCTGCACACATTCACCCTGATGTTGGGAAGAAGACTGCTCCACACAAGGCCAGCCACACATCTGGGGCCATTCAGTCATACGGGCCCTTTGGGGGACACGGCCAGCCCACTCGTCTTGCCAACTGAGGACACTATAATTTGACACTGGGTCTGCAGCAGACCCGCAGGAAAAACAAGAGGCCTGGTCAACAACAGATTTCCTCTGTGACCTGCAGAATAACAACTAACTGAAGACTGAGAGTTTTTGGGGTAAAGAGACACACATGATCTACATCCAACAGTTCAGACTCTAAAGGAAATATTCAAAGGATGTGCGTGATCATCATCTCTTTTAATGTGTTCCAAAAAAATAAATAAAAAAATCTCCATCTAACCTGATAAATTCTCAGATGACCCCTTGATACACTTTTAATTACCTGTTGCTTATCTTGGGAACCACACCAGGCACAGATATGCTCTCTCTCTCTGATTTATTGACGCGTCCTCCATTGTGGAGCTGGGAGTCCCACTGGTCAGAGTGTGGGAACCCCAGCCCGGCCTGAACCGCTTGGCTTTGTTATGCTAATGAGGCAGTATAAAACCGGGAGCAAGCTCCTCCAGAGAAATCAGAGCCAAGCGTGTTGCCCTGCGAGAAGCACCTCAGCTCACTTGCAGACATGTCCCCCTGCCCCAACAGCTACTCCTCTATCCACCACCTCAGGATGTCTGAGAGAGACAACATAAAAGTGAGTAGAAAACTGTTTTTGTTTGTGATTCTGAAAGCAGAAACCCCCGTCTGAAGCAGGTTTCTTACCCGTCTGCCTGTTCCTTCACAGCTAAGGAAACCCATAGTGGAGAAAATGCGCAGGGACCGCATCAACACCTGCATCGAGCAGCTCAAGGTCATCCTGGAGAAGGAGTTCCACAAGCAGGAGCCCAACTCCAAGCTGGAGAAGGCCGACATCCTGGAGATGACGGTGAGCTTCCTGAGGCAGCAGCTGCAGTCGGGTCTCTGTCAGAGTTACTCCCGCTGCCTGAGGGACTCGGTTCACTTCCTGTCCGTCGGCTCAACCACGGAGGCCTCGGCCGGACCTCAGCAGGTCCTCCGGCAGCCAGAGCAGACGCTCCATCAGACACAGAGAGCCAGCAGCTGCTCCCCGCTCAGACCCGACTCGCAGCCGGACAGCAGCAGCAGCAGCAGCAGCAGCAGCAGCAGCAGCAGAGGCCCGGTGTGGAGGCCGTGGTAGAGAGACTTCCTTGAGACCTGAGGGGAGCCGATCTCTCCCTCACTATGTAGGAAATTTATTTCCATCCTGCTCTTTCAGCGTGGGTTCATTTATTGTCTCATCACATTGATGGACAAGTAAACGCAATGTGCTTTCCCTCTTGTTGCCTGATTTGTCTTTCTTCGTGTTAAAAACTGAGGATTCATTTTGAGTGACATAGTTGTGTTTTTGTGATGTGATTGTTTTTTACTCCGGTGGAGTTTATCTTGGGTCTGCTTTATGTAACAGTATATGTTTCTGCCTCACTGTGTGTTACTGACAGCCTTTTTTTGAGAATATTTCTCTTCTGTTTTGAACTTTCTATGCCAAATTTTAGTTATTAGCCCACAAGTGCATGTATGTACTGATATTGTCTGGTTGGATGTTGATGTTAATACTTTTCTTTCAAGGTTTTGACCTTTTTGTTTTTTAATTTCTCAAGCTGGTGTGACAATTAATAAAAAAAAGATGCAATCACTCTTGATGTTGTGATGTTGAAAAATAGATTTTAGGCTTCAATGCTAACTATTTGGTGTCCCTACAAAGGATAAGCTATTTAAAATGACTTCCACCTCAGGTGACTAGATTAGCAACAGGCAGCTTTTATACTACAGTGATGACAATCCAGTATATATTGCATGAGAGGAACCAAATTCTTCTTGAAAACCAGGTTATGTTTAATTGCACAAACTTTCAATTGTAACTGAGTTTATATTTCCTAGCTTTAATCTTTGAAAACATGAGTGCTGTTATTTTAGCTCTATAAAACTAAAACTCATTAGAGGAAACCAGAAAATCACCCAAAGGAAAAGGATTATTATTATTTTTTATGAGGATATAGGATTAAAGATTAAGTTGCCACAGAAACCAGACTTACCTTGCAGCCACACACAGTGAGCAGGTTGCTATGGGTGGTAAAAGAAAAATCTCCAGAGCTTAAGGTTGCAGAACTGCAGCACAATGGCGTTTTTCCCACTGTTAAGCATGATGGAGGACCTGTGATGCTGTGGGCCTATTTCTCTTCCTACTGTCATCTGAATCTTGCTAGCTAGCTAGCATGGCATTGTGAATTCTTTGAAACATAAAGTCATTTAGATAAGAATTTGCTTACCAAAAAACAAACAAAAAAATGGTTTTATCACTGAGTCTAATTTTGCTTTGTTAAAAACACAGGACGAAATCAACACAAAACCAATATTCCTTCACTTTCAGTCTGAGATTTCAACATATTTCAAGGAAATGTTTTAGATATTAGAGCCTCTATAATGAGACTGAGACAAATAAAATAACTCTTCTGGTCAATGACAAACACACATTTGCAGTGTCCGAATCTAAAGATATAATCTCTAACACTCTGATGTCGTCTTTATTCTGACATCCCGTCGCTGTGGACAGAGGAGTGCACTGACGTCCTCTTTCATGTCTCTGGAAGAGCTGCTTCTTGTTCATGGAGTAATATCAGCATGACAAAGCCACGTGTTGCAGCAACAGCTTTGGCGTGAATCACCAGGACTCCCATCACTAAAGAGAGGTGAGGCGATCTCAAGGTGACCAGTAGAGATAAAACCGTCCCCAATAAATGAGTCAGCGTTGCACCGATGTGCTGCCTGCCTCTCATCAGGAGCTGCTGCTTATCTCACCCTCAGCAGCCACTCAGGGGAATCCAGGGCGCATCTCCTGACAGGCATCCAGGGAATAATAATGGCAGAGCTTGATCCATCAGTGTCATCCAGTGGGAAGCTATTAGGAGAAAGATTACAATCACTCACTCGTTGATTGTTGCTGTGGAATAATCTGCTGCAATGTTAGTTAAATGAAATTTGTAAGCAAAACACATTTCATTCATGGTTGCCTGACAGCGCCGGTGCCAAAAGTTGTAGCTGGAAAAGAAAAACATCTTTAGAGTCTTTATTTTTTATTACAAATGTCCCCTTTGCATATGTTTATAGGATTATGTTTTTTTAGCATTGAACAGCAAAAGTTAAAAATAAAATCATACTGCTTTTTTTTTTTCTTTTAACTTCCTCTGTTTTAAAATCAGAACCAAACGCGAATAAGACTTGTGAACTCCAGAGCGCCTTTAGCTTTGGCCTTTATGCGCTGCGACAATAAAACTCCTGCTTGTTCAGCCGTGGCACACTTCGATTGTTGACGGAGGGTCTTTGGCTGCGAGTGGAAGGACAGACTGTGGGAAAGCTGAGCTGGGGCTCTACTCACACATCTACTGGTCAACAGTGCTGACCTCCCTGCTACAAAGGGGCCTTTCATCTCTCCCTCCTCGCACACAGCAGCCAGCAGTGCACACGCACGAGCGCACACGCATACACAGATACACAGATTTAGCATTTATCTTTCGTGGTACGTGATGCGCGGCTGCAGTTTGAAATTGCTGCGACAGAAAATGTCATTTTAGTTGTCAGAGCAGCCAAAGAATAAAGATTTCATGAAAATGTGTTGGTTTCTTTTAACTTCCTGTTGCTTGTATTCACACCCTTTCAACGTTATCACATTTATCCTTGTTTTTATCAAATAAAAACTATTTCTATGCTTAACCCTTGTGCGTTACAACCTCAAACAGTGTTTTATATACAGTATATATAATTATCTAAAGTAGGTGACTTTATCTTAATTGAATTTCAGTTGTTTTATGAAGTTCATAAAACAGAAAAGCAAACAGAAAGTTTTGCAGGAAAGCAAATGTTGTATTACCCACAACACACCAGACCCATAGTGAAACATGGTGGTGGCAGCATTATGCTTTTCTTCAAGTTCGCTGGTCAGAGTTTCATGTAAGATGAATGGGACTCAACACAAAGTAATCCTGTCAGAGGCTCCAAAAAAACTTGACGTAACCCTAATCGTGGTTTAGATGAAGTGCATTCACGTGTCAAGATGTGTCCTAGTTAAAGCCCAGATGCAAATCCAAGTAAAATTTGTTACAAGACTTGAAAGTTGATGTTCAAGGGCAAAACTTCCAGTCTCTGTTGATTTGCTAATGTTTTTCTCTTTCATTATTTTTCATTATTTATTTTTCTTTTTTGCAAAAATGTTAAAAGCTGACCAGACTTGAAGCTTTTACTGCAGTGACAGATGAGATATTAACAGAATTTAAATACACAAATGCATGCCACACTTTTCGGATTTTATTTCAACAAAAAAAGTAAAGAAAATCACGTATCCCTTTTGTTCTCCTTCCATGTATGCACTTCTTTGTGTGTGTTTATTACATACAATCCCAAAGGGAAACATCAAAATGTGTTGCTGTGATGTTAAATGTAATGTTTTCCTCTGAATCAAAACACAAAAAGATATATTACTCAGAAACTTACTGTATGTTTCTGAGAATGCACTAGCTAGAAAATGAAGAAAGAAAAATGTCTGACTTGAACTCAAAAGGAGTAAATTTGTTAAAATTATTTGTTGACATTGGTGGATAAGATACGCTCACTTCATCCCAGAGCAGGCAGATTCACAGGAACGTCAGTCACATGACAACACTGACATCTTCATATTTTACTCTGCACAGTAACAAAATTGTGTGACCAAATTCAATCTTATTAATTTCATCCCAACATTTTCCCTTCATTGTTTACAAGATTAATTTCTGCTGATTGTCTTTCTTGCAGAGTCAACATAAAATAACTCTTTCTCAGCACATTAATAAAATTTTATTTTTTATCATACCAAACATCGTAAAATGTTAATAAGTCGAAGCTCTATTCTATTACTTTACACCAGTACTGTCAAAATCTGGAGTTTAAAAGATGTTACTCAAACACAAGAACTAAAAAAAAAATAATGGTAAAATAAAATCTGTGCTATAAACAACAGATGAACTCTATTGACAAACTGTTTCTTGGTGTTACCACAGTTGTGGTATGTTCTTTCTGTTGACCTTTCTCCCTGATGTTTTGTCAAAAATGATCAATATCTGTGTGCAATTTTGCTGTCACTTTACAATTACGCCTTACTTTGTGCTGATCTACCACATGAAAATCTCAATATAACACACTACAGTTTGTGGCCATTTGATAACACGTGGAAGGGTTCGAGACTTGGAGCCCATTTCAGTTTTTGTTCATGGTGTACATCTGAATGCAGTTCTGGAAGTGTGCTGTGGTGTTCATTTGGGGCCTCAGAATGATTATATACATTTTGGGGAGGAAGTATCCAGCCAGGAAGGCCAGGACGCTGAAGAGTGTGGCGAACACCTGCGCCGCCATGGTGAAGGTTTCTCTGTTGATGAGGTAGAGGGTGAAGAAGCTCATCCAGGAGATCATGTACACCATCAGGCTGAAGGTGACACACTTGGCTTCGTTGTAGTTGGCCGGCAGGTCCTTCCCCATGTAGCTGAAAGAGAAGCAGAGGACGCTGAGGACCGAGACGTACGCCAGCTCAATGCCGGAGCCGACAGAGAGGGTTTTACTGCACTCCCGGACAATTTTGTCCTGGTAGAACCGCAGGTCCTGGGAAGGCTGTGGAGTGTCGACGGACACCCGGAGCACCGAGATGAGGAGGATAGTGGCAGACACCAGAAAGATGGTGACCTCTGGACCCTGCTTTTTTGTCCACCTGTCGTAGGCCAGCGGCAGCTTGGACGCAAACTTAAATATGCAGACGACCTGCAGGGAGCGCACCGCGATGCAGGCCAGACACACAGAGAAGCTGATGGTGAACAGAGGCTGCTTCAGGACGCAGGCCGCCGGGGACGGCCGGCCAAAGTGGCACAAGGTGCTCAGGGCGGCGACCGTCAGGGCCGCCAGCATCAGCAGGCAGGTGCGGCCCCCGGCGGACTTGGCCACCGGTGTGTTCAGGTTGAGCAGGAGGATTACGGCCGTGCTGGAGGTCAGGAGGAGGCAGGTGGCCAAGAAGAAGAGGAGAGCTATGGAGAGAGGGTGGTCCCAGTCCAGCTGTACCACCGTCCTGTTCAGACACTCCTCACTGGATGGGGGGGCCCACTGCTCCGGCAGACAGGCCTGACAATCTGTCAGGTCTGAAAGAGAGAGAGAGAGAGAGAGAGAGAGAGAGAGAGAGAGAGAGAGAGAGAGAGAGAGAGAGAAAGTCAGAAAAAAACTGGAATGTTGAACTTGTACAGAAGCATACTTGCATCAGCATCAGCACCATTGTCTTCTTTTGTACACATTTTCATAAACAATTCAAGGAGGATCTAATTTTGGTCTAATTGTGCATTAGTGTCAGAATATAACGTGTGAATTTGGCGCCACCTGCTGGTCATTCAAGCACACACAACAACTGTACAGTGAAAAGGTAAATGTATTCGGTTTGTACAATAAATAATAAAACTGAACAGTTTATTTAAACAGTAAATCTTCCTTTTCCAAGTGTTTAAAAATAAAGCCAATCCACTCAAACTATAGCAATTTTATATATAAAAAAAATAGACTGAAAAATAATCATGGTGCTAATGTTTCTATTTCACAGATTTTAATTTATTTAGATTTGGTTCTCTCTGCACTGCATCTAAATTTATTTATCTATTCTATAAAAATCAAATCAACCATGCAGATTAGCTGATGCTGGACCCGTCTTGTTTAATGAGATCACAGATATTAATGGGATATTATGCAGAAAACTAAAACCTCGCATTTTAGTGTGCATTACCACTTTTATTGAGGAATGTGGCAGAGGGACAGGCCTGGCAGTCGAAGCAGCAGGCATGCTGACCTGTCAGCAGCTTCTTGTGACCTTTTGGGCAAGGCGGAGAGCAGAAGGACTCGGGTACCTCCAGCACGGTTTGAAGGAAAAGAAAAGAAATTATTTTGTTGAAGAAATATAAATGAAACAAGACACAACATCAGGAGTAAAAGAAAAGAACAGCTGCACGATTGCTTGCAGAATACTAAATTAAAATCTAAAGGTTTAAATCGCACATGGAGGTGGGAACTGCAAACATATTTTTTTTGTTTATTTGTCTCTGTAACAAAGCCATTATTAAGAAAGAGCAAACAATAAAGAAGGGGAGTGAAAATACTAAAATATATAGTAAACTATGGTTATTGTTATTCATTATTGATTTGATGGTTAAAGAGAAAATGAGAAAACAAGAAAAGAAAATGTGATGATGAAAACAACAGAAGAAATAACAGTCTTAGTTTATTGCATTGAATCTGAGAACTTGAATGATTTAATTTAATAATTTATTTGATGCTAAAGTTGAGATGTTTCTTAAATTTTTATGGTCTGACTGCCGTGAAACTTGAAACTCACAAAGTTTTGCCAAGATAAATAAGTAAATAAATAATATTATTTTGGTATTTATTTATTTATTTAATTCATTGTCTTTTTTTACAGAGTGACCCGGCACCGATCAACAAACATAACTGACTTATTTAATGCGGGCTGAAATTTCTGGGCCTATAGCTTGAGAGCTCATTCGATTTCAACTGAAAGACGTGAAACATCGTTGGCCGTACCGATTCTGAGTCTTCTTTGCCGTGCCACTCTATCAGACTGGCATCCACTGTGAGGGCGATGGGGTCCGGTGCAAAGGAGCCTACCACTCTGAGAGACCAGTCCGTCCCCCTCCAAACCCAGGACACTATATCGTACCCAGTGGGTGGGTCCCCATGCATGTCAAAATACACGGAAGAGTTGCAGAGAGAAAATCGAACCTTCCTGAGCTGCGCCAGAAGCTGGAGAGGAGAGGACAAAGACACAGAGCTCAGCAGCTGGTTAAATGTTTCAGCTAAAGAGATGTTTGCTTCAGATTACCTCTGGTGGAGTCACACTTCTCCTGCTGCAGTCTGCAGAATCACAGCCAAGAGCTTGATGCAGAGCCTGAGCTAGAGCATAAACTGCCTTATAAACATTGAAGGAGGAGGTGAGGTCATATTTATCCATGGAGAAGTCGTTCCTGGCGAGAGAGTACAGGTCTGTGCTCTGCAGACAGTCATTGGCACCGCCGAGGGTCACATTGGCCTCTCCGTTGACGCGTTGCATTGAAATCTCGACCGTGTTCTTCTGGAACTCGTCAAATCCAGGAATGGCGGCATCCTTGACCGAGATTCCGAGCACAGTGCCGATGGTTTGGATCCCAGGAATCCCAGATATGAGAGTGGACGGCGACCAGTCCTCCGTCCCGATCCACACCTTTTCTGTAATGTTTCTCTCCAGCACATATGGGAGGAAGTCATGGAACTTTGTCTTGCTTGAAAACACCACGATGGTGTTCACCTTGGTTTTCAGTATGTTGTCCACCATGTTCCTCATGGTCTGAACCGTGTCTTTGGAGGCCGTGGGGATGATTCCTTGGTATGGGATACAGATGCCGTGGTGAGGGGCTTGCTCCGACAGGCTCTGCATGCCCTGCAGTCCGTAGTCATTGTCGCTGCCTAAAAGAGCTATCCACATCCAGTTGAACCGGACCAACAGCTGGATCATGGCTGCCACCTGGTTCTTGTCGCTTGGAATCGTGCGGAAGAACGATGGATAAATCTCCTTGTTGCTCAGCATTTCATTTGATGCTTCATAAGAGATCTACAGTGAGCAATCAGGATGTGGGAAATTATATTAAATGGCTTTACAGACTTTTTTTTTTTTACATTTTATTTTTGCTATTTTGTCATAATTAATTTTGATGATCTCCAATATTTTAGATCATCAAACAAATTTTATTCTATGTGAGGGAAAACAGAATAATAATTTCATTTATCAAGAAAAAAAGCAATACAGCCCAATGACTGTTGTTGCTAAAACATAAAACAACAGTGATTAACTTGTTTTTGGCTTCCTTTCATTATCTGCACTCAGGCCTGATTACTGTCAGACATTAACAGTCAAGCCTTAAAGTACCATAAAGTAGATTAAAATATTTCAAAAGCAGCACATCATGCCTCAATCTAAAGAAATTCTAGAGTAGATGAAAAATCAAGTCTGGAAAAGGTCCAATAGTCATTTCTAAGTTTAGAGACTTTAGTGAACTTACACTGAGCTGTTATCAACAAATTGAGAAGCAAGCTCTGCATTTAAGACGTTAAAACTAGGACCAACAATCAAACATATTGGAGACAGTGTAACAGTCTGGCTCTACTTCCTGCTGCAGGACCTGGAACAATATATTCTAATCTCTACCAGCAAATCTCAACGGAGAATGTCCAGCCATTAGTTCCTGACCTCGAGCTCAGGGACATTTGAGCTTATGCTACCTAGTCAAAGTCTGATTGAGGAGCTGCAGAATTACCTAATAGGTTGTTAATGTTAGAAAATGTTCTAATGGTGAATTAAAACAAACGAACAACAGGACAAACGTCCTCTATATTGATGCAAAGTGAGCACGACCAATTATGTTTAGGAGACTGTTTCCCCCCATACAGTCAGGTTGTTTGGATAGCTTGTTTTCCTATTATAAATGAAATCATTATTTCAAAACTACTTTTGTATTTTACTTGCGTTATATTTGTCTGGTGTTAAAAATTGTCTAATTATTTGAATCGTCTAAGAGTAACAAAAAAGCAAAAACTAAGAAATCCTAAAAGTACTTCTAAAAAAAAAGTTAGGACAATGAAGGTCTTTAAAAGAGATAAATCATGTAAATTTCATGAGCACAACCACAAATATTAAGACTCCCACCTGTGGAATCACATAAGCCCCCAGCAGAGCTGCTGGCGTGAAACTCTTGCTGCTGCTGTCTGGTCCAATCACACCAACTGCTCTCTGAGTGTTGCTGAAGTTCTGGTACTGCTGCTCCAGCAGGTCCAGCGTTGCCAGGAAACTGGCCGGGTTAGAGCAGATGTCGTACATCTGGTAGCCGAGCTTTACTCCTGGTAGCAGATGCAGCAGGCCGGAGCTGTTGTTGATTTCTTCCACAGCGAATCTCATGGCTTGCATCAAGTGAAACCCGTGTTTATTAGGTCTTCCTCTGAAAAGTGTGGAAAAAAAGAGAAAAACAAGAGCAATTTAAAAAAAAAACTAAAAAATTGTTGGTGGTAAATGAAGACAAGTATTGACTGAATGCTTACTGATCACATGGAACCAAAGCAGGCAGACCGTTAGCAGACACATCAGTGTAATGGAGGGGAAAGAGTCCTGCGAAGGAAAAGTCGCCCTGGAGCCGCATCCCCTCAGCCTGAGAGGCGTAATCTAGCTCCCCAGCAGCCAACTGCAGCATCAGCCAGCCCAGGGAAAGGACGACAGTAAGAAACATTGTTCAAAACTCAGCTCAAACGCCTCTGATGACAAAACTCATGTAGCCTATATGAAAAGAAGCAGCACTCATTTATAAGAGGCCTCCTCTGAAGCGAGAAGTCTCCAGTGACAGGAAGGAATACTTTGCATCTTTCAAGGGAATGCAGATTCAAAGAAGCTTGTTTGCATATTGAATTTGTTTGTGAGACTGTAGCGTTTCCCCTCATGAAAATGAGCTGGAGACATGCAAAAAGTCTAAAAAAAAACAGCAAAAGGTTTTGACAGAGGAAAAACACTTTCTTTTATTCTACTCTCACTCATTATTTTGGTCAGAAATTCTGCTTTGGTTGTGAAGAATTGTAAAGAAACATATTTCTGGTGGAGTCATGCATTGCTTTTTTTGTTTGCTGATTCTGGTTTTCTGGTGAAGGGGAACTATGACTTCTTTGACACATTGTAAGGAAAAATACAGCTTTAAATCTATGTCTTTATGCAAATAAAAACACATGGGACAAATAATCATGCCCTCATAGTACATTGACAACAACCAATCAACTTTTATGTTTTTGGACGGCGGAAGGAAGCTGGAGTACCCAGTGATTTCCCACACATCCGTAGGGAAAATGTACAAACTCCATGAAGAACCAAGGTCGTAATTCAAACCCAGGACAGCAGTGCTAGAGAAAGGAGAGCGCAACTGGAAATCAAATGGCCCATTTGTAGTCCCATTCTTATTATCCGCTGCTTTTACATAAAACTGAGAGACAGCGCAATGAAGTAAATGAACATTTTATGTAACTGACCAACTGTAAAAGCATAGAGTATCTGAGCATTACCTTCATGTTTTATATGTACTTTTAGTAGAACTGTGAAAATATTGTACAGTGATGAACATGAAACAATCAGTTTAAGACATCCAAATGCCCGAAATGTTTTTGTAATCACTGTGAATTTTGTGAATAGAACCTTCCCTTTTGTTTCTGCTCCATTTCTGCCATCCCGTTAAGGCACATCACAAGAGAAATGTTGACTAGAGGTGTAGATCTGTTTGCATTTTGGATGATATTGTAGCCTCAAATTACTTAACACGCTTTTTGCATTGGAATACAATCTGCCCGAAGATTACCTGTCTCCAAATCCCTAACCCACTGTTTTGACTGGGATAGTGTGCTTTTTTTCAGCCACGATGTCGTGGAGGCAAATGTCTATGAAAATGAGCTCATCTGTCCGAACATAATGATATGTGATACTTTTGGTAAAACAAACTTGATTTTTGAACAACTTTTTTTATTATTTGTTTTTGAATTATTTAAAGCATTCTAAAACAAAACAAAACAAAACAAAACAAAAGTGTGAGAAACAATCTAACCAATTTATTCTTATTCTGAAATCCCAGCTCCATATCAGATATTTTATTCGTAATACTCCAGTTTTTGTTTACAAACCATCTTCTTATATTTACTTTTTAACAAGCTGCCAAAGGGACTCTCCTCCTAATACCATGCTTCCCCGCAAAACCCAGAAAATTGGGTATGTTAATGTGTTATTTGAACCAAAATCATATTATATCTCTCGAGAATTGTACAAAGCCAAAATATATGTGAATAGTTTACATCTAGAAAGCTGCACTTCTAATTGTAGCCTTTAAACAATATTTTCTTCAAACATGACAAGATTGGGTGGATTTTTGATTCTTTTTTTAAGATTGGGTCAGTGTTACATTCTCTTTCTTAGTTAAAGAACAAGGTACAACAAGTATACAAAGAACAGCATATAAAATTTGTAATAACAGCAGCCAGGAGTTATTACAACATCATAAATTAAAGCTATAAACTGAGTGTTTTAAATGCCTTGCAGTTTCTTCAATGAGATAGTAATTGAAAGTAGTTCAGTAGGTCAATTTTAAGTCAAAAAGTAAGGATTTTTTTCTATTGAATTTACATTTGTGAATTAAAAAAAAAAACTTTGCTGAAAAATACAATCAAATTAATTAAAAAATAATTATTTCCTTCTTTTCTTGAATAATTGTGAAAACCAAGGACAATGTTATCCCAACGTAAAACAAAAATCTTTATATATATTATCGATTATAAACCGACAAACATCTCCCAAAACGTTTCGGTATGAATGGAAAGCCAGAAGAGGCGAATAACAGTTTCAGGATCAGAATCCTGACGAGTGTGACGGACCCATCAGGTTGCTGCTAGGTTCCGACCAGTGACGTCTATTGCCTGCGACGCACATGACGGGGTGAAAGTGCAAGTTGCCATTTTTTCGAGCCATTTTTTTTTTTACATGAGTTTATGCGACCAAAGGCAGAGTGTGAGTTTTTACCCGGTCTTTTGCTATTGTTCGTTTTACGGCGATGTGCTAGAAATATTGTAGAGGAACGTTTTAGAAACGCGGGCTTGTTTTACACCGGGTTAGCTCGGCGCTTCACTTCTCTGCAGATAGCTGCTTAGCTGTTAGCTAACGTTAGCGCCTCCTGTAAACAAACACAACTGTCTGCAAAGGCACAGCAGCTTCCTCCTGCTGGTTTTCCTCGCCGCATTTCTCTTTAATTTAGTCATTTGAGAGCGGCAACAACGTTAGAAACACAGCTCTCTGTTCAGAGCACAAAGCTCTGATGCCGATGATCTGCGAGTTAAGCTGCGCAACTTCAGTTTTGATGACTGTGCGAGCGCCTTCAAAATAGCTCGGAGCTCAGTTGCTTTGGAGCAGGTCGGGGTCAGTTTATACTGGGAGCGGGAACAGAAGAAGCGGTCGGCATGTCGTCCTTCTCCGAGTCGGCCCTGGAGAAGAAGCTGACGGAGCTGAGCAGCTCCCAGCAGAGCGTCCAGACTCTGTCTCTGTGGATCATCCACCACCGCAAACACTCGGGCCTCATCGTCAAAGTGTGGCACCGGGAGCTGAAGAAGGGTGAGACGGGCACACACACTGCTGCTTATATTTCTGTAGCTTTAGGTACACTTTTAGTAAATTTTGAGGTTGATGGATGTCGTGATTTACAAGGTTGTGACTTGTTAATCAAAGGTTTTGTAAATTAGATTTTCTTAAACTTGACCTAATGTAAATCAGAGAAATCAGCTCGCTAGTTGTATGCCTGAATATTCCTTGATTTTTTTTTTTTTTTAAATATTGGGTCATGTCAGATAAAACAGTTATGTTGGGGTTTTAGGTAATACATCTGCAAAATGCTAAATACCTTTAATTTTTTAGATGACAAATTGTACAGTTCTCATTGGGATGCTAAAAACTCATGTTATTGTGTTTTAAACTGTCTGGTGTGTCAGTTTCACATAGAATAACCATGTTATGTAGAGAACAAATTACACATGTGGTTTCTATTAATTAGGCGATGTCAGGAGGCAGTTGGTCACATTAGTATTTATTAAGGGTAACAACGTTAACAAAGGGGTCATTACTCATACCTCCCACACTTTTAAGTTTTTTATTTTTATTATATTGAACTCTAAGTGGGCTGCACAGTGGAGCAGTTGGTAGCACTGTTGCCTTGCAGCAAGAAGGTCCCGGGAATCGACCCCAGGCTCTTTCTGCATGGAGTTTGCATGTTCTCCCTGTGCATGCGTGGGTTCTCTCCGGGTACTCCGGCTTCCTCCCACAGTCCAAAAACAGGTTAATTGGTCTCTCTAAATTCTCCCTAGGTGTGAGTGAGTGTGTGCATGGTTGTTTGTCGTGACAAACTGGCGACCTGTCCAGGGTGAATCCCGCCTCTCGCCCAGAACGTTAGCTGGAGAAAGGCACCAGCACCTCTCCCGACCCCACTAGGGACAAGGACATACAGAAAATGGATGGATGGATGGATGAACTCTATGTATAATTTTAATTCAACTCCATCTCTCAGAAAAAAAAGAGTTTGTGGTTGCAAGGTGAGGAAGTGTATAAAAGCTGAATTGCAAGGCATTACATGTGCGAATATATGCACGGTCTTTAAGTTTGAATTGAAAAAAGAAAAGTAATTCAGGCATCATCCAACTAAATATGTGATGTTACATATAATCCTTGTGATTTTCTTTTCAAAAAGTTGTCAACTGTGCCACATTAGGAGATCAAGCCCCCCCCCCCCCCATTTTTATTTTTAAAAGTTTTTGTGACTTTAGTAGCCTTTATTCAACAGCCTCTGTATTTAATGCACCTGCTCTACCACTGAGCCATGTGGCACCCAGAATCAGGTTTATATATTATGTTTAGTTCTGAAGGTTCCTGACTGAGCTACAAAATAGCTTGCATTATTATATTTCCTCTTGGTATGCCTATAACATACAGTAAAATTAGACAAATTGGACAAACACTGATGGCCCTAAATTAGATTCAGATGATTTAGATGCTTGTGCATAGAAAGCTGAAGTAGAACGAGTTACGTACAAAGTAATAGAAGAGATTGAGGATGCTGAAGAAAGATAAAGGTGATCTATTATGCTGCCTTGAACAGATATACAAAATATGTTCATTACACTTTTTTGCTCAAAATTCTTCATAGATAATGAGATTTTTTTTCTGCTCAGTTCTGCCTATTTTGAGCTCTAGGTGATGGGCCTGGCTTCTGAGATTGCTAGGTAGCAGGCTGGGCTTCGCTCAGGTTGCTAGGTAACAGGCTGGGCTTCGCTAGGTGAGGGCCAGTGCCTGGTGATTTCAAAGGTTTTTTAGTGACTCATTTTCCAGACTCTAAAATACAATAAGTTATTGCCAAAAACCAGGGGAGTGTTTTTTTTAAGCGCTTGGACTGTTTTTTGAAGTGGTAGAGGCCAAAATGGAAATACAAAAAAATGTGTGTAATAGCTTCTGTTTAATAATTTATTTGTGACAAGTAATTGTAACTTTGCAATATTCAACAACTGTGGGATTTCACATTGCTATGCATCGTAACAATAAAACAAAAGAGCATATTTCTTAAAAGCAAAGTGTAAAAACCTTGTCAATATCCAACTAATTGAAGTTTATGCCTGTCTTGTGACATGTTGCTATTTTTGTGGCTTTCTCTTTAATTTTTTTTAAGTAAAATTTTGGTATCCAGGCAATATTTAATGTAGTTTTAATCCTAATGCAGATGTTTTTATCTTTGTTGTCATTTTATGTGATTGTTGCTCCGTTGGGAATGAACCATGAACCCTGCAATGCCAGTTCCTGCTTTACCTGAGTGTTGCAACAGGTGGTTATTTGTACATGTAGTGTTTTTATGAAACTGGTCTCACATGGACAGAGAGCATGAAAACTCCAGAACGGTCCAGGCCGGGATTTAATTGCTGGACAGATAAAAACTAAAAGTTATTTTTATGAAGAAAATCAAGCATTATGACCACACAAATCACTCTCCTTCAGTAATCAAACAATGAGCTGACATGTTATTAATTGGTATCAAGAGACTTTTCCTCGTTGATTAGAAAACGGGTTGTTTTAAATATATTTCCCTGTGTGTTTTCTAGCTAAAAGCAACAGGAAGTTGACATTCCTGTATCTGGCAAATGACGTCATCCAGAATAGCAAGAAGAAAGGACCCGAGTTCACCAAAGACTTTGAGTCTGTCCTTGTGGACGCCTGCTCCCATGTAGCAAGGTACGTTTCAACAAGTCATCTGTATGTTTTCTAGAAACATACTCTGCTTCAGTTTCTTAGAGTGAGCAGTGATAAGTCAGAGGCTTTATATCAACTGTGGATGATAAACATTTTAGGTTGGATCATTTGGAAATAATCACTCCACTCTTTGCTGTTGAACTGGACTGACTGCAAATGATTTTAATTTTAGCATCTTTCTAAAAAATTACTCACCTATACTGAAGTAGAATATTCTGTATACAATATTGTGAAACCAGATTTGAAAGGTGTTTTGCCATCCAAATGAAAGATTGAGTTAGTTTTAATTACTTCTTGTACTTTTTATGATAATTGTGCTGTAGTTTCTTTGTTATTGTTTGTATTGATGGTTTTTCCTCTTGTATTTATTGACAGAATTAGTTTGTTTTTAGCAGGACAAATTGAGCGTTGTTCAGGAACAGCAGATGAAAAACAACCTTTTGGCTAATTCTGGCACATTTATAGCAATGTCTGTTAATATGCATTGTCCCTACTAAATAAATAAACAAAATAAATTAACGAAAATCAATAAGGTTTTTTTTTTTTATCACAAATTAAACTTAGCACTGACATAAACCTGCATGGGTCCAGGTTTATGCCTTGATGTCTCACGCTTAAATGTAGCTTGTTCCCTTTGTTCAAACTCTATAAGTGGAATAAACTCGAAAAACATTTCAAATATAGCTTCTTAATGTTTTTTGTAGACATAAGTTGAAAAACACTTGTTGTTTTTAAAGCTTGTTGTTATTCCATTTGGCTGTTTTCTTGCCTCTCTGCAGTGAAGTGGATGACGGCTGTAAAAAGCAAATGGAGAGGCTGCTGAACATCTGGAAGGAGAGGAATCTCTACAGAGGTGATTTCATTCAGCAGCTCAAACTGGCCATAGAGGACTCCAGCAGCCCCAGACCCTCAGGTTTGATCATTTAATAATGACATAATTGCTTCATAGTTATGTTTATATAGAGCCATCCTCACTACGTTTATATATGCATATAATCTAATGCACATTTCTGCTCTGTGTCATTTATTTGCAGAAGAGAAAAAGGCTGTAAAACGAAGTTATCAGAAGATCCAGGAGGATGAAGAGGATGACGACGATGACTACAGAAACCACACATCTCCCCGCAACTCGGATTCCTCGGCGAATCAGCTGGTACGAACGCTGGCATCACACAGTAACAGCATCAGATAACGCTTCTGATCTTTCTTTTTTTTTTCCCCTGATTTGTTCCTTGTGTTTTCCATCATTAACATTTTCAGACAGAGGAGCTGGTGAAAGCTCTGCAGGACTTGGAGAACGCCGCATCAGGCGACGCAGCGGTGCGCCAGAAGATCGCCTCACTTCCACAGGAAGTTCAGGATGTTTCCCTCCTAGAGAAGATTACTGGTATAATTTGACAAACTATTTTTTATTTATTTATATATATTTAAATCGGGTTTATTTACATTATAGAACAGAGTATTAGGGTTGTACTTTGAAAAAAATTTAATAAAATTACAAGAATAAAGTCAAATAAGATATAACACCTTTATTCTCGAAATTTTATGTTTTTCAATTTTCTTAGCTCCATTGTAATTTTACAATGAAGCTGAGTGTTGTGACTGAAATTTAGTGGCAAAAGTGGCGAGTTTTTTTTCTTCTTCTAAGGTTTAGTTAGTGAGATTTAAGCTAAAGGTGGCAAATGCAAGACAAATGAATATGAAAATTTGGACAGCAAGTGCTTAAACAATTAGTTGATGCATGTGGTGTTTTGAATTAATTGCAAAAAATAAAAATAAATAAGTAAATGTAATTGAATAAAATAATTTAAATTGGTTAATTATTGATGTTGTTAGATTGGAGTAAATATTGTATGGCGTTTGACCAATTCATGCTGAGGAATAAAGGGCAAAAAATCAAATAAACCTTTAGAGAATAAGAGATGGGTAAAAAATAGTTTAGCATTGCTTAAACTGAAATGAACTCGGTGAAAGATATTCTGCAAAGTCAACAACAGCTTTACCTCCTATTCAGACAAGGAGGCGGCGGACAAGCTGTCAAAAACGGTGGACGAGGCGTGTTTGCTGCTGGCGGAGTACAACGGACGGCTGGCAGCAGAGCTGGAAGACCGCAGGCAGCTCGCCCGTATGCTGACTGAATATATCAGCAGCCAGAAGGAGGCGCTAGTGGAAAGGGAGAAAAAGCTGGAGGTAAAGCACAACATCTATTTAAAAAAAAAAATCTGTTGTCTTCTATTCTATTTTAAAAATTTGCAGTGTTTAGATTCTTGATTTGCCGCAAACGTTTTGGACGGTTTACATTCCCGGAAATATTTTTATTTCTCATGAAAGAAAACCTTTTGAGGCGCCGCTAGTAAACGCTGGTCCCCACTCTTCTTCTGCTGCAGGAGTACAAACAGAAACTGGCGCGAGTGACTCAGGTGAGAAAGGAGCTCAAGTCCCACATCCAGAGCCTCCCGGATCTGTCACTGCTGCCCAACGTCACCGGCGGCTTGGCTCCGCTCCCCTCCGCCGGAGACCTCTTCTCCACCGACTGAGAGCTGCCAGGCTGAACAGACTCCTGCAACGTCCCTCCTCAGCCGACCTCAGCCCCGTGTTTGAGTAACAAGGACGCTCCTGGCTTTGCCTCCAACACTGGCGGCACATGTTCTCCCAGACGAGCAGCTTAGTCCACCCGCTAAACTCAACTGGACTAGAAGACAATGAGAAGAGAAGCAGAGGAGAACAGAGACTCTGCCCGAAAGGAGTCTCTGCCACCAGCCCGGAAGTTTGTGTTCCTGATTGTTTTTATTTTCTTTTAAACGGTGAAAGGTTGTTTCAGTTAAAGCCTCATCACATGTGATGCGTTTCCCCAATTGGTCTAGGTTATGGCTGCAGGCTGAAGAGGATAACATTCGTTAGTTTTATTTTGTTTTTTGTTTTTCTTGCCTTTTGGTTGGAGGCTTTTTTTTTTATCAACGCTCGGCCAGATAAGCAGTTTGGTGCGTGAAAAGATCATGTTGGGCTCAGCAGGGGTGGATTTTTGTTTTCTCACCTGTTACATCATATCTTAAGTTTAGTAACACTTTTAAGTCCGCTTAAACCAGATGTGTTGAGTAAAACCATCCAGATAGAAATGAACAAATTAAAAGATAAATTCTAGTCTTCTGGTTTTTCACAAAAACAAAAACAGTGTCCAACCCAAAAGTATTCTTTTTTTGTGTGTTTTTAGGTTTAGAAATCCGATCAATCTGATTAAGTTCATTGATGTGTTAGATTTGAGTTTTGCTAAAACAAGCTGGACTGAGAAAATATTACAAAGTTTTCTTTCAAAGAATCTGTTTTGTGTGTGCTTGTGTGTAAACGATACCTGGGAAATGCTAAAACCTAAAAATACAGTATCTTCTGAAAGGAAACAAAGGCCTTATGTTGCATGTTTAGAGTTTGGAAATACGGGGGGAAAAAATAAATTTCACTTATCGAAACTGAGCAGAGGAGCTTAAAATTCGTCTGACTGGGAAATAACCTTTAGGACCATTTCAGCTTTTTTGTTTTGTTTTAATCCTCAGCCGTACTGAATTTCTGAGCCTCGAAGGCCTAAAACAAATACCAAAATATTTCCCTTTGGATGAGAGTCCCTTTTTTATGTTTTATTAGATATTTTTTTAGAGGAATAAGAGAGAATTCATGTCTTGGTGTAGGGATGAAGAGAGGGATGCTGGGATAGGTGGCGATGAGGAGCAACTGGATTTGGTATTGAAATTAAGGCCAGAATGAAATTTTGCTCTGATTTTATTTATTCCGTTTGGTGTGATTATCTTTAATTGTTCTCTGTGACGGCTACTATATGTGGCTATCTCTGAGGGGTCATCCACAGCCAGAAAAAAAAACACACACACAGACGTCTTTGACTTTTCATCATAGACAATAAATTAGTCGATGCTTTCTGTGGAACATGACGGCTCCCGCTAACGGAGAGGAAACCATTTTTTACAAAAAAGGGGTTTGGAAAAGCTGTGAAAGTGAGAAATGTTTACTGAACTCTGAGCAGAGTCTCCTGGCTGTTTCAGAAGCACAAATATATATATATATATTTTTAAAAAAAGGAGAAAGTTATGGTGAGCAGCTTCATTTGTTTCCAGACCAAAGTCATAAACATGTCTTTGGCTTTAAAAAAAACAACAACTTTAAACTACTGTACACCAGAAAGGATCCTGGTAACATTTTACCCCCCAATTTTCTAAACTTGATAGTATTTCAATATTTTCCTACCATCCGGCTGTTGTGTTTCTCTCTAATGCTAGTCCTGAAAGGAGACGTGGTTTTTCTCTAAGGAAAGTGATTCAGTGGATGCCAATAAAGTGGAACCATTTGAACAAATCCTGTGGTGTATTTTAATTTAATGACTGCATTCAGACGAAAAACAGGCTGTGAAGGCTTGTGACTAGGCACAAGTTTTTACACAGTATGATAACCATCAGCTTTTAGTTTTTATATTTAATTAGGTTCACTGATCTATGCCTGTTACTGTGTTAGTTTTATTTACAAATACATATTTTGATTTTGAAGATTCCCACTTTGTGTTATATCGTAACCGAAATATGAGTTTGTATTGTTTGCAGTGTTTGTTCAGCAAACATAAAATTGGTTTCACGTGGTTTTCATACATGTATTGCCACTGCAATAGGTAAGTGTGGATAAAGTAATAACAATAATAGTAGTAGTAATAATAATACCGGTACATTTTATTTAGAATGCCTTTCCATCATGAAATCTCAAAGGGCTACAAAGAGCTTAAAACAAAACCACTAAATGGATAAAAAAATATGAAGAGTAAAGGTTAAAGTAAACATCTAGGAAAATTAGATGTTTACATTTTGCTAAGAAGACTCTTCTTAAAGCAGTCAATGGACTGTGGTGCCCTCAAAGAGTCATGGAGGGCAGAACAGATCTCATTATCCTCAGTTTGAATGGGTGGAGAGGAGCTAAAGCTGCACTATGTAACTTTCATAAAGAATATGTTTATTTATTTATTGTACATATTTGTTAAAACTGTCACCAAATCATCACAGATAATCTGAATAGATTAATCTCCCCCAATCCCTCCTTGCCGTCATCGGTGGCCATGCTAGCTAGCATTAGCATTAGCATTCACAACAAGAAATCTGCTGGCGGGGAAAGGGGGCCAAAAAGGGGAGGAGTCAGATGGGGGAGGAGCTGCAGTTAAGACACGCCCATTGCTTCTGATTGGTTGTTTCTAGTTGGCAGAAAGCGGAGGAAATTGATTTTTTCACAGATTATCTGTCTCATGACATACTGTCAAGACATAACAATTTCAATAATAAAGTTTTTTTTTGAAATAAATGTTACATACTGCAGCTTTAAGTAGTAGATTGGTAGGATATCTACTTTCCCAGCTAATTAATATGATATTATCTAAAATGAAATCATTTATATGGCCGATTTTTAACATAACTAATCTAATACAGACAGCTGGATTTATCCTTGGAATGGTTACCTTTGGAATTCTCATGACTAGTTCATGTGACGTCACAGAAATTGAAATGACAGACCCTGTGAGAGTTCTGAAATTCTCACAGCCTTTTGTTTCTGCAGGAAATCAGTCCACGAGTGAGGAGAGTAGAAAGGTCTTTAATCCTAGGGAGCAAATATTGGTTAAAACATGTCACTGCATAACAAGCTCTGCATGAGGCAGCAGCTTTGTGACACAGTGATCAGAGTGGATGGCGGTGAATTCTATGTACACAAGGTCGTCTTGTGCAAATGTAGCCCATATTTCAGGTAAGCTCTTAGCAGGTGATACGGCAGAATTGACATTAAAAAGTTAAATAGGGCGGCTTGTTAAGAAACAGAGAGTAGTAAGAATAACAAGCCTAATAGAGATAAGAGGAACATTTAATAATAAACTGTGATTATCCT
Source organism: Xiphophorus maculatus (assembly GCF_002775205.1). Lineage (NCBI taxonomy): Eukaryota > Metazoa > Chordata > Actinopteri > Cyprinodontiformes > Poeciliidae > Xiphophorus > Xiphophorus maculatus. The sequence continues at coordinate 10,201,853 of NC_036443.1, read as the reverse complement.
GATTTTTGGATTCAGCATACACTACATGATCTGGAAATATGTGAGTGTTTATTTTCAGTCCAATGACTAGTTGTTTTGTTGTGTTTCTTCACAGAGCTCTGTTTAGCCACTGGTCAACACCAGACTGTGTGACCTTTGACATCCCTGGAATGTCAACCAGCTTAATGTGTCTTATTATCGAGTTTGCCTACACAGGCAATGTTCTTCTGACAGGACAAAATGCACTGGACCTCTTCGTAGTAGCAGACCGTTACAATATGACTGGCCTTTTACAAGCCTGTAGTGATTATTTAGAAAAGCAGCTGAACCCACAGAACTGTCTCAGCATCTGGTTGCTTACAGATACGTTCTACCACCCAGAACTGAGAGAGAAGTCCGAACTATACACTCTGAGTCATTTCAAAGAAGTTGTTGACACCTGCGCAGATTTCCTTCAGCTCTCTGCACAACAGCTAGTTCAAATCATTGAAAGTGACTTGCTCATTGTAAAGCAGGAGAAGACGGTATACAAAGCCATCCTCAAATGGCTCGCCCATGCGCCCAAGGAACGGAAAACTTACAGCTCATTACTTTTTTCTAAGGTGAGTGTGGTGGGCATATATGTATATATCTAGATCTAGATCTAGATATATCTATATAGATCTACATCTATCTATATATAGATCTAGATATAGATAGATGTAGATCTATCTATATCTACATCTATCTATCTAGATATAGATAGATGTAGATCTATCTATATCTAGATCTATATATATATATCTATATATATAGATCTATATCTATAGATCTATATATATATATATATATATAGATCTATATCTATAGATCTATATATATATCTATAGATATAGATCTATATCTATAGATAGATAGATAGATAGATAGATAGATAGATAGATAGATAGATAGATAGATAGATAGATAGATAGATAGATAGATAGGCAGTTACCTAAATTAACTTGGTAAATTAATTAATTTAATTTAATAAAATAAAACTAAAATAATATAATAAAAAAAAAAAAAAAATATATATATATATATATATATATATATATATATATATATATATATATATATATACATACTGTATTTATATACTTATATACTATATATACTGTATTTATTTATTTTATAAAGCATCTACACACACGTATATATACACATGCACACATAGACACATAGAGAGACAGACAGAGAGAGATTGATTGATTTTGGGTTCGGTTAAGGACTATTAATGTCATGGTGAGACGATGTCCTCGATTCTGAATTAGCTACACATTTTGGCTGAAAAGAAAAATAGATTGAAGCCATTTCGTGAAAGTGAACTAGAAAAGGTTCCCATTTTCTTTTGTACTAGCTAAGTCTGTTGCAAGCACTGGAAAGGCCATGCTTTACGCAATGTTAGCCAACTCATGTATTTGTGTCTCTCTGCAGATCAGACTGGCTTGGATGTCTCCAAAGTACCTCATAGAACATGTGAATGAAAGTGAATTGGTGAAAACAAATCCAGAATGTCGAGCTATGCTCTTCCAGACATTGAACCCCATCCTGGACCACATGTCAAGGACCAGCCACAGATCTTTTGCCTACCCATCTTTAGCAATCCCACGGGTGCCGCCCGCTCTCCTGTTGGCCATAGGAGGCTGGACTGATGGCAGCCCTACCAGTTTAATTGAAGCCTACGATGCTCGCAGTGATCGCTGGATAGATGTGGCCTATACCACAGAAACCATCCGGGCTTATCATGGCGCTGTCTTCTACAATGGATCAATTTACTGTGTTGGTGGTTTTGACAGTATTGAGCAGTTCAGCGCTGTGCATAGACTTGACCTGACCTCGCACAACTGGGAAGAAGTGTCACCGATGCATGTCAGTCGGTGCTTTGTCAGTGTGACAGTGATGAATGACTACATATATGCTTTAGGAGGTTACAATGGACAGGAACGGCTAAACACTGCTGAACGCTATGACCCAAAATGCAACCAGTGGACTATTATTTCTTCCATGCATGAGCAGAGGAGTGATGCCAGTTGTGCAACCCTTTATAGCAGAGTAGGTGGCACTAATTTATGTTTCTGGGTTTTTATGACTAGCACAGAGAAAACAGCAAAGATTTATTTGGTAAACTTTGGGTAATTCAGACTGTTTGTATCACATTATTGCCAACATGAGCAATAGTGGAATATGTCATATTATATACTCTTTGGTCCAGCACTCATCTTGTTCGAATCTCATATAAAGAATAGGAATTTCTTTGCATTTATAGGTAGTTTCTCATTGCATAGGATGGAAGTCACAAGCAGGGTAACTCAAAGTTCAACCCTGGAACCACTTCTATTCAATATCTAGCTCTGGTTATAACAGGAAATAAGATTAGCTATCATAACTATGCAGATGATACACAGCTCTATATTACCATGTCAACAGGTAACTCTAAACCCATCCAGGCACTGAACATAGGCCTATAAGAAATCAATGTGTAGATATGCCATAACTTTCTCCAGCTGAGCAGAAACAAAACTGAAGTCAACATCTTTAGACCTAAAGAGGAACGTTCAAGAGTCAGGATGAAGCTTCAGTTATTACAGATGGAAACCAGCTAGAAGGCAGAAAATCTGGGTGTGGTGATGAACTCCGATCTGAACCTTTAGAGCCACATAAAGACAGTTACAAAGTTGGCCTTCTATCACCTGAAGAATATTATATTATCCTCCTACTATTTCTTGTCATCTTCTTTGTCGTTTTTGCCAGTAGTAACATCCGGTTGTTGATCACGACTTGTGTGATGCGAATAAAAGTGTTACCTTTACAGTTTTGCAAAATACATCTATTTGGATAGGGTCTGAAAACCCCCCACATCCCATTGCAAAGTAATCTTAGTGAGAAACTTTTTGTTTTTTTCGAACATGGTGTGTTTCTGTTGAGCAAATTTACTGAAACCAGGAAGATAGAGCACATCATTCCAGTTCCACTGGCTTCTCTGTAGGTCAGAGGATAGACTGCAAAATACTTTTGTTGGTTTATAAATCACTAAACGGCTTTGCACCAAAAAACATTAATGACCAGTTGTTGTTATATCAACCTTACAGACCTCTAAGGTCTTCTGGTTCTGGTCTGCTCTGGTTCCCCAGAGCCAGAACCAAACATGGCATTCAGCAGTATTCAGTTTCTGTGTACCACAAATCTGGAACAAACTTCCAGAAAACCTCAAATCAGCTGAAACACTGAGTTTCACTTTAAATCTAGACCAAACACCCACCTGTTTAGAGTTGCCTTTGAACCATAATCACTGCAACATTGACCAACATATTTGATGTGTATTGATCATTTCAATGATGGCAGTTGACAAAATGTAATGTTTGTTACTGGTCTCACAATTGGTTGCTGGTGTTTTTATGTTTTCATGATATTAAGCTGCCTTGCTGCTGACATGTGTGATACAAATAAACTTGATTAATTATTGAGTAATTTCTCATTTTTAATAAAGGGAAATGGAAAATTTCTGTACTGCTAGATGTCAGTCTAGAAAAACACAAGAAATTTCAGAGGGCAGGTTGATAATTTTAACCAAACACCATTCATTTTCCACTTTCTCTAGGTGTACATTTGCGGCGGCTTCAACGGGATACAGTGTCTATCCACAGCCGAATGTTACAACCCAGACGAAGACCAGTGGACCCTGATTCCCAACATGAGCAGCAGGCGTAGTGGGGTCGGCGTTGCTGCCTATGCTAACTACATCTTTGCAGTGAGTACAGTGGAGCAGAAACAAAAGCACTGAGCTCAGCAGAAATATCAAACTTTGGTAAGCACGTTTGCACTTTCTTGTTTTTAGCTGACAGGAGTGGTGCCTAGTTTTCTGTCACCCATCTGCTTCAAGGTTTAACAAGGTGTGCATTCAGATATGGTATTCCATGTACCTTGGTTGGCGTTGCACAAATAATGACTTGGGCAAACCCTTCCTTCTACCGGCCCCAAACCAATCATCTAAATTCTTGAACTAGCTAAAATGAAGTGAAGTCTCACAGAAATTACATAAAAATATTTCCCTATTTTCAGCAGCAGGCATGGGTTGCCAACTCCCCACTGACTGGAAGTGCTTAAAACAGTTTGAAGCCTCCTTCAAATTACTTATTTTTGTCTGATGCTTGTAAACCATCCCTGTCTCATGCCACTCTGGGCAGTTGCCCAAACGGCTCATATCAAAAACTGAGCTGGTTGTTTATGCCTTTCTTCCCTCTTAAACCTGTTGGTCCAGTGTCCTCTGAATCTCAGACACCAAGCTGCTTCTCACTGGATTTTTTTCCTTGTTTTTTTTTTAGCCATTTTCTATTAATTGTGGAAAGAGTTTTGTGTGGAAATTCCAGTAGATCAGCAGTTGCTAAAATACTGAAACCTGACTTACAAGAAACCTTCAAACTCCATTAAATGCACTTTCTTATCCTTAATTTGAACTTCAGCTGCTCTTTTCTTTTTAAAACCAAAGTGAGATGCATGAATGCCTTGATTTGCTGCCATATGATTGGTCGATGTGTGTGAGCAAGAGATTGAAGTGTTGTATCAAAGTGTTGAGCTATTGAGTGCAAGTTAGAAAACCAGGTGTTGAACTTATCTGAAACAGAAATTCTCAATGACAGCATTTGCTTCTCCAAAGCATTGATATTTCATACTTTTATGTATATGTTATATTTGTTGTTGACTCTTATATATGCATAGGATCAGTCGATACTTCCTTTTGATGATGTACTCCAGATACATTATTTCTGCTTTAGTCTGAAAGATAATGTCGATCTAATTTATGTAAACAACAAGCAGATCTCTATCTTTAGTGGGAGGATCAATTTTTCACTTCAACTCTGTATTCATAAACTGTCAAGTTGTAAGACTTTTCCTTATTAATATCTAAAAAATAACAACAGAAGGTAACACTACAAAGTCTCAACTATCTTTACACTTGAAATAAATACACATTTAGACAAGTTTTAAATTGATTAACACTTTCAGCTTTCTTTATTTTTTACTAAAATGATTTAAAAAACATCACCAGATGTGCTATTCTCTTTTGAACAGCCTAAAAAGACATTTGTTGACTCTGACCCAACTTTTTCAGACTTATCACAGAAAAAAAAAAAAAAAAAATCAATTTAACTGTTTATTTTGACAAAACCAGTTGTCCACTTGGGTTTTGCAACATCGTAAACATATCCCTATCAAATATTCTACTCTAGGTTGGGGGCTTTGATGGAGTGTCACGTTTGAACACTACAGAGGCCTACAATCCCTCCACCAACGCCTGGTGCAGTGTGCCCAGCATGCCAAACGCCCGCAGTAATTTTGGCATCTCCGTGATGAACGACAACCTGTTTGTCGCGGGAGGCTTCGGTGGCATCACCACCATCCCTAATGTCGAGTTTTATGACATCAAGACCAACATATGGCTAAGTGCCAACGACATGAAGACGTCCCGCAGTGCACTGAGCTGCTGTGTGGTTAACGGGCTCAGCAACATGGCTAAATATGCTGCCGCTCTTAACTCTATGCAGCGCCAACATTTACCTACCGAAGAGGAAGATGAGATGGAGCAATAAAATCTATCCACCTGAAATATTCTTTCAAATAAATTTCTCTGCATAAAGCCATTATGCTTTTGTGTTTGTTGTTGAGGGCATAGTTTGTGTAAGGGTTTGTTTGAAACTGAAAGCGAAACTGACAGCATGACCTAATTTTTTATTTATTTTTTTGGCTACTAAGGGGCATGTGTTAAGCCCCAAGTGGTTATTTGAAATATGGAAAAAATATACTAAGAGTAAGTGAGGTTGTGGGATCTTAGCTACTGAGTGAGTGCATGTAATTCAGTCTGAACACTGAGTTATATGCCCTTGATCCCAGTACACATGCATTATTCAAACTGGGACTGTATCAGAAGCAACATAATTCAAAGAAGTGAACGGTCTTTATGTTTCATAAAATCAATTAAATTTTCTCATTTTTAGACCTATAGTAAAATGTATTTTTCTTTAAAACACAAACATGTAAAGTGAGATAAAGAACAATGTAGGAGCAGCTTCAGCATCAGAAAACTGTTTACAGTGTGACTATGTGAACCACAAACAGATTAAATGGAAAATTGTGGGTACCCTCAACCAAAATTCACAATGCTTTGTGAATTTCTGTTGTGGGCCATTTCCTTTGCCTTTATTGTTAATCTGAAGAAAATAAATTTAACTACAGTTTGACTAAATTGCTTCTGGAACATGATTCAGATCATATATTCTTTTCACAACAGGCTAAATGAATGTGGTCTACCAGTTTTTGGTTTGAAAACTGCAAGAGAAATCTTTAATTGCACGAAAGGTTGAAAATGTTGTAATAATCATTCTTAGTTTTCTTGTAGGCTAAATAATAAATAATAAATAATTTTTATACCTTGTATTTTTGTCATTTTGAGATTGTTTCTAAGAAAGACACTGAACTGAACTTTTCTAGCCAAGGTTAACGTTTGTAATTTCTTTCTGTATTAACTGAAAAGCTGTTGTGTTGCACGTTGGCCTCTTAAAAAGTTTATCCAGGATGCTCAGTCTCAAATTTGCACAGCTCTAAAATAAACTATACATTTACAAGGATGTCCAGGTTTAGTTTAGTTTACTGCAAAATGTTTCTCCCTCATATGTGTTCAAGTAGTTGATTACTCTTTACTGTTTTTTTTTTGTTTGGTCTGTGAATAATGCCATTTCTGACTTTTCCCAAGTCTTTCTGTATGGACTTTGACTTCTGTCCAGTTCATGACCTTTAACTGGTCACTAACTGGTCTCTCCCAGCTTGATATCAGTCTGTTGACTAAACTCTAAGCGTTCGGGTGGGAATTTCCACTGTTTCCCAAGATTTCGTCTTGTCACCACAAAGTGAGAACTGTCATTTTAGTAGTTTGTTGCAGGCAAATGTTTTTATGGAGAGTTCTTACGTATTTCTATGTAACCAATTGTGAGTATTTACAGTGATACCAGAGTCAAGTTAATACTAACTCACTGGTTCATTTATCAAGAACCTGTGTGTTAAAAGTTTACAAATTCTGATTAACAGAAGTCCAACAATGTGATAGTCTTATGGTTGAAAGGTCAAGCTCTCAACTGAGCTACTGAAAATCAGCCAATCCCAATCATTTTCTACAACTTTACTCTTTGGGACATAGAAACTTATGCGTTTAAACAAAACAGAACTCGGACCGAAGCAAAGCATGCTGTGATTGAATCACTCTCCAACTCAGTGTGGTAATTTGAGGGTCACACGTAGAAAAGGACTGAAGATACCAAGCATGAGAGTTAAAGGTCCTGATTAGTGGAGTCAATAAGAGCTCACTTGTGATGAGCTGACGCGGTGCGATTTCACATTCAGGCTAAAACCAGGACACCCGACCTATTCTCTCCAATCATCCGGCTGTCTTTGCAACAAGCGGATCGACTGAAGGTAAGCAAAGCTATGCATCAGAATTGTTTCAGATGGTGAAATTGTTGACATGTGTTTTCAGCTGTAATTTGATGTAATTAAATCTATTCCAAAAACTTACTGGATGAATACTTTTTTCCCAACCCGCTGGTTATTTTGTTTGTAGGTTTTAAAAATCCATCTTTATCAATCTAATGTTTTTATGTTTGTTTGTTTTTTGTCTGCATGTCACAGCCCCAGTCTGGTCACCTTTCACCTACCTCAACACAATGCCTCGCCGTCGCTGCTCCGTTGAGATCAGGAACAATACAAACTCCTACACTCTTTCCAACCCAAGGTGATGCATTGCTCTTATAACTCCCTTTTCGTCAAGTAAACCTGTTTAGGCTTAATTTCTATTAGTTCAACAAGTCAATCCACTACGACTGAAATGTCTGGAGCAGGGGTCTGCAACCCCAGGCCTCGAGGGCCAGGCATTTTCAACTTTCAGATCTGTTTCTGCTTCAACACACCTGAGTGAAGTCATTAGCAGGACTCTGAAGAACTTACTGAGGAGGTAATTCAGTCGTTTGATTCAGCTGTGTTGGACCAGGGATCCGTCTGAAAGGTTCTGGACTGGTGACCTCTGGACGTTGCTGGCCTCCTGCTCCAAAAGGAATTAAAGAAATTTGTTTACATTATGAAATCGCCTAGCTTTTGTTAGAGGGTGTTTTTTTAAAAAAAAACGTGCACTGCTGTTTGAACAATTTCCACAATGCAGCTTACAAACTATAATTAAATTAGGCGGTTTCATAAAAAAATGTTGGAGTCATTTCAGACAAGCTAAGGAATTTTAAAGTCTGCCAATTTGTGACTTGGAAGACGTTTAGATAATGCCTCTTTTAGTGTACTTGAATATACATTAATAGAGGCATTAACTTTAAATGAGGGTACGACAGTGAAGTCTTAAGAGGTTTGTCAAAATGTTCTGGCCTGGCTGGGCAGACACCCAATCAATAATGAATATTGATGTAAACAATAGTCATAATTTTAGAAGACGTTTGCCTGTTTGTGAATGGCTCCAGTGATCTCATAACACACCAGCTCATCACTGCAGAAAAGTGATGAAACGGCTTCAGATAAGATAAAACCTTACCTAAAGCGAGAATTTGTCTTACATTGCAGTTCCTGACATTTTCTTAAGTAAATGTTTTGGGTTTTCTTTGTTCTTTTCTCTATAGATTTTTATAAACCCTGTAAGCTATCTTTACGAGAACAACAAGATAAATACAAATAAATCTGCTTTTCTATGTCTCCATTTTACAGGGTCTACACTGTGAGCGGCTTCTGCCAGGTCTCTTTCCCTCCGATGGTCGGTCCCTGCTCTGCCGTCAAGGCTCGCTTCAACAAGACGACAGGCCTGGCGAGCGGCGCTGTTGGTGTTTTCACTTTCGACCTTTTCAATGCCGAGCTGAACGACTACAACCACATCATGGCCGTCATGTTCTCCGTGCCCTATGACAGAATCCTTTTTTCCAACTGGCTTGCTGTGGGAATCTTTAATAAAGGTAGAAAATGCGACCACAGCCTTTATTACAAGATGTACAATGGAGGTGAGAGTGACTTTGTCAGAGGAAAGGCTGACGAGCCTGGCCTTTTTTACGAGGGTGACTACGTTATTCTCAGTGCCTCCATGACAGACTCGGGCGAAGCCGTCCTGACAGTGGAGATCAGTGACACTGGATTGTATTAAGTATTTGATCTGATAACTTACTATATGATGTGATCACCTGTATTCCTAACAAATGAATGAATCACTGATAGAGCTGAAAGCGGTGCTTCGAGTTAAGAGCAAATATCTGCTGAGGCTCATTTGTCACATTAAATCCTTTTTCTCAGGTTTTAAATGTACCATCCATTAAGCCCACATTTCTGTAATTATTTTTATATTTGTCTGATGTAACACTTTTAAACTCTATATAACTTCTACCATCCTACAGTCACCTTCATCTTTCCTGTTTATATGGATGTGGGAAAATTATTATCAAAGAAAACTCTGCAGAAACTCATTTTGAAAATCGAGTGTTCCTCATTTCACACCACAGGCTGAAATGCACAAAAGTTCTTGTGATTCTGATTGTATGAATTTTTAATTCATAATTCTCCTCAAGAGTATAAAGTCATTCTTCTGAATAATAATAATAATAATAATAATAATAATAATAATAATAATTTAAAAAATCAGAATATTATCTGGTTACTGTTTATTTTAGGTTTCTAACAAGTTCTAATAATTAAGAATTTATAAATGAGATGTGTAAATGAGATTGAGCTTTTTTCCTCAAATACAACAAAACACCATGATAGTATATTTACTCTGCTGAAAGGCAGCTCTTTACGTTCACGTTAAGCTTCACAACACAAATCCACCTCTCTAGATCTACCTCAGGTAGAAACACTGGTGTCGATGTGGAACTTATTTGTTTTCATGTTCCACATCCAGAGACTGAAATGATCTCAAGCTCAGTCATCTCTGAACAGAAATGTTTACGTGTTTACACAAAGTTTAGGCCTGACATTTCACCGGGCCATTTTGATACACGAAGATTTGATTTGTTTCAAACTATTTCACTGTAGCGCTGGCTGAATGCTTAACACTCCAGCAGGAGTTCAGCCACCATCTGCCTCCATTAGGATGGTGATAGCCTCATGTTTTCATTGTGATGTGCAAGGTTAGCTTTTGAATTCACACAGAGCTTTGTGTGTAGGTCAGACAGTCCAGTTTTAACATCTGCAAGATGTTTACTAAGCCTTATAATGACAAGTAGCAATTCCATGAGAAACATGTCATTCTCCATACTGGACTGTTAGTTGTGCAGGTGAGAAAAGTTAAATTACGTACTTCTCAGTGATGTGCGGTCATGGAAAAAAATATATAAGGATAAAATCATTTATATTGCTCTTTTCACCCTGTGGTTTGTACTATGAAGTATTTATTTTTCATTTAGCTTAACCAATTTTGATTATTTTTTTCTTCAAAATCTCTGAATTTTTGCATTTCCCCATTCAAATGCTCGGGAGCGAAGTTGGTGAGGCAGCAGCGAGCTGAGCCTCACCTGGGATTGATCAACCTCTCGCTAACTGCACTGAATGCCATTCCATGAGAGCATGCTCCTCCTGTTTGTACGTCACCAATAAAATGGTTTAAAACATTTAATATATGAATTAATTTTCCATAATTTAGCTTATTTATGTGATGTACAGTGTTTTTTTGTCACCAACTGTGTGTGTAACGTGTTTCGTGTGCAGAGGAGCGATCAGAAACGACAGAGAACAGATTCCAGGTGATGCAGGCAGTTCTCTTGCCTCATGGCAGGGGGCGCTCATGATCCCAGACATTGTTTGCTTCTGTACTTTAACACATACTTTAAAGGTTTTTCCCTTTGTGTGGAGCACAGCACAAAATTAATAATATCTACGTGTCCAAGTTTGATTGAGTTAAGGGAATTATTCTACGCCAGCAGCGCGGCTATGGATGACATGTTAAAGGTCTTTTTGCCCCCCAGCGTTGTCCGCATGCGCAAAATTTCCTTATGTAAACAATAACATGCAGGGGGTCTATATGTGTGAATATGATCATGACTAAGTCAGTGCCTCATGTTCAGTGAAAGTTTGTGGTCAAACCTAACAGGTCTTTTGACCCAGTTATATTTTCATCCTTGACAACAGCCCCATTTTGATAAAAAGAAAAATAACCCCACTGCTGTCATTCATTAGCAGTATGATGTGCTTTTGGTGTCTTTGCAGCCTAGCTTTTGGAATCACGTGCCAACAGTCCGGTTTGGTTTCATTACAGTTCATTGGGTTAAAATAAAGAAGTTTAATAAAAAGATAAATGAAGGGATCAGCTCCCATCTTTTATCACATTCTCATTTTATTGCAATCAAACTTTTTAAATTCAGAGGGAAGAAACCTGACATTCAAATTAGACACTGCTTACAAAAGTTAAAAGAAATAATAAAGGGGTATAAAACTGAAAAAACAGAAAAAGACTGACATTCACATAAGTGATATAAAACACAAAGTATGAAAACGATGGTCTAATATACCTGTCATAATTTGCACGTGTACATTTTGTACAAACAGCCAAACAAAATCCAGACAGTTTCAAGTTTACAACAGTTGGCTAATGTTTAAGACAATATGAAGAAAAAACAAACACTTAACTAAATTCCAAAAATTAGGTGAAATTGATTTGATTTGTGGATCCCGTTGGGTTTTGACTGCTGTCTTGTAATTGTCCATTCTTCTGCAGAAGCTTGAGTTTCCTCCTTGAAGATAATGCGTCAGCCCAGTCTTTATGGATGCGTCTATAAAATATAACACGACTCAAACACGCAGGCTAGTGGTCTGTCCCATCAGAAGAAGACAAAAGATCAAGATAAAAAGACATTCACAACAACGTCGGAACAAGCATTAAATACTGAAAGGCATCACATAAACAAAACCTTCAAATAGAAATGTAAAAAAGCACAAACATTTACTGTGTATTTGGTAAATCCTATTACAAAAAATCTGCCAAGCGGTTTCAGGTTTTCCGCAGCACTATGTCCACATATTTAACTCCACTCAAGGTCAACTTCTTCTTTATGTCTTCAGTCTGGACAGTGGGCCGACGTAAACACTGAGCAAGCTAACCTTGGATAAGAGTGCTGGACTTGGTGACTCCAACTTGTTTAATAAACTTATTTGATCCCCGCAAATATAGAACTGCAAAAATTGTGCATGACAAGATCCCACAGTGGCTGTATCTGTAGATTTGAGACACCAAAACCGACTCAATGAATAAATTAAAAAATACAGTCTTTTTGATAAGAAATAATGGCTATGAAGCCCATGGAAATGTTTCCATGAATGCAATCCTTCTGTCTTCATGTAGTCTGCAGCAGGCATCAACTATGTTATTGACTGTTCATCTGCAAAAAAAAAAGAAGCATAAATTACACCTCCCTTCCTTTTTTCTAAATGATAAAATGAAATGAAACCTTCTAAAGCCACAAGTCTCAATTATTATTACAAATTAATAAATTTCTATTTGCCATTTTGGAGAATAAACAAATGTTATAAAAATATTGCTCTGGATAGAACATGATTTACATCAGAGATACCCATGGTTGATAATACATGACTTGTGATTGGCTGGGAACTTAAACGTTATGCTAGCAACAAAACTCGACACCGTGTTAGCTGTTGCGGAGTGAAAAAAGTGAGGTGATTAAAAAAATAATAATTCACAAGAAACAGAAAATAATTCTTTCAGAAAGCTGAAATAAGCTATTTAAGAGACTTGCAGTTCTAAGACAACTTGAGGCATGTCAGTGGTTTATTCAAAATGAAAAGGAATGAGAGAGAGAAACTTTGAGCAGATAACATAAAGGGAACTGAGTATGGCAAAGTTTTTTTTTTCCTCTTTGACATTTTAACCTCAGTAAATGGTGACATGGAATATGGACAGAACTACTATATGACTTACACTACTGATTTTACTCTACATTATTCATTTGGAAATGAATAATCTATCATTGGCTAGCTGTGCTAATCAATCTAATTGCTAACGTACAATGTTAAAAACAGTTTCAATTGTTACTTTTGTAATACCTTTGGTGATTTACAAATTGGTATCAGACTGCAAATTATCCACTAATTCTTATTTAAAACATTTTAACCTTTAAATGTTAAATTTATGTTGTTAAATGACCATTACCTTCTTTTTAGAAATAAAGGTCAAACTTCTGTTGATCTTCCCAGCTTCCCCTGCAGTGAAAAATACAGTTCAGTTTAATCAAGATGAAAATAATACCGTTATATTAGCACCTAAATTGTTGTGGATATGTTTTGTGGACAATGTCTACTACAGAACTTAGATGTTTCAATAAACAAATTGTATATTTTTAGTAAATGAATGCAAATATTCATAACTGTTCAAGTAAATCAGGTAGCTTCAGTTACCTGGAGCTCATTTAGTCAGAGCCGTACATGTAAATTATATTCAAGACACTTTTCAGGGATCGGGATAGCGGTGTTAAAATTTCACAACGTTGCTCAGTTCATCTTCAGTTTTACCTGAGGGTTAGCTAGATGTGGAGGTTTGGGGGGGATGCCAGGCTTCTTTCTGGTAACTGCAGGGGAGCTGTTTTTCCTCAGGCTGGGGGTCCGACAAAGAGTTGCTTTCTGCTCTGACCTCTGGGACACGGACGAAGAGTCGTCCACTACCTCTCCGCTGATAGCAGACAGACAGCTGTGGTCTGGGCTGCTGTACAGATTCATACTTTCTCCAGAGGAGTCAGTGCTGTCGACTGAAACACAGACATGCACCAAACACAATATAATAATGCCTAAAAATATTAAATTCGACCCACTTATGTTATGAATTTATAACTTCTTTCAAAAGATGTTAATCTAAACCTGAGCAATAAACTCACTCAGAGGACAGTGAGTTTTCCATTGATCACAGTGAGGATGAGGCTGGTGCTGAAGAAGATGATGGCTGTTGAGTTCGTTTTCAGTCACAGCCTCAGGGGATGACCCAACTCCTGGATTGGTGTTCCCAAGATAACCAGAAGGGGGCAGAGAGCCCCGGCCAGAGGAAGAAGATGATTGGCTTACGGTGGTGGAGGCAGTGCTACCAGAGCCAATGGAGTGCGGTCGGGGATAATCTAAGCCCCTGTGTGAACAACACGCCACAGGGACTAACGACACACAAATAAATGCAATCAATGAGAATATAACAGGTTTTTACACTATATATTTAGGTTTCTACTTGGTAAAATAATCAGACAACATGGGACAGATTTTCACTGACATGTTGTTGATACACAGCTACATTCATACATGAACCCAGCCAGTTAATTAGACTACAAATTGCTAGCTTGATGTTCTCCTAATTAAGGCCAACTATTGGTCAGTCATCCGTAAAGGCCATATTTAGACTAATAATGAATGGCCTGTTAACAGGATGGAGCTGTTAATCTATGTAGCTCCCTCAGAGTTACCACGGGTCTCTTGTCTGGCTTTGTGATTATGCCTTTAGATGAACAACCACGTCTTGGTAGTTTTGTAGTTGTTCTACTTTTAAATCAAGTGGTTAGTGAGATGTTGAAAATTTGGGATATTGTTTCATAATTTAAACCTCTCCACAACTTTATCCCTGATCTGCCTGCTGTGTTCTAAATCAGATCTGTATTTGTACAAAACTCCTCCCGAAAACTATTTTCTATTTTTCCACCACTTTACAGCTTTGTGTTTTTTCTATCTTATGAAACTCCTATAAAATACATAGATGTTAAGACTTGCAATGTGTTAAAGGCTTTACAAGACACTGTGTCTTCTCACCTATCCTAATAAACAAACTCTGAACAAAAACCTAGCTTTGAAAGTTTCACCAAGTCCTTGTGCTTTCACCAAATGTTTACTTCAATTTAGTTAAACTGGTCTAAGATGTAATTTTATAACAATGATTTTGTAGTTTCATGTAAAAATGCATCAACTTTATGTCCCAAATATAAAACTTTCAAATTAACCAAATATTACAAAATAACAGTATTAGCCATTATATACCTGCTCTTGTAAGGCTCTCAGATGTAATGTGTGGAGGATTAGGGCAATTTAAAATATAACACACTTTGAATGGTGCAAACTTCTTACTTCTCCCAGGCAGGACGCAGCTGACGGCTCGGTCACAAATCGCCGCATCACTGGGTTGAATATCCATAAAAGGACTGCGACCCGTTCCCATAAACACTCTCTCTTGCAAACGCAGCTCTGGAACACAAACTACGTATTCAGAATGAGCTTTTAAAAAGGACTTCTTTTTTTTAAAATAAACTTCTAAATATGTATTTCAATCTAATATTGCGACAAACACCTCTACTGTGAGCAGCTTGGTTCCACAGAATCCTTTCCAGGTCAGTGGTCCAGGCTTCCTTCACTTCAGTGCTTGAGGCCTTCAGAGTGTAAGTGTCCTCACTTTTCCTTCTGCGGAACCAGATCTCAAAGCACAGTCCGCTCACACCAGAGTTATGGGTCATTCCTATATCGTTAGTCTGGAAAACACACACACACACAAGAGCAGATAAATGATCCCTGTGCCAATAGGTCTTTGCCAGTGATAGTGAAATGTGAGAAATATGCGCAAAGTAAAGATTCTAATTTAAATGGCAGAGACTAAAAGCTTTAGATTGGGAAGGAATGCTTAAAATAATAAAGTTTGTCATAAAACAGGGAATTATTTAGAAAAGATTTTTAGGCTTTCTTATGAAGCTGCATTGTTCCAATTTTACTGGTAAAGTGTGACAATGGCATGCGTTTTACTGCAAAATTCACAATATCATGTATGCAAAATTTAATACAAGTAGGCTGTGAAGACTTCAGCAGCTGTTTGTTTTAAGCTAGCGTATACAAACCTTAAATGACTGTTTGCAGACATAAACATCATTTCCAATATCCGTCCTCTTGGTTTTGCTGAACAGAATCAAATGTTCAAAGAGGAAGACTCGGCGGACGCATTTCTTCTTCCGAAAGAAAACTGTGAACTCATCTTGGCGGATCAGTTCCCCCTGCTCCTTCAAGTTGACCTGACGAAGGAAACAAAGTTTCTGTTGATGTCGTGTAACGCCAGCAGTCAAGGCGTAAGCGCTCTGCTCTGCTAATATCTCACATCGCAATCCTGAATGGCGTCCATGGTGAGCAAGTCGTTGCCATGACGCATCTGAAATTGAATCAGGTGTGCAGCAGCCTGGATTTCACTCCTCTCTCTGTCTCTCTCTATGCAGGTCGAATCCGGTGCAGCCAGGCCGCACACGCCGTGTGCGCACACAGCGGCGTCCTTCTGTTTCGATCTGCAGGGTCCAACCAAGGCCAGCATGTCCTGCAGCAGCAGGCTGTACTTGCTGATCCTCTGGATGGGCCTCAGCAGGTAGGAAGACAGATCCATGAGGTCCCCGAGCTCCTGCTGCTTCTTCTGAAATCCCCCCAAAAGAAAAGGTGTTTCAAATGCAAAATAGCATGCTTTAAAAACACCTCATAAACTCTTTGTGAATAATAGCGCTCTAAAGTTGTGCAAACTATTCGTAGCTTTGTTTTAAAGCCCAGTAAAAAACATAAAGAGTTGAAAGAGAAACAGTTTTTCTGGTTGAGAAATTACATGCAACACAAAACAGTAGACTCATACAGTGAACTCCTAGTGAAGAGCCAAAAAAACCTACTTTGAGTTACATTTGTGTAATTGCATAGCTTATGTCACACAAAATTGTTTTCTGCAGTTCTCTAAGCCTAATCTTAAGAGATTTCTGTAAAATTTTCCCATCGTTTTCACAATGTGTTGTATCAAAACTTACTAACAGGCAGGAAATACGTTAAACTGACCTTAAAGATGTCATGGCGGCGGTGAAGAATCAGCGCATCTGACTGAGGTTTATTCTTGCTGTATAAGGCGTACAGGCCAAAACTCTCACTCTGCAGGAAGCCGAGGTTAGGATTATTGTCGCAACAAATTTAAACAATCGTACAAAACTCTTAAAACTGCACAGTGAGTGAGATAGACTTTTTTTAAATTTCTTACGTGTCTGAGAAAGCAGCGGGCCACCATGGCCGGCTGCCTCTCGCAGGCCTCCAGCTCTGGGAGGAAATAGTGGCTGTGGAAGTCGTAAACCTTCTCTAGGTTGCCAAAGATGATCCCCCTCTTGCCTCTGAGATCCTGAGGAATGTCCAACCTGTCCATCAGGGGGAGGTAGTGAGTCAGGATGTAACCCAGAGAGCGCACATACTCCCTCTCGGTAAAAACCAGCTCCTCCATGACATGCTGCACCCTCCTGGTGACACAAAAGGGAATTTAAAAATCCATTACCTTCAACCAGGCGTAAAGGGTGAAACACAGCATGCTTCGATAAAATAAACGATGTCAATTCAGTTTAAAATCATGTTTTGATTCTTAAGATACAGAATAGAAATTGTTCATATGGAACTTCCAAACAGATGCTTCTGTAATTGTTTTGCTAACTTTAAATGAATCAGTTAGAGGAATGTCTTCTATAAGTGACACCATCTCTTATTGATTTACAGTTTTGATGAATTCCTCACCAGCTAACAGTGCTGATAAATAAGACCAAAATAAAAAAATAACATTTTTCTGCCTCTTTGATACATACAAAATATTAGTTGATCATCCTGCAAACTAATCAAATTTCTGGATACTTTGGAAGAGACAGTACATCTTTTGACTTGAATCTTTAACTTGACAGACCTGGAAGCGTTGGAGATTGAACTTGATAAGATTGTTATTTTATAAATACAAGATAAATTAAAATTCAACAATAAAAACACAAGGAGAGAGTACCTGAAGCTCCTCATTGTCAGCTTAGGGACGGAAAGGAGTTCATTAAACTTCAGAGAGTAAGAGAGTAAGAATGAAAGGCAAGGAAAGTCATTGACAGTCAACTTACAGAGCACTGCTGGCATTCTCCTGTGGACCTGACAAACAAAACGCTCTCCCATACGTCTCAGGGGGCAGGCTGGAGTGTTTACAGCATTCGGCCCCAGCAGCGCCGCCGTCGCTCATGCAGGAGTTGTCTGAGCAGAAGCTCCCATGTCGAGAGATCTGGAACTTCTGCGCTTCCTGCAGGATGCGGCAAGATGGCTGACCGCGGTGGGAGCAGCACGGTGGCGACCGAGGCCCCTGCTCTTCAGGTGTGGAGCCAGCGGCCGAGGCTCTGGCGGCGCACGAGTCCTGGCTCACCGACCTCGCTCCCAGACCCCGTCTCCATGGAAACCACTGGCAGCCGACGGGGTGGGACTGAGATAAAGCGGCGGCATCCCTCTCGCTTCTGGCTCTGCTTGTGTGTCTCTTTCGTGCTTCCCTCTCCGTTCTCCTGGCTGACCTATTTAAGAATGAAACCATCCAACAAACGGGTGATATTTTACTTTTCACTGTTTCTACAGCCTCCTTACACAATGGAGTCAAACTCATTTTCATTTTGGGTCTACATCAAGGCCCTATGTCCTCATAGGGCCGGGTGTGGCAGAATATGTTGATAAAGCTACCTGTTAACAAACTGTTAAAACATTTTTTAACAATTTTTAACATCTTTTCACACTGATGTAACTCGATCCTAAATCAAGACTTATTCGATTTGACAGATAAGATAATATTGAACCATGAGAAACTGAAATTGTGAGAGGATAAACTGAACGGTTTGAAGCTGAAGCTATTGTTTCATTAACACTTCTATGCCTCCGCTGTCTGCTGTGGTCTTTGGTCTCCATGATGCCGTTTGTTCTCTAACAAACATTGAGGCTTTCATAGAACAAATGAGTTTATACCTAGATTTAGTAACAAAGCTGACATCTAAAGGCCACTGCTTGCACTAAATTTAAATAAAAACAGTTTAAGCTGTTGAAAATTATGCATCATTTTCTTCAGATTTCACAATTATGCCCTACTTTGTATTGGTCAATTGCATATAATCCCAGTAAAAAGTATTGAGGACTTTGGTGCTAATGTTTCAGGGCTTTGAATGCTTTTTCACAAGCTGCATATGTCTTGAACTCAATTATTTGTGTTAATGGCAATAATAATTAAAGAAAAAGAAACTTTTTTTTTTTAATAAAAGTGATTTTGGCAAAAGAAAATTAAAAATTGGGCAAAAAATGTCATAAGCCATTATTTTAGGAAAATGACAATATTATAAAAGCTTAAAAGTCAAAGTAGCGCCCTCAGGAAGTTCATTACCTGTGAGATGACTGCTTTGACTCCTGGTTTGTCCCGGCATCACTGCTGCCCTCCGGTATGATGGTAATGTTACTGCAGGCTACTGCTGCTGGATTAGGGCTGCTGCTGTCCAGAACCGGCCTCCTTTTACCCAAATCCTCTGCACCTGACAAGATGCCCTCCCACTGAGAACGCTGAGGCCCCGGGGTCGACTGCACCACCAACCTCTGTCCCCCCGGAGAGGCCGTCTGGATGTTGGTGCTCACCACATCCACAAAGTGACCCTCACAACGGCTGCTGGGATCTGCCGGCTGGTGGCGAAGCTCCTCCAGCTCCTGCATCCTCTCCTGGAGCTGCTGCTGGGCCTCGTGAAATCTCAGCCAGGCAGCATTCCAGACGTGCATCCCTCGAGATCCCCGCAGGGAGCCGGCGTGGACCTTCACCTCGTGGAGTTTCTCCGGGCTGAAGTGGAGGAACTTTTCTTGGAAAGACTGGAGAATCAGTCGGTCAGGAGAAGCCTGGACATCGGACTGGCAAAGAGATGTGGCGTTCAGGACGGGGTCTTTGCTTTGCTTCTGCACCAGCTGAGTGTTTGTTTGACTGATCCATGAGGCGCTTTCAGGGGATTGGACTGTGAGATTTCTGGCTTCAGTAAGATTCAAATAATCAGTGCACTCGTTGGCAAGCTCCACAGCCTGTTTTAAAAACAAAAAACAACAACAACAAAAACAGAATAAAATTTTACCTTTCTTTTTGTTACAAAATATGTATGCCTTACTCTAAATCACTGCAAAACACAAAGACTTACAAATAATTTTTGGTCTAGTTTCTACTGGAAATATCTCAGTACACTTAAAATAAGACAATATTGTTAAAAATGTATATTTCTAGTAGTTGATTATTTCACTTATAACATGGGGAAATTGCCTTATTAGAAGTGAAATAATCTACCAGTGGAGCTAGTACTTTTTCCATCAGTATTAAGGAATCATTGACTTAGAAAAAAGTTCCTATATCTTGCTGAAAAGTTACCTGTAAGTTTGTTTTGTCCTATGTCAAATGTACTGACAGATTTTCACTAGAGACGACCAAAAAATTGCTTGGTAAGATTTTGTGTTTTAGCATTTTGCACTGGGCACTCAAGCATCTCCATCTTACCTGCTCACAAAAATCACATATGTTGACCATGATCTGCAGCTCTCGGCCACATGCCTCCGCCCTGCAGAGGAAGTCCTCCAGGTCCGACTGGAAAGTGCCGATGAGGGTCTTGAAGGCCGCCGTCTCTGGGTAGGGAAGCCCACTCTGCTGGAGTCTCTCTGCCTCTGACACCAAGGACATGGCGTGGTGCCTGCGGTCCTGGAGGACGAAGGACGGAGAGACTTCAGGGAGGAATAGGAAAACACAGAGACAAAAAGAAAGTCATGAAGGAGATTTAAACTCACGCTAGCTTCAATTAGGAAGCCAGTGAAGCTGTTAAGGATCTGCTCCATTCTTTCTCCAGAGCCCTCGACTGATTCAGCCTCCATTAGGTGGCGCTCTCCCTCTACAGCGAACCATTGCTGAATCTGCAGAGTAAAGTTGTTATTCAGATGAAAGCATTTTGAAGTGTGCAACATCTATTCAGGTCCATTTTTGTTTGAATGTTTGTAATCTAACATGTTATAATCCTTGTGCATGAGAAATGACACAACATGTAAAACAGTTTATGACCAATTTAGTTAACTACAGCCTCTCAGTAGTTACTAGAAGAGAAAACTGTATAAATAACCAATTCTCCTTCTTGAGAATATCGTCCACCGGTAAGGCTGACGGAAAAATAAAAGAAATTCCCCACAGCATGATGGTACCGCCACCGTCCTCAACAGTTTGTAGCAGTGTTTTTGGATTTCAAAGCCTCACCTTAATTCATCCAAATATTCTTGTCAATGTGGCTAAATATCTAAATTTTTGTCCCGTTTTATTGTTCTAGAAGGCATTTATAACGCTCATCTGAACTATAGTAAAAATATAAGCGCTATAACTAATAACGTAAAAAATCCGAACTAATTCTGCATTGAAAAAAATAAAATAAAATCAAATATCAAGTCAGTCCTATAACAGAATCAATATATAAAAAAGTTGTTTCTTGAATAATTACTCAAACCTTGAAAAAGCATTTCTAAGCCTTGAAAGTAACATGGGATGCATGTATATCATAGCTGGATGCAACTTCTGTACAGCACTGTAAATATTACCAGAGTTCAGACATACATGAAAATCAGAGATCATGAGAAAAACATGACAGACCTGCATGAAGTGTCCCTCCATTTCCCTGAGCTGCAGCAGGTATTCCAGATGTTCCAGTGATACATTCGTCCTCTGCACCAGGATGTGAGCCTGCTCCTCCACATAGTTGTACAGACTGGTAACAGAGTCCACTGCATCACTTTAGAAAGAAAAGAGACAATTACAAGTTGTTGAAAGAACATTTTTGAACTTTTACAGATATATTCGAGACACTCCTACAAACTCAAGATCACAACTTCAGTTTGTCTTTACGGACTAAAGAAAAGACCATTGGTGACTCTGACTTGGAGAAAAAAAAAATCTTGATTGTCATGAATGTTCTTCAAATCTGAAGTGGATCTCATGGTCTCACAGTAAAGCTGGACTCTATAGCTTTCTGTAGAAGTTCAAAGCGACAACATGATGTTTGTTGGGTACCTAAGGTCCTCACAGTGAGGGTATTTCAAGTCACTCTCCTTCCTCAGCCTAGCCAGGATGGCCCCGCCCTCCCTCTGCAGGCCGACCAATCGACTGTCCTCCAAGACGTCCCTCATCAGAGTCCTCTGGTCCATCATGCATTGCTGTACAGCCTGTTTGCCAGAGTATTAATGTGTCCATAGAACAGTTATCTCACACTGAGTTACAAAACTCGCCATAATGGGATCTTTGAGAGGAAAGGAATGGAGTGTAAAATTACCTGCACCGTCTCGGTCATCCGCAGTTCCTCTAACTTACTGATGGCTCTCAGTAACAGGCTGGAAACCTCGTGGAGATTGTTAACGAAAGGGAAAAGTCTCTGAAAATCAAAGATAAGATGTGACGATGCATGAATGAATGATCACCAGTAAGAAAGACAACAATAGGGTTCCTGCACATTTTCACTTAGATATTCTATACGTACACTAAGTACAAAATATTAACTTTGATACTGTAGTTGGGTTTTGATTTTTGGAGAGTGGGTTAGATTACTTTTTTGGTTTGTTTGTTGTCATCAGGAGTAACTTAGATCAGCTCTTCTTTGAAATGTATAACACTTCAAATTGTTAACTACACTGAGTTACCTATAAAGACCAGATTGTACAGTTTGGTACCTTGATTTTCTTTGTACAAATTAAAATTGTATATATTAGTAAGCAGCTGAGGTCCAGTTTATCTATAATTAAACAGGTGATTAAACAAGTAGTGTGTGTGCATTCAATCCTCAAGTTAAAAACCAAAATGCTGATGAGTAAAATGTTAAAACTGAAGGAGAGTGAGATTTGACAAGTCAAAGAAAAAACATAAAACCATTGCATTTACTAGGAGACATTAGATCTATGTTCTTTGGAAATAGAAGAAGAAAATAAGTTGGGAAAAAAAATAAATTCACTTTTTTTTACACACATATCCAGAGCAAAGCATAAGTTCCCTACTTATAGGTAAAGTCGAGCAGAAAAGCAAAAGCTGCCATATGATATTTGATTCCTACCTGATGCAGCTCCAACCAGTCACAGTAGCCATGAGCTGTGCCATCCAGACCGAAGCTCAACTGATTCACTTCCACCAGCTTGAGTAACGCTTTCATTGATGTCACCAAATCAGTCTGCATCAATATTAGATACATACAATTAAACTGACTATCTTTATATCACTTCCTTTTACATTATGCCTCAAATTATATCCATTCTGTGATGTTCTCTGTGGTTTAAGGCTCAAAGACAATTCTGAGCACACATCCTCAGCAGAAAATGCAAACGCAGTGTGTTTGGATGAAATAATTCAACCTGGATGCCGGGACACCTTTCTGGCTGAGGGTTGTTCTCTTTGTCCACCAGCAGAACCAAACTATTCACAGCACGAGGTGACCACTCCTGCAACAGGTTAACACAAGGTACAACCTTTTAATGGACTAGCAATTTTGTTGAATTAAGGTAATCAAAAAAAATGCAAAGCAACATCAATAGTCAACCTGGTAAAATTCCTAAAATAAACTCTTAAAAAAAAGAATGTTTTGTGTTTAATAATTAGATAATGGTTTATGTTTCTAGTAGTTTAAATTTTTGTGTGACTTTTGCGTAACCTGAAACTTGTATTTTTACTCCAGGCTGTAAAGATTTTCACATTAGCCATGCCCAACATTACTTACCAGTCATTATATGCTAATAGTGGCCCTCCAGTCACATACTACCATGCAAACAGTAGTTAAACCTGCAGCGTTCTCCTGAAATATACTTTGTGTGCTTCTTACATGAAGGGCCATCAGAGCTTTGTAGAACTGTGGTTGAGGACTTTTTTTCCTTGCATCAAATATTAGCGTCATTCCGGCTTCTCTGATTTCTTTTCTGCAAACAGGCACAAACAAAGGCGCTTTTGGACTGATGGTGACATACATGAAGTCCTGGTAAAACTTACAATAGAGTCCAAAAATGATTCATACTCCTGGAAAATTTGATTCCAAAGTGTTATTATTTAACCAAGACGTTTGTTACTAACAGGAAATAAGAGGCTTCTCTCTAAAGATAATAAGACAATTTAAAAGAAATATCAGCTTTGACATGAAATAGTTTTCATATAAGTTTTATTAAAAATTTGCGTGTAGACACTTGACCACAGCACTATGTATCGACACTGACACCACTGTAGACAAACACCAAAAATGAGGAGCGAGTGTCTGCAACAAACCAGTTCCCATGTTGTTTATTTTTCAGGTTCCACCATCTGAGACGCTTCTTTCTCACCTGGTGATGGAGTAGAAATAGAGCAGCATCTGGAACAGCTCGTGGCTTGTTACTGTTGACTCCCATCCCTGATCGTGTCCGTAGAGTTCAACGATCGCCCGGCCTGTCCTGTCTCTGCAGCCTGCAGTGGAGGGAGCGAATCAGAAGTTGTGGAGTCAAATAATGTAGTCAGGCCTCACCTGAATCAGGTAACCAATCTCTAAAAGACTGATTGGTGTTTGGTTAAACTTTGGTAGACGGTATTTTATCATCTATGCGACACAAGATAATTCTGTTTACATGTGTTGGAATACATTTAGTGTTCACTTTGTAATGTGAACGTTGTTGGTCACCTTTGTTTAGAGGTGTTGAACTATAGCATGCACAAAAATTTATATCTGTGGTTAAAGCAGTAAGAAATTTTAAATGACCTGTGAGAGAGGCTAACCCAGAGTAAACGGGATGGGCTCTGGGGTCTGGTGATCCCAGAGGGAGGTGGTCCGGTCTGGGACGAGCAGACGCTTGCCGAGAAGCCCTTTTGGTCTCGGTGGAGGATGATGGAGTCATCTGGGATGAGTTCTCTGTTTCATGACTATTGATTCTTCTGGTGCCAAGCTGCTCTGCAACTGCAACACATTTTATTTTTAACGTGTTGCATTAACACGTTAAAAATAATGTGCTAAAAATGTTTCAAACTGCGATGATGAAAGCAAGATCAGTTCTTTACCTGGAAGAGGATTTTTCTTTCTGTTGATCTTCGGTGAAACCAGCCTGAAGGCTGTGCTGTTTTTACATTTGACCACATGCAGCTGAGGAATCTCTGCGCAAGGCTCAGAGGTTTCTTTTCTCCGGACGTTTTGGCCTTCGACAATGATCAGTTCACACTTTTCCGAGGTGTCCACCACCGCCGTGGAGAGAGATGAACATCTCCTGTCTGGGTGGGTGTCTCGTCTGTTTTGTGGCGCTGGGGTAGACTTAAAGTTTGGAGCCATAGTCATCAAACTGGGTCTGGTTTGATGGCTTTCAAGATGGTTGAAAGGCATGTGGATCTCAGATGTTTCAGCTGAACTAAATTTCGATCTATGCTGTTTATTGAAATTGTCCGGGTACCTGAGATCATCAGTAGCTGACAGAACGTTTGTAGTCTGTGTCCTCATTTCTGATGTTGGATTTGTTGTGCTCGTGCTGTGAAAGTTGCCAGAAGATTTGACAGATTGTACTCTGCCATCATTATAGGGCATGACATTTATTTCTTTTGGTTTTCTGCACGGGACGCAGTTTATTTCCCCTGACTCTTTACAAATATCCCCACCTAGTTGTTCAGGAGACTGATTACAGCTTCCAGGATGACATCTAGTGTCTTGAACACCTCTCCATGAATCCTTGGCTCTCAGTTTGTCGGCGCTCTGTGAGGTGTCCGTGTCCTCCTCCACCACGGCTGGCATATTCCCTCTGTTATTCTCAGCCCCAAAGGTGACAGGGTTCTGTATGGCAGCCTGGTATGAGTCTCTGTATCGACATCTCAGCTCTTGAGCCTTGGAGACCTTCCCACCCTGCCGTCTGGCCAAGCATGGGGTACAGGGCTTCTCTGCAAAGCGCACAGTGCGAATACACTGAGGGGAGTCCAGGGAGTCGGAGGAAGGGTGTTCCTTCAGGGAATGGTCACGAACAGATTGAGGTCCTACGTCTCCAGATACGTCTTGTGCTTTTGTCTGAGAATTTACTTCCAACTGTGTGCTGAATGGTTGCATGATTGGCTGATTTTGCCAATTTGGATGTTTTTGTGCTTTGGTGTGCATTTGCATGCTTTGTTGTTCTTCGGTCAATGACCAATCTTTATCGAAGAGCATTTTGGCCTGCAGAATATCAATATAGTCCCCTGTTGCAACAGCTGCTAGCTCATGTCTGCTCATTCTCTGTGCTTTAGAGTCTCTCTGTTTATCTTCCAATATATTTTCAGAAGCTACAGCACCTTTATTCCCAACTTTGAAGTCAATTATATTACCTCCTGAGAGGCTGGGTTTTTCTGTTTTTGCGGTTGCGTTTTGATTTGTCCCAGTAAAGCGACTATCCCATGTATGCGGGGACACCCAGCCTATTGGCTTATGCTCTGCTTCACTTCCTTTAATTTTTACCAGATGCGACAAAGATGAAGTTCTAGCGTCTACCAGGCAAAGTGACACAGCAATGCCGTGCTTTGCTGGACATATCCTGGTTTCCACCGAGAAAGCTGCTGGGGAAGATGTTAAACCTGAGTTCTGACTAGCAGTCACAGGATTAAGTTGCTCAGATTTCTTTGAAGAGGAAAGAGGGAAGAAGGCATTATCAGATGATGAAGTCTTGGACGAATCAGGAAGAGGTGGAGGAGGAGGCGGAGTTAAAGGTGAATTTGACGGAGCAGCAGAGGCCATGCTACTCCCAGCACAACGTGCCAGCTGCACAAAATCAGGCACAGCTACCCGCTCCCATGGCAACCTCACCACGCCTCGTTCAGTAGCGACTAGGCATTGTCTGAGCGGCGACCCCTGGCGGTCCTGGTTGATCTCATCCAACCAGCCAGAGCTGAAGATACAAGGATAGGACGTCTCAGGGACCGGGGTTTCCTCTACCACCTCCACTGCAAGCCCCTCCTCCTTCAGCAAGCTGCAGACCACGATGCGAGCTGATTGGTCGCAGAATGGCGTCACCTGGAGGTAAAAGTCGCCTGGCTGAAGAAGGGAAGGGTCGATGGGAGCGAGGTGGACGACCACTTGGTCACGTAAACAAAGAGGCCAGCCCTCGCAGAGGAACAGCACATTGGAGTATTGAGCCTGAATGTGGACAACATGATGATGTTATTACACATGTATGTAATTGAAGTGATTCATATTCTGTTGATACGGTCTCAGCGAATAACTTACGCATGCAGCCTGCTGCACGGTATCTAAAATGTGCTTGGCCGGTACCAGGAAGTCCAGAAAACAGCGCAGGGCATCCCTCTGGTAGCGGCCGTCGATGATTTGGAAGAGCTGGCTGAGGAGAGTGGGGGCGGTGGCTTCATAGGGGGGATACAACGCAGAGAGGAGGTGCTGGATTGATCCCTCCACAGAATCAAGGTTCTGAAAAGGAAAATTTCAACAAGATTTGCTCCAAATATTTATTTTTTACATTCAGCATATTATTTCATGTCAGCTGCTCAAACCTGGAAACTGAACACAGAAACATCAAAGCAGCCACTCAATATTTTATTAATAAAAAGCTGATGAAGCACCAAGTTACCCAGTAGATATTCAAATGAACTATTTAAGTGAAGTTCTCCAGTTAATAGTTTATGATTTTCTGAAAGTATTTTGAGTTATTGATTTAATGACCATCCAGTAGATTGCCATAGTCGAGAGCCTAATGTGAACACTTTTAACAGTGGCGTAAAAAGTCGTCATTGTCATCACTTACGTGAAATTGGAGACATGTACATCAAAAAACACAAATTTCTATCTCTTTGCAAAAAATATTGCAGGACATTTGGAATTTTTTTCATTACAATTTTAGTGTTAGAAGGGTACTTTATTGTATATTTAAATCAAATTAATTCATTCTAACAGAACATATCCACATTATTATTATCAGTAGCCAGAAGATGTTTACCTGGTTCACTAATTTTATTCAAATACAATTCTTCTTTTTAGCTCAATTTTAAAAACCCATTTGTTTAGGCTTGTCTGATTAAAAAGTGAACATAGATTATTAATTTTAGCCTGGATTTCAAAATGTTATTACTTCTCTTCATTTTGCCATTACAATGTTTCTTTTCGATTTAATACATTATGTTTTTATTATGTAAAGCACGTTTAACTGTCTTGCTGCCAAAATGCCAAAACTTGATTTTACATGATTTTGGCTAAGTTTCACATCACACTTCTATTCTGACCCACCAATTTAATTACATTTGATCTATGAGGTCTCAGTAATATGTAGTGTTAAGCAGCAAACATGCAGTTCATTAAATAATTCTGTTTCAGAGTAAACTAGAAATGCCTCATTATCAAACTCCTCTAGGAGATAAGGCTTCATTCAAGTAATTCTTGTTCTCCAATGCGGAGGCAGCCAGCCTGAGGACAAATATTCAAGTAAACACAGCTACACTTCTGGTTTATGGTTTTACATTTCCTTTGACCTGAACTCATGCATCCCCCCCGGTCCCCCCACCCCACATTTAGGTCCTGCTTTATTTAGCGCCACTAAGACCAGAGCAGTGGCTTTCAGAAGGAGAACCTGACTCCAGGAAACAGAATGTGAGAACGTTGATGTATGGCCTGAAGATTGTTTTTCTACCCATGCAAAGTGTAAGATTTTCATAAAATCAGACACAGTAATGGTAAGTGAACACCAGAGATGTTTCTTAAGCTAAATCTGTTGGATAAGCTAACAAAATAACACAATTAGTCAAATCCATACGTCCATCATGTCTAAGTTACATCTTCCCTGTAACCTGTTATCTTTGAGATAGAATCACAAAATAGCATGTAGCATTATCATTTTGGTGTTTGTACAATTAAAAATATTTCAAAAACTGTATTTCTTTTTTCTCACACCTATGCACTGTGTTGGAGTACCACAACCAAACTAAAGTAAAATGCATTATCGGGGATGGAGTATTACAAATTGTGAAAATATTCAATGGAGATTACAAGTCTTGCAAGACACTTTCAGTCCCAACATTTCTTTTACTGGCGAGTCGCCTCTGTAATCTAATCTCGTTCCGTGACATTATCCTCAGGCCCCATAGCTCATGGGACAACATGTCTGACGCAGAGCTTTGTGGTGGCTTCTGCCACACCCCGCTGGGGCAAACCTCAACAATCCTCATCAACGTAACGTCAACAAGAAAGACAGGGACAGCAATTATGAAAATGATGGAGAGGGGACGTCAACTGAAGGCTGGATGGTGACGGTTGTTGCTGGCAGCTCAGAAACACACAGCTTAGTGGAAGTAAATATAGATCACAGTTCATACATTTTTAATTAAACTGTTTCCACAGGACTAAAAACACTTCAGTCATCAATTCTGTCATCCCATTAGTGAAATGACTTGTCGGATAGATCTGGGTCAGCGGCGGCCCGAGGTGTAAATGATCTTTGGGTTTGTTCAGAACCTGTGCTGGCCTCCAGGCCTCAAAAGACATAAAAACCCCAAAAGAAATATTGATTAATTTGTTTCCCCACAAAGTAAGAAGAAACTAGCCAGCATGAAAAACTTTATTACGTGAAATTATATCTAGAGTTGTGTTCACTGGTTCCTTGGGAAAGCAACATTACACTTTGCTTCTTCAGAAACAGCCTGTATTGACCCACAAAGGGGAACACAAACATTTTTTCAGGCATTTCTGCACTTGAAACCAAAAGTTTGTTTGTTTGTTTGTCCTGGCAGCACACCGCTGTTAATGCAGAACTACTTGGCTTCAAAAGCACACAGATCCTTCCCAGTAAGTCACTGAAATAAATTACGACCCTCACATTGCTGTGGATAAGATGTCTCAGCGCTGCAGCCTTAGACAGTTTGAATATCTCTGTCCAGTATCATTATGAAACAAAAATAGTCCGTGAGCATTTCTGATGTCAAGCCGGCTCCAGTCCGGGCAAGCAAACCTGGACTGAGAAAACCAGAAAGTTTGCATGCAGACTTGGAGATTTATAATGGAGATTTTGAATGTTTTCAATGCATACTTAATCGTTTTCAGTTTAATCATTGTCATCTGGAAAGTGACAGGAAATGTAGGAAGATTGATTCTTATACATTCTGAATTATGAGAGAAAATTCAATTTTTCTGTAATACATCAAGTTCTGGCAGCATTCTTCTAAAATCTCAAGAAGATATGCCTTGTGGGCTGTCGCTATAGTAACGCCAGCAGTGCTAACTCTGCTAGTTACTTTTTTAAAGATGCTAAAGACCTATCAAGCAGCCCGACAACGTGAATCTGAATAAGAGAGCCAGAATCAGGAGCAGATTCATCATAATCAGGAGCCAGACCCGTTTGCTCTGCTGGGAGGAAGGACTGACTCAAGTCACATCGCCACGTTAACAACGAAACAAATAACAAAAATCAGCTGAATTTGGCGGCAAAATTTGGATCTGTGACTGCATGAGAAAATGTGAGACCCTGTTAGAAACCACTGTTCTAACACTTGGATCAACTTTACATAAGCACAAGAAGAATCAATTTCCTGTGTTGATATTTGCTTCTTTTCATCTGAGCTCACACCCACTGATTCCCCACTGGATTACACAAACTGTTTATATCGAGTTCACTGCTGCTGGGCAGAGAGGACAGGGAGAACTGCTGGCATCTTAAAGAAAGGAGCAAATCTTTTCCCATTTCATTGTCGCATTAAGCTCTTAAACAGCATTACGTTTAGCTTTACAGGCTGAAAATAAGCATAATGTCCTCTGGTATGGATGATGAATCTGCAAATATGGTTTGTTTTTCAAATAAACAACACGGTATGCTTTCAAACTATTAATTACTTGACTAGATTGATCAACTAAAGTTGCCCCTCATCAGAATAAAGGACATGTCTAACATAAAAAAAAACAGATTGTTTAAAAAGCTAAATTAGTTCAAGCTTTCAGCTCTTTCACTGTTTTGTATCAGATATACAAGGAAGTTATATAAGGAAGTTTTTTTCACATTTTTCAACAATAACAAATATCAAACAAATAACAGTTATCAATCTGAGTTGAAGCACCCAATCCTTGACTGTTGTTGGAAGAAAGAAAGAGATTTTCAATAGACAGCAGACATGCGAAGGAAAGGACCATCTGTTTATGACCAGAGTGTTAAAATCTTCCAATCAGAGCAAAGGAAAAGTAATCATCTTCATCTGTCCACAAACAACATCTCCATTTTAGATAACCAATGATGTAAGCATGGCCATTTCTTTTGACTGCTCTTCAAAATGAGAAATCAGAAAATGTGTAAATAGTTTTTCACAACACTTTATGCAAGGTCCCTGTATGGATGACCGACTGTATATGTGACCACAAATCCTGCATTCTTTTTAAGAGGCCATTGGAACTGAATATTGAGTAAAAGTCATAAATGCGTTATAAATTGTTGACATCAGTAGTTTAGCTTGCTAGCAAACACACTGCCTCAACATCTTGAACACACACTCTTCTCTTCAGACAGGAGGATTTCAGTCTGCTGATCTGTTGCATCATTCACAGAAAATGACACATTTATGGATGACAACAAATGTGATATTAAGGTGAAATTCAATTGTGCAGTAAACAGATTAGCTGCACACAAAGCCTTGTGGCAACCGTAATGTGGATTTTTCTGTTAAACATTCACATTTAGTTTTAGAAAATGAATCAGTTTCCTTATCAGTTCATTTTAATCACAGCTTCAGTACGAGATCAAAAGACAAAAGATATCCTTTTCTGACATAAATCATTTGGGATTTATTTATTTTGCTATTTAGAAACACACAGCAGGCAGAGATTACTCTGTAAAGCTCAAATTCCAGCTTTTTTCTGAATGAATGGACTTAGTTGGTAAAACAATGAGCTCTTTAGCTATAAACTATACGTTTGAAGAAAACGGCAACAAAAAAAGTCAAAAATCCTCAATTTTTCACTGTCTTTACTCTTCAGTCTTATATTATCCCTCTGTGCCTCAACACACCTGATGTCACCTCCTCTCCGGCTCAAGCCAAATTACACTGGCGTAAGCCAATAAATCCTCTGTACAAAACCACAGAGGCTCCGCGATGGCCAGACGGTATATTTAGCAGCTTCAGTGGGATAAGGAGACCGGGGCTCGCGGGAGACAAACACCAATCATGACGGTCTCGATCAGCAGAGCGATTTGAAAGTGGCCGTAAAGTATCGGTCAGCGGTTCAGTGTGGGTCATCAAAAACACGTGAGGGAATTATGAATGAGCCGAGCCGTCTTTAAAAATCACCATGAGCACGGCTGACGTACGTAGTCTGTGTTCATGTGAGAGATGTTATTATATGAAAGTGTAGCTTAGCTTTCACTGACATGCTCGTCTCATCTGTAATTAGGCCTCAGCTGTGCTTAATGTAACTCTAACCCACAGATTTCATGACAAACGACTGAAACTTCGATACAAGCAAACATCAAAACACTGAATCATACATTTGTTTTAGACATTTGTTTGATTTTTTTTTTTTTTTACAATTCATACCCCTTGAACTTTTTTACATTTTGTCACTTAAAAACTTTGATATATTTTATATGATAGTCCAAAAAAAGTCACACATAATAAGTGAAGAAAATAATACATGGTTTTCTGATTCTTTCACACATTAAAAAAGCTTGGTGAACATCAACCTCCTTTACTATGGTATGGAGTCATTTTAATGGACAACAGAGCCCACCAGTGTGTAATTAAATCTCATTATAAGCCCGTTTCTGTGAAGGTTTGTGAGAAAACATCAGTGAACTAACAGCATCATGAAGACCAAGCAGACAAGTTAGTGATGAGGTCATGGAGACATTTATGGGTTATATTGCAAAACAAATACCAACATGTCACACAACAATGCAGGGACTGTCCATAAACGGAAAGAATATGTCCCAATCTCAAGGCCTAGCAAAGACAAAATCTGGAAAAGAAGATGAATTAATCAGAGAAGTAGCCAAGAGGCCCATGGTAACACCAGATATATCCACAACTCAGAGGAGAGAATTAGAGACAGGGCAAATATTTGTTAAGCACATCTCAAATCTGACTCTTGTGGAAGGAAAGTGAAAAGAGAACTATCAAAATGTCCCATTTCTAGTTTTCCAGAAGCCACGTAGGAGGCACAAACATAAAGATGCTCTGGTCAAATGAGAAATAAATTAAACTTTTTACATGCAAAACACTAGCACTGCCCTGATCTCTATCAGTGTGCTGTAACACACTGATGTTACAGCATCCTGCTGGCTGGAAAACAGTTATTTTGTACTAATTACAATGTGCTGTCTCTGAACAAATACACGTAAGTACTTAAGCCCTTGAAGAAAACACAGTAACTACAGCGTTCATGTGTTAGAATGGCCCAGTCAAAGCCCAAAATTAAATTCAATGTTAAGTCAGAGGCAAAATCTTAATTTGAGTCTGATTGAGACTGAGCTATTATGAAAACAAATGTACAAATGTCAGCCATATTTTTCAGATTTTATCTCATAAAACGTGAAAACCATGTATCATAATACAAAACTCCAATAAAACATGTTGATGTTTGTGGTCATAAGGTTACAAAAATGGAAAGAAAATACTGAAGGAGATTAAAACTTTTGCAAGACATTGTATATGAAGGTAATGATGGTAATCCAGGTAAAGGGGAGATGATGATTTGTAGGTTTACTAGCAGAAATTTGGGTCAGACTTTTGTTTGTGTATTTTTTTCCACCGAATCACTCAGACAGGACAAGTTGTCTTTCTGCAGAGGGAAAAGGAGATGCTTTGTACAACTTAGTCAACATGGGAACCAACACCCAGACATTGAAGTCACTCAGAAAACAGGAATAACAGAGTTAATGGACCCCTGGTTTCGACGACACGGAAAACTTATACAGGAAGCAAGGTGGGAAAACTCACAAAGATTCCTGCCAAGTCAAACCCACGGGAGAGCTGGGCGGGTAATTTAAAATTCAACTCCCTTCATAACATCCCAGCAGCCTGTCAGCGGAAAACACATTCAGCTTTATGCACAAATGAGGCACACCCTCTCTGACGTGGAATGAAAATACGTCCGTCTGAGTCTTTTCTTGAAATGGACAAAATCAAACTGAGACATTCCTTCAGGCTTACAATCTAAATCCACATTTCAGACAGACACCCATACTTTAAAAAAAAAAAAAAGTAAAAAATACTTTCTGCTTGTATTTGCATGAGTCACATCTTGTAGGGCCAGGAGCAGGAAGGAGGCACAGGGGATGGATTGTAAAACCAGGCCTAATGCTGGGTAACCTGAGAGCTTCACCTTGAGTCAGGCTGCTCTGGCAGAGCAGCAGTAGTGAGTGTTAGCTATGGCAGAAATGTGGTCAGAGTACACGGGTGTTAGAGCATAAAGAGCTTCTTGTCAGGACACACTAAACAAATCCCTCTGTGGTACCAATGTTTGGAGACGTGGTGTTAGAATGTCACGTTTCTGATGCAGAACTTCACCTGTCAGCAATTTAGGATGTAGAAAACATGTTTGTTTGTTTGCTGCAAATTGTTCAGGTGTGAGAAAGTATCAACTTAAATGTAACAGTATAAAATGTCTCCCTTTATATATGTCAACTATACTGTTTTGATTAAGGAATAATGCATTTGTAGCCGTTTTTATTTAATCTGCAACAGCTGAAAATTATAAACATCTTCAGGAGATAAGAGCAGAGTTGTGGAATAATCTCAAGATGCAAATTAATTATACTCTTAACAGTAGCTGCTTCAGTTAATCAGTAAAAACCACAAAAGAGAGAAAAGAGCAGGATGAAAGTAATCATGTCTCACATTGAAGAACAGTGACATTACCATCTTCCCTTCCGCTCGCTGGCTTCCCCGCTCATGACACCGGCTGCTTTTTCAGATGTAATCCAGAAGGAGTGAAAATCGTCCGCAGAGCTCAGAGGCAGCTGAACCCAAATGAAATCCATTCTGCTCAGACACGCGTTCAAGGCTGAGTCACGGCGGGCTGATGAGCAATCGGCGAGTCTTCAGCCGGTCCACAACGACTCTGTGTGTCTCTCCCTCTCTTCCCCCTGTGCGCTCCGATTCTCTGAATGCTCTCTGTTTTCTGTCTCTCTGTGGTTGTTTCCTTCTCACAGCCCCTCAAGTGCTCTCTGCAATGTTTGTCCAGAGAGGGAGTGAGGCCAAATATTAACAGAGAGAGAGAGAGACAGGAAGAAGCAGACTGTCTCTAGATATACCTTACAAAAAAGGATTCACAGAACTGAACTTTTTCCACATGGACCAACTTCATGCTTCACATTTCTCGGGGAAGACAAAAAATAATGTTATAATTAATGTTGAGATAAAAAAAAAGTAACTTTCCCTCTACGAAAAACAGCTTCTGCTCCATTATATTCTTGCAGGTTTCTGGTTGCCTCTGATTTTCTGTAAGGATTTCAGACTAAAGGGATTCAACAACATCCACCAGACTTTAAAATGTTTTCTTATTGATGTTGAAAACAATGCACATTTTCCCCATCAACCTCTCACCCACACTGCTTTGTGTTACATTTACTGCAGCGACCTTTGAATAATTAAAAAAAAAAAATGTTTTGCAATTTTCCAGTACTCTACCCCCGTCTGTATGTAGAGCATTTTATTTCTTTAGGCTAACATAACATAAACAGGAAGCATTTTTGCCAAGGCTGAATAAAAAATATATTGGATCCAGAGTAACATCAATAGTTAATGAAGTCTATGTTGAGTCACATCTCTGTACCGATTAAAATTTCAGGTACACCAAACATAACTTTTTGAGGGATTCTGTTAAGAGACAGAAAGGCAAACTATAAAACTATGACCTCAAACAAAGGACAAATAAACAGCAATGTAGCAGAAAAATTTTTTTGTTCTGGAGTAGAACCATTTTTTATGCTTTGCCCACAGGTTTTAGTGCAGGCTATTGGGATCTCATAAAACAGACAAATAAAGAACAATAATTAGGAGGAAGGAAAATGACACGTTTTGGATTGTTTTTGTCCATAAGCTTTGCATAGACTCACTAAATAGCCCAAGCTCAGTCCAATAAATGGAGACTTTCTGTCAGCTTCCAGCTGTTTTTCTGATTTCAGTTGAATGTAGGTCAAACTTTTCAGACTTATATCTTTTTATTTATTTGTTTGAAGCAAAAATCATCCTTCCCTGCAATATTATGTGCCACTCGTGTTGGTCTATTACATAAATTTCCAATAAAATCTATTCAAAACTTTTGACTTTGTGTGAAAAGCTTCAAATGTCTGAACATATCTGTAAGGCACCTTGAGAAGAGGTGTAGTTAAAATTGAATGGCTGTTAAGCTATGTTGACAGGTCCCATCGATGGAAACTTTGCTATTTTCATAGCCTTGAAAAAAACCACAAAAGCACAAAATTTACCAGAAATTTATAAGAGGCCAGTGGACATTAGGATACCAAATCTCTAAATAACATTTAAACACATTTTGTTTCCTTTTCTTGTCACTGAGTAACTGTGTAAACTGTTCTTAAAACAAAAACTGTCTGTTTCACGAGGGAAATTTCAGCCATGCAAGAAAACAATTTGCTCATCTAAGACGCACAAGTTCTTAGTGTTAGCTTTATCTGTAAACAAGCTTTCGGGGAAAAAAAACTTGAGTCAAAGTAGTCTAATTTGCTACAAAGGGCTATCCTTGTTGCTATGGTTCTCTCCCTCTCCAGGGCCCTCCTTCAGGCTCTGCAGTGAATCTGCTGGCTAACGAGGCCAATGTGAAAAAGTCACAAAGGGACAGAGAAAGACACAAAGAGAATGGATGGAAGGGGGGGAAAAGCGCCAGGGAGATGAGGGACAGAAAAAAAATTGCTCATGCGTGACAGCATGTCGGTGGTATTAGGCTTGAGCAAAGCGAGCGTGTCCTCGCCAGAGGAGGGAAGCTGTTGATTCATCTGGTCGTAGACAGGGCCTTGTCGTCCTTGTCCTCATCTTTCCATCTCTCTCTCTTTCTGTTTGTCTTGCAAAATCCCTTTCATACACAGTTCAATCCCATACACATATTATTAATCCGGAATCTCACCATGAATTATAATCTGCGCAAAGCCTGCTTGTCTGATCAAAAATATGTTAAGAAGCATTGTGAGGAAGCGGCTGGACGAGCACAGATGTTGGCATCACTGCCACCACAGCAAGAAGGTCCAGACTTAAAATCCTGCAAGGATATGTCGGAAGTTTGTGTGTTCTCCATATTCATGTGTGGTTTCAAACTGGTTGCTCAACCTCCCACCTCACAGCCTGAAAATATTGCACGCTAGATCAACCGGTATGTGGAAGAGGCTGTTAGATGTGAGTGACCTGACCTGGGTGTATCCTACCTCTGTATCACTTCACCAGCAGACAGAGATGCAGAGAACAAAATAAGCTGGTATAAGCACAGGAAAGAAGGACTGTTAGGAACTAGGTGACATCTAGTGGCAACTTTACAGATTGCAACTAATTTAAAAATTCTTGATATACCCTGTAACCACTGAAAGTGCTGCAAACTGAGGCCTTAGAAGGAGTTCTTGGTTTATCCCGTTTAAACTTTAGTGTAGATATAATGATACATAACATGTCAAACGATTTACTATTTGAAAAAAATGATACATTACACAGAAACAAACTCTTTAACTGTGGTAAAGCTTTT
This sequence comes from Xiphophorus maculatus, assembly GCF_002775205.1. Lineage (NCBI taxonomy): Eukaryota > Metazoa > Chordata > Actinopteri > Cyprinodontiformes > Poeciliidae > Xiphophorus > Xiphophorus maculatus. The sequence continues at coordinate 10,164,360 of NC_036443.1, read as the reverse complement.
GTCCCGCAACATACTGAACATTAACTGATTCTGTTTAATTAAAAATTTATCTTAAGTATCTCTGCGACAAATGGTTACTCTATGTTTGTGTTTTTCTCCTAATTTACGGATTACGTATTTATTTGTGCTTTAGTCTGCAGTCATGTATGGGATATTGAGTAAGAAGAATTTATTTCTCTTTGATATTTTACTTTCAACTACTTTTCCACATCGAATGCCACTGTTGTGTTTTGCTTTTGCTTAGTCACACAAAGACATAAAGTTTGTAAGTCATAATTATTGTAAGTGTGCCGTAATGTCCGTTCTAGTATTTACCTTAAAAGTTGAGAAAAAGCCTCAAATTAGGAAGAAAAACTTCAATTCATCCCTTACTAAGCCCCTCTGCTATTGTCACAGCATTGGTGAAATAGAGAGAAATGCAGCAGATGTGCTTCTGGCATCAATCTCAACATTAATATATGGTTTATTTAACTATGAATGGACTGATTGCCTACATTAAGATTTGCAGAGGGTTTAAAAACCTGTGGTTTGAAAACAGCTGATATTTTCTTAAAAACAGTTGCTGCAGTTTAAAGTCCTTTAAACTTTCCTTTCATTATATAAATGACAAATTTGGTTGTAAAAAAAACACTAAGTACAAAACTAAAGGGGCTCTTAGTGATGCGACGCTGTTCTTAAACTATAGTTGGAAAGCCATGAGCGGCATGTCTGTCAGGTTGACTGCAGACTGGCTACCCAAGCAAGTAATCTGACTGATTAAACTTATTTGAGCTTGTTGGATTCCAAACTTTACCTTCTAAATAGCAAATTGGCAAAACAGGATCATTTTCAATGAGCATGTTTAACGGAAAACTGTTATGAACTGTAGTGGGGTTTAGCAGTAGTTTATTTCACATCTATTTAGCTGAAATGTCATTGTATTTTAGCTGGAAAAACTTTATATGTTGATTAAATTGTTAAACCAAAGCAATTAGATTATCTTTTTTACGTTTTTATTATTAATTTATTAAATACGGAGCCTTATGTCTGTTCGTGTAGAAACACGGCTTATTTTTATACAGCAGTGTTGTTTCAAATTTCAGAGATATGAAATTCTACCGACTGGCACGCCTTAACCCACACCTGTAACTTCTGAATGGAGGCATCAATGATAAAACAAAGCAGGTAAAGGGAAAGAGCCAAAATCTTTCAGCAAATGATTTTGACACTTTTGCAATTTTTATTTTTTTTTCTGTGTATTTTTTTCCTCCATCTTTACTCTATGTATCCTCAGTGAGGATGTCTGGGTCATATCAAGAACCACACAACGTACGAAAGCAGCCGATAAAGCACGCTCAATAATCCGACAGTCAACAGTCTTGCTGCTGCCACAGTTAAACTGTGTCAGTGCATAGTTCAATAAGCTGTGCACCCTTTCATGCATTGGTGCAACTGAGTGGAGAGATTTGAAGCGGCTAATCCCAGCCACCGATGGAAACAAATGCACCTCCAGTTTTGGCCTTCTATTTTTACCTCCAGCATCTTCAACACTCGGAGCATGCTTCGCCCCGAGCTCCGGCTTAGGCACCTAACACCTCATTACCATTCTGTAGAGCAGTTAGCATAGCTGGAGATGCATTTACTTCAATGAGCAAGCAAGGGTCAAAAGTTCATTTGACTGACAGCTTGAAAAGTAACTGAGTTTGTTTAGCGTTTTTTTTTAAATAAAACCCACAGGACAGTCACCCATGTATGTCATCCAATTACAGTGGTGCAAAGAAGATAATAAAATGTACTTTTTTGCCCTCTGGTGAGGCTTCCTTTAGACACTAAATCTTCTCAGGAATTCAGTGACAGAGTTGTCTCCAGTTTTTATTAGGATTCTTCAGGGAAACCAGCCAGTAAATTAAACGATGCTGGATTAGTCAGCCTTCACAGGGTTACCTACGGTTCTTTAAGGTGACAACAACCCGTCTTAGATACATTTAACACTCAGCTGTAAGAGTTAAGAGTATAATTTCTGGCAACCCCTGGTACTTTTATAGCATCAGACTTCTCATCTCTGCAAGATCTCTCCTTTCACTTCCTGGGTTCCCATACTTACTCATCCTATAACAGTAAAATAAAAGTAAAAGCAAAGGTAAAGTAAAACTTATTTGTGCCATTTTGTTCCTATGAATATTTTCTTAAGAAAAGTGGAAGTTCAATTTCTCCAAGGTGAGTAAGGCAACGCAGAAACTGCTGGCAAGGTACTTGTTTTTCTGTGGTGTAAAAGTACAACTCCCTTAGCACAGCTAATCTTAAATCCACTCACATTAAACTCATGAAGAAGTCTGTCTATATAAACTGTAAGAGACTTAATACTGATGCTTGCACTCATTTATGTAGTTAAAATAGTAATCATGGCTGTTTTTGTCATTTGTGCACTCCGTTTTAAACTATGTAAATATGAGAGATGTGTTATAACATAGGTAGTAAACTCATCTGTATTTTGGCCTCACATGAAGACAATCTACAGATTTCAGTCCCAAAATAACAAACACAAGGCGAAATTATACAATTCATTAGGCACTTAAAATATTATTGACCATTTAGAAGTCTTTGATTTTTTTTTTTAAATGCCTCTAAAAAGTATTCAACTTCAACTTTTTCTCACTTGGTCAAATTACACCCACAACCTTAATTATATTTTATTGGGAATTATGTGACGGAGCAACACAAAATACAAGAACAAAGTAATTATGAGCCAAAGGGTTAAAATAAGACACAGATTTTTTTTTCATAATCCTGAAAAGTGTGAGATGCATTTGTGTTCAGCTTTTTGTTCTGCATTAAAAAAATGACTGAGGAAGGAGCATCTTCAATATCTTTTCAACTTCAAATGTCCATCCATTTTCTATACAACTTCTCCTTGTTGTGTCGCAAGACCTGGTGCCCAGCGGCCATGAAGCGAGAAGCAGGGCACGCCCCGGACAGGTCGCTAGTCCATCATAGGGCAAACATATACAGTCATATTCCACACATTAGAATATGATTGAAAATGTCACCTACTTCAGTAAATCAAAGTAAAACACATTATAAAGATGAATTACACACAGACTCATATTTACAAGCTTTTAGTTTTGTTCATTAGTAACTTAGTGTGTGGACTGGGTTTTGGGGTTGGTTTAGCTTTATGTTTTAGTTCACTTTAGTTTAGTCCTTTTGACATTATTATTTGAGGCATTTAGTGTAATTAGAATTCTTATTGCTTTTATTTTCAGTCCTTTGTGGTGTTTCTAGTTAGGTTTATTCTTTAGTTACCTTAGGCTCTGTCCTTGTTTGTCTGAGTCCATTTCGAGCCTTCTTTTGTGACTATATCTATTTTATACTCCTAGTTATTTCTTATTTCAGCCTCCCTGCAGTGTTTCTAGTAATGTTTATTTCTTAATTTCATCACCCTAGTTTCAGTTATTGGCCCATTGGGGAGGGAAGGTGGAGAGTCTATTTTAGACGTCTGAGTGAGTGTGTGGCTCCCGACGGGCCTCCTCTGGAGCTGACCCTGCTGCTCACCAGTCACTGCCATCAATCAACACGAGCTGCTTAGGTCATTCACAATGGCCTGTGAGGCTGACTCGACTCTTTTTAAACATATAGTGTTTGTGCGTGTTTGCATTTGGCACAGACATGTAACACCAATAGCAATTTGGCCAAATGAAATGGCAAACAGAAAGTAGATCAGAGAGTTAGCGGTATTGTCTAAAGAGAGAAACGAACTCATCTGAGCTGAAAAGGGAGGGACATACTGTAAATCAGGTAAGAAGCTTGAGGGGTGGAGTTAAACTTGTTCTATTTAAAATAGATTATTAGTTATTGGACATTCTAATACAATGTTATATGAAGCAGCTTCTGGTAACTCCAAGCTGACCTAGAGTTACCATTTTTAATAATATGAATCAATTAACTTCCCTAAGAGCAAACCCAGACAGATACACAGGCTTTTTTTTATGTGGGCAGAATGGCTGACCACCCAGGACGCCTTTCTATCTGTGGAGGGAGAAGCATTTGAAAAAGTCAAATGTTCATTTGTCACTTGTGACTGAATTAGTTTGATCTTTTATTTTGCTTTCTTCCATGTCCAGTAAATGGAGAGTGGTGAAAATATGACCGTGAACGGCTGGAATCCAAACACACTTTAGATTTAGAAGTATTGAGCACTAGACCAAATACGTTTTTAAAGTGCTCTTGGATGCTTTTGATTACTTCTAGTCACAAATCTTAAATATTTATACTGATTAGACATGAGCTGGGGTGCACTGATTTATCGGTCATCCGATTTATCGGTGCTGATTTTCTTAATTTTGGGAGATCTGTGATCGGCCAATCTTTACATATGAAGCTGATCCTATCCACCGATCTTATCTAGCTTGGCAAAGATCTCAGAATCAACCACTGTCTTCTTTTGCTCTTCTTTGAGAAAGGTTTGACTGACAGACCGGCCCACCAGGTTATGTCTGCACATTTATAATTAACAATATTGACCCCACTGTTACCAACTCAACAACCTTCTTGCTATATTGAGCAACATTTCAGACAAAAAAATTGGTATCGGTAAAAATTAGAATTGGCAGGTTAAGCTTTTTGAAAGTTCAGCAATCGACCAGAAAACTGCAATCGGTGCAACCATACTCTACACTAATAAAATGTTCTTAAAGACATAGTTTATGGTTCACAAAGCCAATAGACTTATTGAACTGTTGTAAAAACCTATTGTAAAAACACAATGAACATGTTAAAAGCATTTTCTTAATTAGAACCACCTTGAATTGAGACAAGCATTGAATCACAATACACAGACATGTAATGCTGGATGGATTTGGTAGACTTTAATTTCTATAAATGTTTCCCCCATAAATTTCTTTTTAACTTTTAATGTGGAAACTGTCATCTTTCTGCTTTTTTCAGCTTAATGCACAACATCTTCCACCTTCAAAATATCTAAAAAAAATAATGATAATGATTTATTACCATCAAATTAACACATTTAAAGAAGAATTGTGGATAAAAACACATGAGAACCAGTCAATCCTACTTCATGGGGCTGAAATGGACAAATAAGTTAAAAACAGCCGGTCCAAGCTGAACAACGTCCCACGCTCACGTCTGTCCAAACCAGGACGCTGTCAGACACAAACATCACAAGGGTATAATTTTTCCAAAGTGCTCAAAGTAAGAAAAACCTCAAAGTATGAGTTACTGAACCTTTTCTCTATGCACAGTACTTTCAGTTTGTTTTCTCACAATCTGTTCCAGCTCACAGCTAAAATGACCTCTTCCCAAAACTTTCCTCCAGTCATGGTTGTTATTTAGATCCATGGCATCCGAGTAAAGCAAACAGTTTACAGACCTTGAATTGTATGTTTTCACACACTGGCTCTCTTCGTCTGCATCCTAAATCACATTTGTGCTGTTCTTATAGCTATTTTGGAAAAAAAAAAAAAAAAAAAAAAACAAAGTCTTAATATTTCTTGAATGTTTTCTTACCACAAAAATTCATTGGGATCCTATCTGACAGGCCAACACAAAGTAGCAAACAATTACGAAGCAGACGGAAACGTGATATGTGTGCCTTCGAATCCACTCATTTTAACTGGTTTCAGTTCTGAAAGTTCTGATTCATTAAAATGTTTTTATCTAAACTATTCCACTGTATCTCTGGCTGAATATTTGGGATCATTGTCCTGCTGGTAGGTGAACCTCTAGTCTTAAATCTTTTGCTGCCTCTAGCACTGCTTCTTACAGGATTGCCCTGCGTTTAACTCCACCCATGTTCCCATAAACTTTGACCAGCTTCTGTGTGTTTGCGATAAATTTTCAGTTTTTATCTTGCACATTTTTAAAAGCAATGCATGACTTCTTTTAAATAAAGTCTTGTGGTGTGAAAATGCTAAAAAAAAAAAAAAAACATTCAAGTGGTAAGAGTGCTTTTTTGAGGCAGCACATTTAGACACAGAGTGCTAGAGTACAGGAAACAGGTGACATTGATCCAAAGCAAACAGACAAAAACACTTGTGGTATAAAAAAAACACACAAAAAACAGGCGGCGGGCTCCGGCTGGACAGGCTCGAGAACATCATCTAGAGGCCACGGAGCACACCTGCAGTCAGAGGAGGCAAACAGGCCTCTCTGGCAGCTGGTTAAACAAAACACACATGCAAAAAAAAAGCCTGCAGCCTCTTATTTATAACCTCGCCCACACAGCAGAGGAGGAGACCTGAAGCAGAGGAGACGCTGCCACACAGACAGACAGACAGACTGACAGTAACAGCTGGCTGCAGGAATGAAGTCACGGCGCTCAGGTCACACGGACGGTACATCAGAAATCAGCCTTCGAACACCACGGGCGGACTGACTTGCAACATGTTTTTGAATCGTTTTACATGAGTTTCTTTTCAGACTCAACATTTAACCCCAAAATGATCCAATTCAGTTCCTTACGATTGGCTGCCGATGCAAATTGCACAAATTTCAAATCCAAAATCAGTTGGGTTTCCAGTTTGGGTTCAGTAACGTTACAAAAATAACAACATTGAAAACATTTTTGTTAATTAATAAAAACTAATAAAAAAAAAAAACCTTCCCACTCTTCGACCACACCTGTTTGTGATGTGTATTGTTCTAGTTTTGTTTTAGCCAAATTAAGGCTTACATAAGTACTGTAAGAGCCCAAGCACAACATCCAACGCTCTTAAACTCTCTGACATGATTAATCACAGTGGTGTCTAAAATAAATAGAAGTCTGCAGACACTTGGATATAGCAGAAGTCAGTGCCCATTTCACAAGTCTCACTTCCACTCACAAATATCTCCTTGAAGACCTGAGCAGCAGTGATGAACACCCGGTATCAAATCCTCAGCCACGTTCATTTGGACCCACCAGCGACACCGAACCACAGGGTCCTGTACGTGTGAGGGTGTCTGCGTGTCATCACATCATCAGTCTTGGGTTTATAAAACTGATCGGACTGACCAGAAGAATAAAAGCAGCGAGGATTATCACCCCTTCCATGGCTTCTGATTAAAAACATCAACCTCGTTGCTCACTCAACCCTTTTTTGTAATTGATTTTTGCTGAAGTGAAATCCAATCCTCTGAGTGCTAGTGGGTTTGGCAGGATAACAGTGACTTGTAATTAGTATCGGGTGATATAAATTCAGTGCATGTGTTAAGCAGCATTTCATCAACTGTAGTTATTGATTACAGTAAATAAGACAAGATTGCGAAAGAAACCACCTTAATATACACTTAAATAATTCCTGTATATTAAGGAATTATATACCTAAAGCCTAAATGTGCAGACTTTAAGAGCTTCACATCTGTAAGTAACTACATGCAGGGATACTGCAGTACTCTCTAAATGTGGCAAGCTGCTCTGGAGCTCTAACTTAAGCTGCTCTAAGTTAGACATTTTGGGGTGGAAATTATTTAGTGAAACCTTCAAGCCAAATTAGTTAAATATTTGATAACCGGGCTGTCCACAAAATCTTAAATAAACCTAAATACTAGACCAAGCCTGTCACCATCATTTCTGTCATTTTACCAACTAAGCAATTCAGCGCCGCAGCTTTCAGTTTAGCAACTCCCTGCCTGTAAAACACTGTGAACGACGATGTTCCAGCTTTGCAGAGAAACAACCATCAGCTCGTTCATTGACGGTCTCTACCTTGTGGCTTGGCTCCTCTGCGGCGCTGCAGTGAACCCCGCAAGGCGACAGGAACCGCTGCTGGCGGAGCTCCGTCCACCGGGATGAGGGACACGGGGGACTGACTGACTGACCGCCTGCCTGCCTGCCTGCCTGCCGCGGACTGTCGCCGTCCGTTCAGCCTCCGCTGCTGTCGATCGATCCCCCAGCGGCGCGGAAGCGCGCAGCGGGCATGCGCACGAACCCCAAAATCAATTACTGTCAAAGCTGAACACTATACTGTTAATTACCGAGCCGGTCTGAGTGTCAACTTTACATCTCGGTTGCAACATATGACGGTGAAATTATAGATGCATCAGTGTGATTAAAGGTCTTTTGATTTATTTATTTATTAGATTATGGATCAGATTATTTTGCCATCATGTTCTTGTATTTTGTATATTAGACTCACATCTCTACATATCATCATCGGTGTGAATTTCGTAACAGTAACTGTTCTTTTCTCATTTTGAAATTACATACAGCTTATGCGTTGTTCTTTTTTAAAATTAGATGTACAAATTTGAAATTCTTCAAATTAAATGCATATCTGAATTTTAATTCATTTTTATACAGCCAATATGTTTGTCAGTGACAGGAATAGAAAAAGACACCTCTTAAAACTTTAATAAAAACAACAACAACAAAAAAAAATACAATTTTGTTTAAAATGTACATGTCCAAAAATATTTATGGATTTCTCAATAATGTCATAATAATATAAAATAAAAATAAAATTAAAATGAGATCAAATCTACATGAAATGCGAACTTTTCCATCTCATTGTTGCTTTAGATAGTCACTGTAGTTGGTTCTTGTACAGTATAAGCATCCATCCATGCAGTATGTTATAAACCAAGAATAATATTTAAGTTAAAAAAAGAAGCAAAGATCTGTCTCATATTCAACTCCAGTCATATGAACTAAGGCTACCGAGCAGCTAATCTGCATCCTTCTTATTTACTTAAACCCCACAGTGGCCTGAAGATGCTTCACATGCCACTGCTGTTTACATCACTGCTTCCTTTCTCGTGGGAACGATGTAGTGGAGCTTATTATAAGATAACACAAAGGAAGTACCTTTCAAGGCAAAGCTTTACTTCATCTCAGCAGTATTTTGTGAACGCTGACAAAAGCAAGAGTCCATATAACTACACCACCAATGTACATTTTATATTTTTTAGCACCTTTTAAATCTGTGGTTATTGTGTATTCAGTGCTTGCAGCTTAATTCATTAATTTCTCTGCCGTTGACGTTACTTTGATCTCAGCTTTTCTTTGGCAAGTCTCCACTTTTAGATCATTTCACATCAATTTCCTGTTTAGGTCAGAGGTTGCGATAAAGCCAGAGAGCAGGAAATGATGTCACTGAAAGGACTTGCAAATTTCTGTTTAGGCATTTCAAGAAACCCTGTATGAACTGGAAAATGTGCAATAACTGCATTTTCCAGATGACAAGGAGTCCCTCTGTTTGTGTGACGATATTTTTAACCCTTCGCTACGAACATAGATAATGTCTCACTGCGCTAAGGCTGTTTTTAAAAGTTAGCTGAGCAGAACAAATGTTTGCTTTGACTTGATTTGTATGCAAAAGAATTAATTCAGAAAACTAAGCTACACATGTGAACACATCGCCATGGCGAAACATCGTGATGGCAGCATCATGCTTTGCTTTTCTTCAACAGGGACAGGGTAGCTCACAGGTGTCAAACTCCAGTCTTCAAAGGCCAATGTCCTGCAACTTTTAGTTGTGCCTCTGCTGCACCACATCTGAATAGAATAATTAGGTCATTAGCAAGACTTTGGAGAACTGATCTACACAAGGAGGAGGTCATTAAGCCATTTCGTTCCAGTGGTTTGTACCTGTGGCACATCTAAAAGCTGTAGGACACCGGCCCTTGAGGACTGGAGTTTGACACCCCTGGGTAGCTGGTCAGAGTCGGTGGGGAATGGGTGGAGCGAAAGAAAGAGCAATCCTGTTAGAAAATGTTACAGCCAGCAAAAAAAAAAAAAAAAGGTTGAGACTGAGGTTCAGTGATACTAAACATCCTGTCAGAGATACAAAATAAGAGCTTAGATCAGGGGTCTCAAACTCCAGTCCTCGAGGGCCGCTGCCCTGCAGTTTTTAGATGTGCCACAGGTACAAAACACTGGAATGAAATGGCTTAATTACCTCCTCCTTGTGTAGATCAGTTCTCCAGAGCCTTAATGACCTAATTATTCTGTTCAGGTGGTGCAGCAGAGGCACATCTAAAAGTTGCAGGACTGCGACCCTCGAGGACTGGAGCTTGAGACCCCTGGGTTAGATCATTCAGTTTGTGAGTCCAGACCTAAAAACGTATCAAAATTTGTGGGCCGACCTGAAAATTGATGATCACAAGTTGTACTCATTCAACCTCATTGACCTTAAACTGGAAAGAATCCATTTCTTATAGTGTAAAGCTGAATGAGACTACATACAGTGGCTCTACAAAGTAATTACCCAGAAAGGAGAAATGACAGTATTTCCTAGTTCATTCAATAAAATCTGAAAGTTTTGCACCTTAACCATATGAACCACGAGATGGCGCCATTTCCATCTGTTCTCACATTCATCGTGCAGCATCCACACCACGGCGTGAACAAGAACGACACCAAATCACCGTTTTTACAGTTTTATTGAACTTTTTTACTACAACACACAGATTTACATACAGCATAGTGATGAATCTATATTTACAGATATTCTGCAAGGTGACTCTTCACATAGTCATGTCGACACTACAATTAGAAGCATACAGAAACAAATAAAAGGAGCATTTCTCTGAACAGAGGTCAGCGTGCATCCTACTATGTCATGATGCGCCTTTTTACTTACAGGTTTACCAATATATAGCACATGTATCGTACATATGTTGAGTTCAGACAGTGTAACAGCAGATGATGACATATTACACAATCTTTCTAATGCAGATCTATTAAAAAAATGTAAATATGATATAAGATTGAAGGTTTGCAGGGTTGAAAGGCTATGAGTTAGAACGGAGGCGTGTTTATTTGGATTTATGTACATATCTTTTCCAATCTTACGAGTCACCTCGCTCTTTTGCTTAGACTGAAGGAGGATACACTGATACTGATCGGATTGATTGTTCATCAGCAATCACATAGCTCAGGAGGAAGACAATGGCGGTGATGTATGCCTGCTTTGATTATGCGTGTAATAAGCCCTGAGATGTTATTAATGCCAGCAAGAGCATCAGATCGAGCGGTAATTTGATGAAAAAGAACGGAGGAATTTACACGGGATAAATGTTTGAGCATTGTTAAATCTGCTTTTTGTTTTTTTGTGTGTGTATTTGGCTAATTAAACTCTAAAGTTCTGTCAGATTTACTGAAGAAGACAGAAGGTGGTTGGGTGTTTAGCTGCTCACTTTTCCTTTTAACTCTTTCCTTTCCTTTTTGAGACAATGATTCACAGCAAACACCTACTTGTTTCCCACTTATATGAAGTGCTGCTTTCCTCTATCCTGATTGGCTGGTCAGGATTTTGCAGAAGAACAACAACAGGACACACAACGTCTTCAAAAAGTCCCAGACTAGTGGCTGCTCAGTCGGGAATAAAACCTGAAGCATTAAATGTTTCGGTCCCCAGTAACAGCTTCCATACTGTCTCTAAAGGAAACTTCACTTCCTTCTGCCGCCCCCCACATCCACTGCTACTTCCTCCCTTTCGATTCTGCTTTCCATGATACAAACACCCATGGAAACGGTTCCAGTTTCATTCCCCAGTCGTGCAAAGCCAAACTTAGCACCCAACCACTTTAGGAAAACAAGGCGTCACAGAACAGCTCGTGCCCATATGGCCACAAAGTGACCAACAGCAGACAAACCCTTTTGTCCCAATGCGAGCAGGACTGGCCACAACGTGGAGGTACCAATTTTCATTTAATTGCACATGTAAGAAAATGATAGAAAACTTGTTAAGAACGCGACAAACAGATAAATAGGTTACATAGTGGATATGGTGTTTGTGCGCTCGTTTTCTAATGCCGTCCTGGGCAACTGCCCATATGTCAAATGTAAAAAAAAAAAAACCCAAAAACCTGCCTCTGCTTTTCTGCACATTTGGGAGTGGATGTACGCAAAAATCTAAAGTCAAATCTTGTGACAAAGAATGACAACAAAGTTTCATGGTGTCTTTTTAAAGCTGAATAGGCTGTTTTTGCAAACACCATTGCATCGGCCAAGCTCTGAGGAAATAAAACTGTTTTTATTTTTTTATGAACCGGCATGAGACGAAAACTACAGCTATGGTTAATACGTCAAAATCTACTTATACGTACTCTTATTCTAAAGTTACAACTGTCTGTAGAAACTCTAGCATCAGCTTTTTTTAATTAGCATTTGAAAAGAAAGATATTCATCAACAACAAGCTGCTCTAGAGGTAGTAATTAAAAATGTACTTTATGCAAATGCCAGCGAGTTCAATTGACTGTGAAGTATCAGTTGATGTTAAGGCTCGGTAAAGGGGATATGGAAGTGTGCGAGCGGTGCAGGGAATGTAAGGACGGCCATCGTACGGCTGCAGCATTATCAAAGCAATCAGTCGAGATCCACTCAATGCAACTGCGAGTCTGAGCTGGGATTCACTCGAATATTTGTTGTGTTTTTCCCTTTTTTTTTTAAATTTACAATGATTTAAATCTGCACTGAGATTTACTTTGAGATAGGAAACATACAGCACTGACACCAAGATCTGGACTGAGGGAAATCATCCCTCTCTCCTTTCTCGTTTCTTGCATCCGTCACCAGCTTCATATAGGACACATGCAGAGAGATTTGAAAGCTTGGCCAGGAAACTTAAGCGGCATGCACAAAAAGACTGAGGTGTCAGCCGACTGGTATATGCTCTTATTCACGACAGAATAAAAGATTCATGGTCACTCCCATTTTTTTCTTTTTAAACCCGCGTGGCGAAAAAAATATGCACAAGGGGGCAGAGCAAGTGTGGCAATTTGGACAAACAGTTGTTGGTCAAAAACAAAAAGAAGAAAAAGAACTACAGGAGTATACAGCACTACTATTTACAAAGTGTGAGCATCGAGCAATCTGGGTCCAGTCCTAGTTCGGTTCAGCCACCTCAGGCAGTGATATCTTGATGAACTCACGGATCAATAATTTAGATTCATCTGCGATTAGGCTGTCTGAATAAAGCAGAGCCTGAGAGAATATGCTCAGCACTGGCTGAACCGGAAGGGACTGAAGCCCAAAACAGAGAGCAAGAAAGGTCACCGTGGGAACCGGAGGGGGCTTCATCTACCACAAGGCTACGGTTCTTCATCTTCATCTTCAGTGGTGATGCGGTGGACGGAGGTCACAGAGGCTGCATGCAAACGAAACGGGAGGGTCCTGCAAGGGTTACAGTGTTTGGTTGAGCTCTGCAAAGACAATTAAATAGAGATTAATAACAGGAAGGAACATTAAATAATCATTTAATTTGGGTAGTTTTATGTTGGACTGAGTTTTGTTTTGCAACCTGTATTTTTTTCCAGTTTAAATCTCAGAGAAACACATTTAATTTAGCCTATTGCTTTACTTGAAGAGAGAAGTAAATGCCCGTCATTAGTCCCTATCAGAGAAATCTCTTTATGTCTCAAACTAGCACACAAAAAATACAAAATCCCAGAATGTTTAAGTGCATGTAAGACCTCATTAGACCACAGAAACACATTTTTTCTAGATGCATTATAGTCTTCGATTACTTTCTCTTGCTTAATGTATGTGAATCTAATGCATAAAATTATTTTTTTTAAGCTATGAAAGAAAAACTCTTCACCAGTATGCTATATTTTCTTTAGAACAGCGATATTTTCTTCAGAGTAATACAGTTCATACTTAATATTTAAATATTAAATATTAAGTTTGTGCTTACTCAAAATAATAAAGAGCTTTTTAGCTTAAGAGAAGGCATGCAATTTCATTTAGTCTTACACACATTTCCTTAATAATTCATCAAAGTGCCTTTATACTGCATCATTTTGGTGATATTTTTATTCTTCCACAAGCTTCTTACTATAGTTCGCTGGAATTTTGGCCCATTTGGGCACAGAATATCAATCTGTGCCCAAGCTTTAGCATCCTGGCTGATATTTTAAATGTTGTTTCAATATTTCCACATAATGTCATCGATTTTAGTAGAATAATTGTGATGGGGGGGAGAAAAAGCTACAATTTCAATAAACAAACAACAAGATTTAATTTTAGTGGCAAAAGCCAAACCAAACACAGAACAGAAGTATTTTTTCTACTGGGTTTGCATCCACTGCAGTTTTATTTACATTGATAGCTGAGAGGGGAAAAGTATTTAGTTGGACAACATCAGGAATTCTGTCCTTTAATATCACTTTATGCAGAAAGTGAAGTGCGTGGATGCAACAAAATCTAAAATTCTAAGTGAGTGAGGGATCAGGTATGTGGTTGTTAGATTAAAGGTTACATTCATATAAACTTACAACTTGAAGCAGTCTGCGGCTGCTGCTGCTGCTGCTGCATGCTGTTGTGCCTGTTTGAGTCGTCCACCTCGCTGCCACAGTGAACGTCACTTCTGATGAAGCAGACACAAAAACATTGTGTGTTTCATCTGAACAATGCTGCGTAAAGGTCAGCTGACTGACTTTTAATAAAGCCGTCAACAAAAAAAAAAAGATTAAAAACCTTTGTTGTTGTTTTACGGGAATAAAACGGTGAATATTTTCTTTGAGCTCTCACCTGTTGTCATTTATGTCTCTGGTTTCATTGATGCTGTTTCCTGTTGGAGAAAAATCAGGAGTTTAAGAAGATGTGAAAACACAATTAGAGCTCCACAACAGTTGAGATATTTATTTGTTTATTTATTTTACCGTTGTCAATGTTGAGTGGGTAGGACTCCAGCACATCTCCATTATATCTCCCTGCTCTGTAGCCCAGAGCTGTGGAAACTCTGCCAAACAGCAAAACGTTGCAACTAAACGAGGTAACCTGCGAGATCTCTTCATTTCACAGCACAAAATCAGCTCGTTTGATTCTGTGCGTCTTTATGTACAAGGTATTACAAAGTAGTACCTTGTATCTGATAGTATTTTGTCACATAATCACCACTAACTTCAGAGTATTTTGCTGATTCAGCTGTCCTGACAGACCAACACAAGCTACTGGAATATTTCTGAAAGTCTGAAAGTTCTAATAAGAACAGTTTTCAAGTTTTATCATATATATTCCATGAGGATTTATGGCTGGACTTTGACTGGGCCATTCTAAAACATGAATAAGGGATTTCATTGTTTCTGTGTCTGCATGTTTTCAGTTGTTTATCTACTGGACAGTGAAGCTCTGCCCCATTCTTGAATCTCTAACATTAGTCTCTTATAAAAACATTCTTACAAACATTGGTGTCACATATTTTATTCCATATGCTAAACAGCAGCACGTTGGTTGAACCTCTTTATTTAAATGTGCTTTACTTTCATAAACAATGTTTCTAATATCATGCGTTCTCCTTCTGCTTCACAATTACCACCTTTGTGTTGGTCTGTCACATTCAACGCAGGCGACTTTGCAGTTTCTGGTTTAAACATGGAGAAATATGGAAAAACGTTTAAGTGCTCCAGTCAAAGACGGCGTAGATTGAGGGAGTATTTAACTCACGTGTTGCTCTGCACAGAGTTCAGGTTGCAGTCGATGCTGGAGGAGCTCTTGGGTGTCATGCTGCCCTGGAAGAGGGCGTTGCTGTAGGCGTTGGTGTGCTCGGTGGCCCGGATGTAGGCGTAGAACGGGTTGGTGGGAGAGCAGACAGGCACCTGCTTTGGTCTCACTGGTTTTGCTGTTGGAATGACAAGCGCCACATGAGATTTGTCATCTGTTCGCAGTCACACCGTCACGGTTGAGTGCTGCGAAGGATAAGTGAGAGAACTGTACCGATCTGTGCAGCATGGGGGCGCCTTAGCGCGATTTTAGACTTCATGGCCTCCTTGATCCGATCCACCTCCTGCTGGTAGCGGCGGCGGTCCATCATGGCGCCCTCTTTGGCGTCCCTCAGTGCAGTCTCCAGGGCCTTAACTCTCTCAGCAGTAGACCGAAGACGTTTCTCCAGCTTTGGAAGCTCACAACGCAGATCTGCATTGTCACGAACCAGCTGGGGGGGGGGAGAGAAACCGAAAACAGGATGAAATACAACCGATTTAAAGGCACAGAACCAATATAAACAAATAGTTCACAGAGATCTTCATTTATTAGTTTCAAACTCATCTACTTGTGTGTTTGTAAAAAATAGCAATAATGTATCATAATAACCCTGCTGTATTAATGTTGTATGTCTTCTCTTAGCTGTAATTCCAATCTACAGGATCACGTTGCTTATTATTACAACCCGTCTCATTTCTAGGCGCTTCTCACCTGTTTGTGAACCTTTGTAAGTTGGTCCAGGTTATTCTCAAGAAAGGAAATCTTCTGCTTCTGGGTGCTAGACCCCCCGCTATCATCAGGCTCCATTTCGGAACTCTGCAGAGACAGAAATAAAAAATAAAGCAAAACAAGAGAAAATCAAAAGGGAAAGTTTCTTAACGGGGGAGCTGATGGATTGTCTGTTTATGACAATATACAGTATATTTTTAATATTTGTGTAAAAATATTCAAAAAGTCAAAAGTTCATACTGCGTTAGGTTTTACATTTTGTCACATCAGTAAGTAAGCATAACTGAAAAGTGGAAGATAAACAATTAATAGTTTGCATCCTTTTTTAATAAAAAAAACATATTATCATTGTTTTGTGCCACAGTTTCAGCCTTTAAAATAGTTTTTTTTATTCAGGATTGTAATGTGTTTAGAGATTTAGAGGTCAGTTATTTTCATTTAATATTGCCTTTGTTTCCCATAAAGCATGTCAGCAGTCTTTTCTCCCACTTGAGCTGCTGCTTTTCATATTTATGTTTTAAAAATGAAAATATTCAAACCATGAATCCTTTTCCTTCCATCATACCTTACTTTGTGTTGATCTATCACATCGTTTTCAAGTAAAAAAAAATGTGCAATCTGTCATCGTAATGTGGCAAAATGTAAAGAATTTCAGGACGTATGAATATGTTCGCAAGTCTTTGTGAGACGCGTGCAGCTCACGGGTTTCTTGAGTGCTGAGTTCCTTACTTTTTTAACCCGCGACGTGAGGTCTTGAACGAACAGCTTGCGCAGGTTGTGGAGGGTCTGGAGTTCGCGGGCCTGGAAGACGGAAAGATGGTTAAAGTCTACAGATGCTCCATAAGAGAGAACTCAAGTGCAGAGCCTCTGGAAAGTCTTCATAAGTCTCTCTCACCGCAGCATTTCAGCGTGTGAACCTCGCCCAATTCAAAATTTGGACCAATCACACGACTGTTGTCTGCCCAGATGACAACAATTGAGGACTGATGTAGTTCTTGTAGTTTTTACAAGAAAAGCTTGTAAAAACTACAAAACTGCTAGATTAAAAAAATGCATTGTTTTGGTCTTGCAGACCTGCGGTAAAAACAACTATTTCTCTGTTATGCAAAACGTATACAGTGTCGTCCTTCAGGGAGACACTCTGGGAGTTGTAAGTAGATGGAGAGTCGTGTCTGTTTTACTCACAACAGTCTCCTCCAGACCCTTCAGGTCCTGTTTGGTCTGCTCATGGCGCTCATGCAGGAATCTAACAAAAAGCAGTAAAAGCATCCGTTCAGTTCTCAGGTCCTGGCTGGAAAAAAACTCAGATCAATCCCCTCTGACCTCACATATGTATAAATGCTCATGTACATCCTAAATGGTCATGATTTTTTCTTTTTCCATTTCTTTTTTCATGAACATCAGGATTATGACTTTAATCCGAATCTAGCTTTAGTGAAACTGAAACTCCCAGATACGTACGAAAGCTCCTCCAGGCGCTCGCTCTTGCAGCTGTCCTGACTCTTCAGGCGATCGAAGTCGGCACGCACCTGAGCCAGCTCCAGCTCCAGCTTGGAGTTGCGACTGAAGTTTTGGGAAACGAAAAATAAATTCAATCACAGTTCCTTCAATGTGAAACACAGGTAAAATAGCAAATAACTATTTAAAATAAAAGATTGGATGGAAGACAATCTTTTGGTAAAAGAAAAATAGATGATGACAGACTCGGTGAGCTCATCGATGACCCTCTGCTTCTCGTTGATCTCATCCCGCAGGCGGGCGAGCTGCTTGTGATGGAGGCCGCGGTGAGATTCCCCCTGCTGACGAAGCGCTTTCTGGAAGTTGGGAAAACCACGCGCATTAAAAGATGCTGACTCACAATAGACCATGTCTGTGCTGTCTGTACGTTACACACTTAAATCAAAACATCTGGTGTAGTTTTTTTGCAGGTGAAGCTCAGGAGTGTCATTTGAGTCAAACTTATTTGAGGTTTAAAGGAATTAAGATATAAATCTTAAGATTAAGATATAAATCTTAAAAGAAATTGGTCTAAGAACTCCAAATTTTCCTTTTGCGTGAACAAAAGTTTTTAATTCCATCCTCAGATCATAATTAAGAATGGTATAAAAGTCATGTTGCAATAGCAATAAAAATAAAACCTTCTTACAGGAAAGAACACCAACTTTCTCCTAAACGCACAAGGTAAAATCTTTGTTACCTTCGTATTTCCATCCTCGATCTCACCCTTTTCTCCATCTTTCTCCTCAAGCACAGCGTTATCTGTAAGTTCAGTGGCAAACAAGCAAAAAGGAAAAAAAAAGCCACATGAAGCGAGAAAGCAGAATTTCTTTTGCTGACAGGTTTTCCTGATCTCTGTGCTGCCTGTTACCCTGCTCCTGCAGCTTAGCCAGCTCTTCGGTCAGGGAGTCGTGGCTTTCCTCCAGCTGCCTCTTCTTCTGCTCCACGCTCTGCATGTACTCAGTCAGAGAGCGGATCTTAGCCTCATGCTGCACGAACAGAAAACACGAACAACAGCATGAACCGTGAAGACCCTTCCACCCCTTCAACCATCTGTCCAGGTTTTTCTTTTTTTCAGTTTATTCCTCTTTATTTTAATTCAACATTTACATGCGTTGGCACCTGAGAGATGAGGAGCTGGCAGGAGGAGAGCTCCCGGCCGGTCTCCTCCATCTTGCGGTGGCACTCCAGCTGCATGTTCTCCAGCTGGCGGCATCGCTTCACCATGCTCTTCACCTCCGACTTGATCTTACTGATGTAGAGGCGGGCCACGGTGAACTCCTCCTCGATGGCGCCGCTGATTTCCACAGGCTACGCGAACAAACATGAACGGGTTTTCGTCCAATTTTACACCAGGACAAAGAGAAGGCAATCACAACAAAATTTCTCTCAGTTAATTATAGTTACTTCAGTATAAAACTTTTTTTTTAATTCTACTATTATGATTTTGGTTTAAGAACTATATTTACAGTGAAAAATTGAATAAATTGTTCAGTTGGGGAACTAAATTTGAAGTTTTGGGCCACTGTTTACAAGATATGTTTGCTAAAAACAAAAGAACGTTGTAACCCAAAGTGAAAGGGTTACTTTCCTATAAATAAAACCTGAGCTTTTCTAAACATGAACAGTTCTACATGTTCTTATCCAAAACTTAACAGTCGTCTGCGACAAAGCTGAAGTTGCTTCACGGCAAGTCAGAACACAAACCCACTAAAGAAACATTTCATGAAGGGAAGAAGTAAGTTTTGGAAGGGATGAGTCAGAACTAAATTTGACATAAAAAATCTCTGAACTCAAAAAGAATCAAGAACTGTCCTCAAAATCTGAAGGATTGGGATTTTTTTTTTTTTTTTTGCAAACTAGGGGAACAACAACCAAATTCCTGAGGCAAAACTCCAGCACATAAAACAAATTAACACCACAGAGCATTTTCCAAAAAAAAACAAAAAGGATGATTGTAGATGTATGACTGAAATAAAATCTATCATGGAGAACCTTAGTCTACTGAAGCCTGTAACTGAGATAATTGAGTTTAAGACTTTTTAAGGTAATCTGCCTCCATAACCTCCACATGAAACCTGAGCGTTTCTGAACTTCCAGTTCTGCAGTTGTGCTCACCAGCTTTATCTCTCCGTTCCCGACGATGGTGCTGAACTCGCTGAGGTCCCTCATGAGTCCATTAAGGACGTCGGCGATGCGCTTCCTCTGCTGACCGCTCACCTCCTGCATACGGGACAGCTCCGCCTCCAGCTCCATCAGACTCGCCTGGGGGGGAAAAGGAGAAGCACACAAGTCAACCGTAGAGCTAGAATGGACATCTTTCCAGCCAGGAAATTGTATTTAGATACTTGTTATAATAGTGAGTGATGGGTCTGCAGACTTGATAAAAATGACCGTAATTTCAAAAAAAGGTCCAGACTGGGCTTTGAACAAAGCAACAGACTCGGGATCGCTGAGTTATTACCAGAATCACTTACCATAGAGGCATTATGGTGAAAAGTAACAAAGATTATTACTAAAAAACTGATAATTTTGCAAAGACGGTGAAATTGCTTTACGTTTCTTTACAAACGTTCATTTAAAAAAAAAAAAACTAACAGAAGTACAAACACAGCTTCCACATATCTAAAATATAAACAGATTTTTCTAATCCAATATTTAAATTTCATAAAATTTCTGCACTGCTTTCCACCCACTGAAATTGTGTTACTGTAACAGTTGCTTGTCTCTTTGTTGCAGCGTGGCCAGAATGGACCTTCTGTTCCCCCTCCAGCCTCTCAGCTCGGTTCTCCTTCTATCTGACTCCCTCCACCAATTGCGTCACAGTGAAACGTACCATTTTCTGGGACAGCTGGTCGGCCAACAGCTGGTTCTGCAGGCCCTTCTCCTCCACCTCCTGGCTCTTCTGATCGTAGTTAATGGCCAGTTCCTCCAGAGCCTGAAGGACCTCCTTCACCTCGGCCTTGGCGCAGTCGCTCTCCACCTGCAGCCTGCCGAGCTCAGCCTGAACCTTGTCCCCGTCTCCCCGGGACGAGGCCAGGAGCTGCCGGCATGAAGATGGTAAAAGATACAACAGAACGTATTGAGAGCTAAAGGCAGAATCGGATCATTTAGGACATTTGGGAACGTTTTCTCACCTCGTCCTGGTCCAGCATTTGCTGCTTCAGTTTCTCCACCAGCTGACACTGCAGGTTGATCTCATCATCCTGGAACGAACATGATATCATGAATATTGACCCTTGAAATGTTGAAAATACCTGCCTGAGCCCGACTAGCTCAGTTGGTAGAGCAAGACTCTTACTCTCAGGGTCGTAGGTTCGAGCCCCACGTTGGGCCCCAGTTTGTTGACAGTAAAATGTAGCAAAATTACAAAAAATTGAATCATTGGACTCAAATGTGTATAGAGTCACACAGATCTTGTTGGTCTCTCTGACTGATGCTCCCTAGTTTAGTTGGATGGACATAATCAGTCTTAAATACCAATTCTGAGGGCAGCTTTGCACGTCTACTCAAACATAAAACTAACATAGTTTACATAGCAACTAACTGACGCTGCACTGTTTTAGTTTGTGGGTTTCAACCTTGTCATCCAGCTGCTTGTACAGCTTGCGGATCTCTTCTTCATACTTCTGCCGCTCCTCTTCGGAGATGCGAACCACAATGGAGGAGGTGTCGTTGTCCAGAATGGGGCGCTCCTCCACGGTCTCGATGCGAGTCACCATGTCTGACGTGGTCCGCTCAGTCTCAGGTACGTCCTCTCCTACGAAGCAGAAGACACGATGTAGCATCTCGGGTCTGATCAGAACTTATGCAGCCAAAACGACGGCCTGATTGGAAGAGAGGACGGCACTTAATCGCACCGTTTCTCCAGCGGTTGAGCTCCGTCTCCAGTTTCTGAATTGTCTCCTTTAGCGTCTTGTTCTTCTCCTTCTCCTTCTCGTACTTCCTCTTCCATTGCTCGGCAGTCAGCTCCAGGTTAATGGAGGCCGTGTTCCTTATGGTTTTGGCGCTGTGACCAGGAGAAGGACAGGGAATAAATGCAGGTTAGAATTAAGAATTGCTTTACTAAGACTGTTTTATCATTAATATATAAATAAGAATTTCTTTCCACATTCTGTAACATCACAGTATGATGCTTTGGACATGCATAGGGTCAGAGATGAGTGAAATCCAGGGTGAGGAAAAGGAACAAAAACAGTTAATATCTTATTTCCAGTTCCCATTTATGTGCAACTTTGTGTTGGTTTACACAATATAACACTTAAATATAATCAATTTGTTGTTGCAATGTGACAACATTTAAATATGTTTATGGGAAAATGTTAAAAGGTATTTCTATCTAGAGCAAATGATTTGAATTTTAGTTCATGCCCAAAAGACTTCACTGTCCTGATTCATTCCTGTGCAAAACATTTTTTATGGTTTACCATGATTATATAATAAAATGTCTAATATGTCATTATGGATGAGTCTAACAATTGTCCAAACTTCATTTGAAAATTGTCCCACAAGGATTTTTTGTGCCTTTTCTTTAGCAGAAACACAGAGAATGCATTTTAATCTGAAGAGTGAAGGACATGTTCTTCGCCTCTCTGACTTTCAGAATCAAAATGAAAAAAGAAACATTAGTAATCTCAGAGGGAAGTTGTGTTTTTTAAAATCTTTTCAGCTTAGATTGTAAAAACTAACTAACAGTTAGAAAAATATTAGATGTTTTGTAAAGTGTAAGTACATAAGTGGAGAAAAATATACTGTCTAACAAAAGAAAATCAACATTTAAAACTTTAGCATGAAAGTAGCATTAATTTAAAGTAGTTATTTTAAATGTATTCCTATTTCTTTAACTTCTTCCATTTACTGTAGCTCAGTTTTTGACGATTTCATGCAAGCTTTCTTTTTTTTTATTGTTGAAGCTGAATTGACTGTGTATCTACCGCTGTCCAAACATCAGAGTTGATTTAGTCTCCCCTTCGTTGTAGCTGGACGGAGAACAGCAGATGAACATGGTGGTGCGACAGTTCCCGCCCAGCGAGTCCTGCAGGATGCGGGTCATTTTGCTGTCGCGGTACGGAACGTGACTTTTCTGCAGGAGATGAAAGATCGGAGAAGAGAAAAGACTATAAATAAATAAATGACAAAGAGCAGGAGAAAAGCGAGATATAGAACAAGAACAGAGACTGATTTTTTTTTTTTTTTGGTTATTTTAAATAAACAAGTACAGAGCCTGAAACAGGAGCTACAGACTGACAGTTATTTAGCCAACAAATGTGACAACATGCTGTATGGTTCTGGCATTTCATGAAAAAATCTGTGTTGCTGGAAAGTAAAGGAAAGGAAAGGAAAAGAAAAGACGGAGTGAAAACTTCAGCCAACAAGCAGGACAGAAAGACTCTTTCCTCTTTGAGTTAAAACACATCTAACTGAACAAATGGAAATGTAAAACTGGTTCATTTTCTTCTGTCCTAAAACACCTTGGAAAAACTGAATCTTTCAGCTTACAGGTTGATCATTTCTATACAAAAACAATTGAGGAGAAAATCTCTCTTTTTTTGTCTGTCTTTTAATTAAGCAATTTAATAAAACAGAGAAAAACAGAAATGGCAAACAGGGAACCAAGACAGAAACAAATGCTGTTACCGTTCCCTCAGCCAAGGCAGAGATGACATTCCCCAGAGCGGAAAGAGACTTGTTGATGTTTTTAGCCTCGTCCAGGACAGAACCGGCAGCTCCGGTCTTACTGACCTGGAGGGGGACGCGAACACGAAGAAGAATAATCATCGTTCTGAATTTGGTGAGAATTCACTGTTGTTGAATATTTGTCGGTCCTGCATGTGTCTCCTGCCTTCTCACTGCCAGCCAGATCCACCAGGTAGAGTTTCCCACACAGTTTCTGCTCCGTCTCCACGTGCTCCTGCTTGATGTTGATCAGGAAGATGCTGTGGCTGCGAGAGCTGTGCTCGTTCATATCTGGAGAAAGACAAAAATATAACACAGAGCAAATACTTAAGAAAATCACAATGCGATTTTTGGCGATTGGGACTAAAAGTGATCCATTTAAGTTTGGGAAACAAAAATAAAGAACAAGATGAACCAGCACCCATACTGGACAAATTTGAAATATGGTGCATTGTTACTAACTTTTTAATAAAGAAAGTCGACAAATGCAGGGCCTGACATATCTTATAATGTGTAGCCACCAGTCTATCTATTACCCGAGATAAAGCTCTTTGTAAAATTAGTCATAACCTTTGCAACTTTATCACATTCTGTCAGGTTATAACCACAAACTTCAACTTTTATTGGGATTTTATGTGATAGACAATTACAGACATTATTCTTATATGGGGCAAATTAGTTATTGCCTTGGGGGTTCTGACATTAATGGTGTCCTCTCCTGACCCCCTCCAACCAATTAAAATGGAAAAAATCGATTTTCTGGAAAAGAATAAAAGGAAAACATATCGGAACAGTCACAGTTGGAAAACAGAAGCCAGTGATTGAGTCTGAGATTATGCTGTTGTAATTAGACTTGAATGAAAGGCAACTTAATTATCTTTACTACACGGTAGCCATGTAAGCATCTAATTTAAAGACACAAAGCTCTTCATAATAAAGAGTGTTTTGAAGTGTAAGCGGTAACCTGTCGTTTTTTAAATAATTAAAAATGTCCCTACAATTAGTTTCAAAGCGATCAAAGCGGTCAACATCGCAGCAGGAGGATTTGCCCGTTTCACAGCGAGCCGCTGATAAATGAGCAGCACTCTGCTAAATGACTCTCCCGATCGAACCGCCTCACAGGCTGAAAGTTCAGGTTTCTCTGCAGATATCTGAGGGCATCAGCTCAGCGTCGGCAGACTGTGGCCCCGTTAGGCTGCTATCAGCAACATCACTCTGCAGCACCGTGAGTCAGCAGGCGGCGACGGGAACCGGACAACCCGGCGCTGCACAGGAATGCGGCTTACAGCAAACCTGAGAGCCGCTTCTGCTCGCGTGCAGCTCCCTCCATGTTGGAGATTGTTGTAAGTCTGAGACTTGTGTGTCTTAAATGCACCGATTCCCAAAGCTCCTCTGATGCTTCCCCCTTTTGTTTCAGTCTGCCTTTTGTTTTATCACCGTGAGTGAGCAAATAAAACCACAGACATTTTAAATCATTTTTTTTATGGTTGTAGGGAGTGTATAATTGGACAAAATGTTCTACTTGAGCATGTTGTTTGTAACCAAAGCAGGAAAAAGTACAAAAATACAAGAGCATTTATACTGAAAACAGTTTACACCGATATCTGAAATAATTATAGACTTGAATATAACACAATAAAGGTAAATTATCGTTTTTAATTATAAGCCTGTGATATTGCACTAACCTGTAGACAAAAACAACAACTAGAGAACAGAGAAATGAATTTGCAGGGTTGAAGTGACAAAAGTGCAAAAATAAAGCAAAATGCACAATTGTCCCATTTATTGAAAATGTTGTAACCTTTAAGGAGGGATGTTCAAGTATTATTTTCTCTGGCTCTGGTTTTATGTATTTTTGGGGGGTCAATTTTGTTTTTCTTGACTTTCCACAATACTGCATTTTAAAATTTTGCATCTTTTCATCAAATTCAAACCGCATACAGGTATGTTTGTGCATGTTTTCATTTCCATCAAGAAAGCATGCATGTTTGGTGTGTGTACGCATGGTTGTTTGTCCTGTGTGTCCCTGTGTTAGACTCTTGCTTTATTCTTTAATTTTTTGCGTAATCATTTCTTTCGTGTTCGGCCCAGGTTTGCTGTGTCGTCACTCATCACTTTCCCACAGCTCTTCTCTCCTGTTCCCATCCCGGATGTCATGCATCCCAGTAATTCACTCACCTGTTTGACATTCCAGGATTTAAGCACCAGATTCTTCTCTTATTTCTTTTTAGAAGATGAATGGATTGAATTTACAAAGAACTTTTGTAATTTCTTCTTTTTTTTTTTTAATAAATATTTCAAAATTATATTTTGAAATATCATTTTTCTGTATCTGGGATTAACTTTTGACTGAAATCTCAGTTCATATTATTTGTCTAGTCCTTTTTTCCTGTAATGAGGAGCTGACATTACAAGGAACCATGTTGGGCCACCGAAACTTGACCATCATTTACTCATAACACGTTATTATCAATAACACTGGCCACAGTGGGAGCCGTCAGTGTTTCTTCAAATACAGATCTTCACAACAGTCACATTATGAAAATGATTAACACATCCTGTCACACTACAATCAAAAACCTCAATGTGTTTTATTGAGATTATCTGTGACAGACCAAGACAAAGTACAGCATGATTTTAAAATGTAAGGACAAACTGCAAATGCTGTAAAACATGGTCCCACAAAGTATTAACTCAGGAGGTGGGAGTGATGGCAATTTCAGATTTTCATCCCTA
Source organism: Xiphophorus maculatus (assembly GCF_002775205.1). Classification (NCBI taxonomy): domain Eukaryota; kingdom Metazoa; phylum Chordata; class Actinopteri; order Cyprinodontiformes; family Poeciliidae; genus Xiphophorus; species Xiphophorus maculatus. The sequence goes on along the minus strand of NC_036443.1, from coordinate 10,138,321 downwards.
CAAACCAAATATTTTCATAAAATATTATGAAAATGATGTATCCTTGTCCCTCCTCTTCACAGTCTATCCTGCTTTGCAGTGGTCTATCAAATAAAAGTCCAATATCTATTAAAGTTTGAGGTTGCATTGTAAAATAAAATATATATATATATATAAAACATGTGATAAAGCTCAAAGAGTCGTCACTTATAGTATGTATAAATGTTTTTTATGGGATTGTACTGATACTCACTGGTCACAGCAACATGGCGGTTAGCTTTGCCTTCATCAATCACATCCATAACCTCATCAGGGCTGGACACAAAGCGCTCAGTGCATCCCTAAGTGGAGGAGAAAATGAGGCAGAGATGTTATCGTTGACGTAATAACGAAATAATCCAGCCAGTGTTTCACTTAGAACCTAGAAGGAAGAAAATAGAGCATCTCTGTTACCAACCTTAACATATGGAACCCTGTTCTTATCCTCATGGACAGACAAGTTGGTCTTCGTCACTAAAAGAAACGAAACGTGAAAATAACATCAGATCTATTCGATTTAGACATTTATAGCCAAAAGAAAACAAAATAAATAAAACAAATACTTCTTCACATTAGCAAACTATTCTTTTAATCTCTTTTCAATATCTATTTACTAACCATCCAGCAGGTCACGGATTTTGTCCATGTAGATTTCAAAGTAGGAGACCTGATGTAGAAAATGAAGAAAAAGGGGGCAGCAAATAAAAAAGGAGGTAAAAAAAGTTCACATCTAATTAAGACACACTTCCTAAACAAGAAATGCTCACGACACAAGATGTAGCAACTCTAAAATTAGACCTTGATGTGGAATTCCAGGTTTTCGTCCATCGCAAAGATGTGATTGAAAATATCCTCAGCAATGCGAGGAATGATGCCCATCTGGTGAGGGTCGTGCAGCTTTCCCTGAAACAGATGAAACAGATGAAAAACAGATTAAAAAATAGCATTGAGAAGTTGTGAGACGGCCATTACTGTCCAGATCAAAGTGTTGATGAAAGCTCTTTTTACAATAACGCTCTTAAAACACTACAAATAACAATTTTTAATATAAAAATAGCAAGATTTGTGATAAAAATAATTTTTTTATTGTCTTGTTTTCAGGACAACAGATAACCAGTTGTTAAAATAGATATAAATAGATATTTTCTGTTAAAACCATTGTCCAGCTTCCATCTATTGGAGCAGAAACAAAACAAACCAGAACCAAAAGCAAAGCAGTGGATAAATAGTGTCATGTAAATGTAAAAACAGTTTAACTAGATTCTCTATAATTGTCTTATTCTGTCCACCGTTTTCGCTGAACAAGATACGGACTGTTGCCAGTCAATCATGCAAGAGAAATATCAAATTTTCTCCACAGAACACAAAAAATAATATAATATAATATAATATAATATAATATAATATAATATAATATAATATAATATAATATAATATAATATAATATAATATAATATAATATAATATAATATAATATAATATAATGTGGACCTCCATGGTGTGAGTCTTCCCAGAGGATGTTTGTCCATATGCAAAGATGGTGCCATTGTATCCACTGAGCACATCTGCACGTAGAAAGACACAACGACAAATAAATGACTGTCAGATTTTTATTTTTTTATTATTATTATTTGTAATATTTTGCGTAGATTTAGCAGTGGATATATTTCTCAGTTTGACCATACCCTTGACAATCTGCTTGGCACAGGTATTGTAGACTTGCTCCTGGGTGGTGTTGGTTGGAAACACATGATCAAATGCATACGGCTTCCCCTGCAACAAAGCAAAACAAAAGCAAAGCAAACAGTTAAAAATGCCATCAGAGAAGAAAATGTTTTGGAAAATACATTTTGGCTAAACATATTTTTTGTAGTTTTACACTAGGTTCTGTACAACTTGTTGATAATCCGACATGCCGGTATAGGTGCGCATTATAATTAACACTTCTGACATGACCATGCTCAAAAGAACCTTAGCAAAACCATGTGGATCTGTCTTCAGTAGATTTCATAGTAAAACTGAAGCTAAATAAAGTACAAGAAGCAAAGGGACATGCTGCTGCAATTTTTTTTTTTTTTTTTAAAGTAATCTTTTTATAAAGATGGACTGAGATATGAGATGCGGACTGGAATTTGAGGATTTTCACTTTCATTAGCCCTGATTTTTTACTCACCACTATAGTTAAAAACACAGTCTTTGTCCAAACAACCAACACACAGCATGTAAACTCTGCTGGCTGACATGGACAACACTTAGTAATTTCCTTATGCAGTTATTAAATGTCTCAGCACATAGAGATGTTGAAATCATCTGTTTCCACAACACATCTACAGTACATTCGGCCAACAAAAGAGAGCATGTTTTGCACCAAATAACAGGAAGGCTAACAGGATAAAACAGTTTCTCTGTTTTAACCTGTCCTGTCTGGTATGGAAATGCTGGATTTGGGAATGTTGGCATCTTTTTGTGAATTTCAGACAGAAGACGAAGATCTACATTCCCTGGAATACGCTTGGAAAGACGACTGTTTAGGTGATGCTACCTGTGCTAATCGATAAATTTACATACTGAAGCCAGATTAAAATGTCATCTCCAAATCATTTTGTTATTATTTATTTGGTTTGTAAAACTCTACATATGGCACAATATCACTTCTACTCTCCATACAAGTAATAAATCAGGAATAGTTTGTTTTGTTTTTTTTGCTTTGCTAGTTGTTTTTTTTATATATCTTTCCAAGCAAGATGCTAATGTCTGAGTAAAATACAGACCTTCTAAACAAATACTGACTCTTAAACTGGTGTCATTTTATCTGAGAGTACTTTTATCCATATGCTGCTGTTTAAATCCAGAATGATATACTTTTTATTTAATCGCATCAAATGTAGGCAGCCTTTGTGAGACACACTGGTAAGTGACTCAGTAACCTCCATCACTGTCCCATCTGAACCTGAGGCCAGCCTTCTCATCATTAGCAAATTGACTCATCTGCAGTCCGCCTGCAAGTCAGAGTGATTTACGAGGGAGAGACAGTCACTCTCCAAAGGAAGCGTTAGGGAAACCAAATTTTCCCTAAATTTTTATGAAGGAAGACAAGAGAGACAATAAAGAAAGCCAAGAGGATGATTTTTTTTTAAAGAAACAGTACAAGAAAATAAAAACAAAGAATTATCGGAAGACCCAAGAGGAGACAGATGCTAAAAGCCAGAGACATGAAAAGCCAGGTCAGGCAGTAATGCATGCTGTCTCTGAATGATTATTGATCTGCTCTTTAGGCAATTACACAGATCGGTTTCTGGCTCTAGTGTCCAACCTAATGCCAACACAGGAAAGGAAGGTCAAGATGAGATCTCTGCATTCATCACTGGATATAGTTTCACCGTAGTTTGTCGCTCTGCATGTTATGTTTCAAAGATACAGGAGAATCTAAATCAACATTATCCTCTCATTTTTTGGAACGTGTCTTTAGGCACTCTATTTTATTTGCGTCCCTTTTATGTTTGACGTATGCAGCAGCCACGAGTGAACAATGTAAAGCACATGCAACATTAAGATTCTGCTGAGTTAATTAATTTTGTTAGTACATATGGCATCTACACTTTGTCTGTTTAAAGAGATAAACAATTATCAAAAAAAAGTAGAGACACTTTCCAAAAATATTGCCATGTTTTTAAAATTACTTATAGACTAAAATATAGAAAAAACTATCAACTACAGTCTGTTTCCAAGCCAGATTCATTCCATGCTTTTAATCAGAACCTGTTTCTCAAACTGTATTATTATGCAGAATTAAGCAGACTACATTACTATTATAAAAAAGATGCAACCTCTGCTGATAGTTTTCATCAGTGTAATCTTTGTAGACAATTTCCTGTGGTCAATACTTGTCCAAATGTAACATTACTTTAGAGAGAAAACCAGCCTGACCCAAAGGAGAACTTTATGACTTCCTGGTTGGAGCCCCCTACTGGCCTGGAGGCCATAGAGAGCTCTTGAATTCACACATGATGCACTAGTTGACCAAAGTTCATCTTCAAAAATTGAAAATTATATTTACAAAGTCATATTTTATTGCAAATGTGACATTTTCTGCAATCCCTGTCTAACCCAGGATCATACTTAATAATAATAAATAATAATAATATCTGCAACCAGAAGTTAGTTATTTTTGGTAAGAGCTTGGGCCAAAATTTGTCATATTTCATAAAAGTTGTCTGGACCACAAAGGGTTAGAAAATGACTAAATCAAAATAGAGCATAGAAAGATTTCTGATTATAATAATGTACAATCTAATAAGATTAGATATTATGCTTGAATGTTTTTGGGACAGTTTATCTCCATAAAAATTGTAAACTGACAAAAATAAAGTCTTCCTTCATGGCTTACGTGCACAGTGACAATGTTTTTTCTTCTTCTTCTTCTTTTATGGGTCCAAAGCCATATGAAAGCGGAACATGGTCAGTTTGGCCCTTTTAAATGTTTGTAAATCTGCATGCTTGTAGTTCTTGATGAGGAACTCACTCACTGTTGTGCCTCTTGTGATGTCATCAACCCAAATTTTAAAATGGCAGAAGTTACATCTTTTCTTTCTTCAGTGCACTTTAAAAATAAAATAAAACAAAATTCACTACTGAATTGCACTGTAAACATGCTACCCGGCAATGTGTTCACTGTCAGTGTAGAGGGGTGGGGGCAATACACCACCCAGGGCCTCTAACACTAAGGCAAGGTAGGCAAAGCTGAACTAGATGAGCTTCCGTATTTCTTCTTCGTTAATAAGAATCAATGATTTTCAACGAAACCGCTGCAATAATCGCAACATTTAAACAAAAATAAACCCTAGAACAATCTAAGCACCACGCAGACCACAGTCAGCTGACGCAACAGGCCGACGTGCGCATTTCAGAAACATCACATGAATGCTAAACTTTTGCGCTTTGTCATGCAATAGACACCAGAATAAGAGAAAGGAGCGCTGCGTTTGTAATTTGCTGCTGCTGCATCACGTTTAACAGCTGAGCTCCGACCCAAACAGATGGGTCGCGCCGGCTGGTGATTTATTGATGAAGGGCCTGCAACAAAGCGGCTCCCCCATCCTCACTCACCCCCACGATGACGGTGTCGTCCCCTTGAAATTTGGGCAGGAACTGGTCCCCGCGTACGATCTCGGACTGGTTGAGGGGGCGAAAGCGACACAGCACTTTTATGTTGCACTCCGCTGGTACGTCGGCCATTGCGCAGATTCGAGGGTGGCGTTGATGAGAAGGATGATGGTGATGATGATGATGATGCTGCTGGAAAGATGCTGCTGAGGCTTGGGGGGGCGGGGACGGACGAGCAGATGCGGCCTGATCTGACTGCCGAAAAGAAAAGAAAAAACGCAAACAGCAACGGACTCGCGGAAGAGGTCGACTGCTTGCGTCCGGGAAGGTACGAAGACAAGACGGGTTGATCTTGACAAGCCGAGGAGAAGGTTGCGGTAGCTCTATGCGGGATTTCTGTGTCGCAGTGAAGCGGGCAGGCTAAATTAGATGTCAAACCGCAAAAACAAGCCCTACATTATTAAATCAATTGGCCCTGGTGTTGAACGCTTTCGCCCCGTTTGGTTTTCTCTTCCAGACGCGGCTTGTGTCTCCTGCCTCCGGTGGCCTCTGTCAGGGGCGTCGGCGGATGTGCGTGTGGCCGGCTGAAGGTGAGATGCTGTTGGAAGGGCAGTGAGGTAAAAAGCTGCTGCTCTTTCGGCCTGCTTGGGATCGAAACGGCGCCCTCTATCGGTGGCTCGCGGAAGGGCGTGGTCAGCATCCGCTTCTTTAAAGCGGTACCCACAGCCTCAGCATCATCTCGAGTCAGAGCCGCATCATTATAGGAAGAGGAAGTCGGAGCCAAGATGAGGAGCATCGCACTGATTAGGAGACCAAAAAAAAAAAAAAAAAAAGTTTAATAATATATGAATCATCCTTCAGAACCATTTTCTGGATCTTTCTGATCTCATGAAGTCACTTTGAAAAAATTAATAAATAATTAAAAGTGGGCTCTGGGCGGAGAGAGGCTATTGTTAATGACTGAGCCTCACTTTGAAGATGTATTACAATGATTGATGATGAGACAATATGATTCAGCGGAATGTGAAGCTTGAGGACATACTCTGCCCATTAAAATGTTGGACAGACTGCTTTAAGACGGGTTTAGGTTAGCAGACTGGATCAGTTGCTTGCAGGGTTTATTTAATGCTCAGGCTACATCACTTGGAGCGTTGTCGAAGACAGCCACGATTTCAAATAGGAGCAATGCTTTCCAAAAGTATTTGTAGCAATTGTAATTTTTTTTTTTTTTTTACATTTTGTCATATCATAGCAAACTTCAATAATTTTGACAGTGTTACAATATACTTTGATTCAGATCTTAGCCTGTTTCTCTCAAGTTGTGATTTGCTTCACGAACGATTTCTTTGCTAAAGTATATCCTGTATGTAAGCGTAAATGCTCCAGGTGAGTACGGCAGAAAAATAAACTGACTTTCTGATATGCTGTGCCTTAAAAAGGTATTCACACATCTAGAACATTTCCAAATTCTGTCATTTTGAAACCAAAAATGTTTGTTTATTCGTGGTTAGTTTATTGTTTATTTTGGACGTGGTCATGGTAAACGTACATTGTACAAGACTTTATTTTGAAGCAGAATAATGGTAATAAATAATAAATAGCACCTGGTTATTTATTATTGGAAAAATCTTTGAGACAGTGGTGGCTCAGGTTCATCTGACTTATGTAGGACTTGCACTTCCTCAGAAAAGTATTGATATAATTTGAGATTTGGGGTTTCACGTGACAAACACAAAATTATTCTAAATTGTGAACTGGGAAAAAAAAAAAAATTATCTGGAAAGTGTGGTGTGCATTGTAGTCAGGCAGTTTTGCAACCAACAATATTCCAAACTTTTCCTTTTGCACCGTTTGCTGTAATCCATCATCTGAAAATAGAAAGAGTATGAAACAAATACAAAGAAAGTCATCCCAGGCAGAGAGGATCTTGAGCAGGGATGCTAAAAGAGGCACATGGTAACTCTGGAGGAGCTGCAGAGAGCCACAGCTCATGTAAGCAAAATCTCCTAGTAATATACTCCATAAATTTGTCGTTTGTGGAACAAAAAAACAAAACAAAAACTCGCCACAAGTCACATAAAAGCAAAAGCAAGCAATGAGGAAAAAATTGAGCGAAATGTAGTGTAAACTCCAAAGTCTTATAAGCCCCCCAAAATTTTACTCAAATTTAAAATTTTTGTTTGAAAAAAAAAAAGTGATAAAAATCTGAAGGAGAAAGCATGTATTCCTCCATTTCATGATTGGTCTGGTCTATTAAATAAAAGCCTCAAGAATTTCTTAAGGTTTTTGGAGAAGCATGACAAACGCAAAAATGAAAGAGATATACAGTACAGACCAAAAGTTTGGACACACAGTTGTTTCCAAACTTTTGGTCTGTACTGTAGATAACACAGCAATGTACTGTAAGAAGAATTCTGATATATAAATGCATCATTTACCTACAGTTAATACCGATAATACAACCGATATTGAAATCTTCTAAAGTTAATATTTATCAATCTATGGTAAGACATTTGTTCCAATCATAGCTTCCACAATCTGACTCAAAAGGAAAACGGCTCTCGAATTTATGGCACTCATCAGTAACAGAAATAAACAAAAGCAAAACATTTTTTGTGTAAATAGTTTAATATTAAATAAAAAATGACTCCCATATAAAAAAAGAACGCTACAGTCCACAATTTAATCGTCTTTTTTTTCCTTTTTCTTTTTTTTTAAACATAGGTATTGAAAGCAAAAGGGGTAGAATGAGAAAAATAATTACAATTCCAAGAAAATTCACAATTGTTTTCTCTGGTGTTTCTCTGACAATATAAAATCAAACACATTAACTGTACATATGTACAAAATGTCCAAGTATAGAAATTGCATAATCTGCTTTTCTTTTCACTTTTCTTTTTATATATATATATTTTTTAAATACAGACAGAGATGCCAAAACTCCTGGGGCAGGGCAGTGAGTGGAGGAGAGCTCAGAGAGTGATATGAGGAAACACAGCGAGGATAAACGCATCACTCCAAGTCCACAGTAACACACACAGACTCAACAGTTACACACACTCACGGACACCATCACGCTCCGTCTCGTTATCCTTGCAAGCCACTTCTCCAATTTTAAAAAGACATACAGTACTTTCCACAACCTCAAAGTTTGTGCAAATGTTTAGATCTGCAATGCGTGGATGGGAGCTGGCCTTTGAAATACTCTCCATCGCACCGTAGCTACATGTCATTTTAATAATACGTGAAATGTAACTAGAGTCGCCAAGAAGTCACATAATGCACCTCAAGTATCATGAACTGTTCAAGATTTGTTGTGGATCTACAAAAACCTCACTAATTCAGTCATTTCAGAAGGAAGTTACAGAGACCCAGGCTTAGTAACTAAAAACAAAGATTTAGAATAGTGTACAAAAAAATGCTAAATTGTGTCTCAATTAATTATGAGCAATTCTTACAAGTAATAAACAGTTCTAGCTAATGAACGGTTATGTATTTTTTTTTGTGGTTGATGTAAACAGCCAAAGAAACCCAAACCATTTCCTTAGCAACGTCAAATCTGAGTTCAAGAGGAAAGAGATTCATTTCATTCTCACTGCTTCTCAGCACTTCCTTCAAACCTTTAAAAAGATGTTCTCTCAAATACAACTACCGGCTTTAAAAACACAACAGCTATGAGAGACTGGTTCTTCTATACTGATACCAAAACAAATTTTTGACAAACACAATTGGGGCTCAGCAACAGCACGCGCTCAAGCACACAAAAAGACAAAAATCCACGCATACACACCCACACACACACGTGGAGACACACTTTCAACACAGAACATCATTCAAGTAGACGGGCTTTATCCTGACTCATAGTAACACACTGATGAGAAGAAAACAGTACTTGTTTGTTTTTCATTGATATAACGCCAACCTAGTTGAAAGGTCTCTGATCACAAAGTCCAGACGTTGTTTTATGACTTAAGAGAAAATCTAGTGAAAAAACTATCCACAAAAATCTCCCCCTCCCTCCCACACAGTTTTAAAAAATAAATTCATCTGACTATATCTTTCTCCTATGTGTTATTTTAAATAGTGGTTTCCACACTCAAGTTGACCCGACGACAGCATCCCGTTAGTGCAGTTGTTTTTGTTTTTTTTTTGTTTTGTTTTGTCTCCCCTCCCACTAAAATGCTCGAAGCAGTAGAGACGACAGCAGAGAGATGGATGGGGTGTGTCGGGAGGCGCCTGGACACCGTTTTACTGCTGAATGTCTTCTTCCACTAGTCACTGCCTCTGAGATCTGGTACCTCGTCTCCGCCTGCCACGCACAGACCTGTCGGGTTTCAGGAGCGCCGCCTGCAACGGGAGAAAGCCTCATGTAAGCGCAACGTTCAACTCTTCACGTAACAAATTGTTCCCGAGTGACGACACATCTTTCTTTTAAAAAATAAATAAATAAAAATGCAGTTTTTCCAAACTCAGTTATCCAAAGTTCTCAGTCCTTCACATGTTAAAAAAAAAAAACACAAAGAAAGGACACAAGGAAGCAAAGGAGAAGAAGAACTCAAAGGAGGAAGGATGTCATTTAACAATGGGTTAAAAAAGGACAAATATTACAGGGAACTCTGATGTTCGTGCTCCAGGTCTGGATTATTTTCAGATTATTTTGGCTAAGTAGATTGGACTTAGTCTGGCTAAGTCCAATCTACTTAGCCAGACTGGACCCGCATTCATCTAAACAGCAAACATTTTTTCAACAATGAAAGTCAACAAGTCTTTTTTTTCCAATGGCATTTACACTTTTTAAATCAAAACTCAACCTAATTGCTGTGTACATAAAACATGATTTATGGACTCTAACTGTGGGGACTTTTAAATTATTTACAGGAGTGTTTACAGAAATTTAAATGCGCTCCTCGTGGAAAGGAATGTCATTTCCTTTAAGGTTTTTAGGATGCATTGAACAGCTCAAACAGCATGAAGGATATTTAAAAAGAAGAATTTCTATTTACTGTAGATTTCCTCAAGTTGCTGCAAAGTCAAGGGACTCAATAAAATCGTAAACTTTATATTATTATGCAAACTTTAGTGGGATCAATTGACATTTCAATGAGGGGAAGGTGGAAAAGCAACATGTGGAAGATACTCTCTGCACTAAATTATATAAACACCTGATTGGTTAATTCTGCTTTCTATAGGAATAAAAGACATTTAAATAAGACATGTTGGAAAGAGTCTTACTTAACAATACAACTTCTAAAAAAACATGGTTGTTCTGATAAACAGCCTTAGAGGGGCAGGTGTGTCTTACTGTAGCCTTGGTTTCCTCTAGTGCTGTAGCATCCATGTCTCTGAAATCTTCTAACACGTTCTGAAGCCTATCGAAGTAAGAAACGCAACAGTTAAAGCTTACTGAGAGCAAGACTTACTCCAAATATTTAAATTAAAGCAGCAAAGTGTCCAGAGAATGTCCAAGATGAACTTACGTTTGTTTTCTTTTCCTTCCTCGTCTGGCTCCCCCGGCAGCCCCTGCTTGATCCTTGGAGCAGAACCGCGGATTAAGATTACAACATTATCATGAATTTATATCTTGGTGGCAATTCTATTTAATCACAATATCTCTACCACCTTTTTTAAAGTCCATATAAAAAGTATTTTCAGAGGCTCAGAAGTAAATAATTCAGAACCAGAACATAAATTCGGTCTTAAGGCAGGAGACATGACCGCTTACCATTCCCTGTCCAGTGAGCAGCAATGTCTCCGTTGTCTCTTTGCTGGTCCTCTCACTGCGTCCGTCTCTGGGACTGAGGTATCCCGCGTGGGGACGTTGTCCCTGCCTGTCCACACCCATTTCCACGAATGGACAAACTGCTGCTGCCGGACCAGTACAGTCCGTCTTAGCCTCCTCCAAGTATATGGGGTGCAAAGGTGGCTCTAGGTGGGTGTGTCCCTCTATGACTGGCTTCCTCTGTAGCGGGGACGTAGGCCCGTCTTCTGTTGGCTTGGGCGTCCCCTGGGCCGGAGAATGAGCGGAAGCTTCCAGGCTGAGTCGTGATAAGTCCGGGTTGCGGAGCGAGCAAGCTCGCCGTGGGCTCAGGGAGATGGGGGCGCTCGCCTGGGGCAGAGTGGGGGCATTAGTGGACAAGCTCTGGTGCTCCAGGGGGAAAGAAACCGGCGGTAAGGCACAGAAGGGTGAAGTAGGGTCTGACGGCCCCAGTTGAGCCCCGTCTTCCTGTTCTTTAGCACTCACTTGAAGAAAAGAGGTATAAATGGTGTCCATGAAAGAGGTGTAAGGGTCAATGACGGACCTGCCCTCCGACCCCCTCTGAGCGGGCGGAGGGGATTCTTGAGCAGGAGGAGGACCCAGAGCCGAAACAGGACATGGAGATACTTCAGGAGCAATTTCGCTGGCCGGTAAACCTTCGTGTGAGGCTGGTCTTTGGGTTTCCTGCAAAGAGCCGGGTTTCTCTCCGTCTGAGGGAGGCGCAAGGTTCAGCTGGACAGGAAACAAACGACATGGTTAACAGCCAAAGAAGAAGAAGAGAGAAAGTCGATATGTGGCTTGAGAGGCGCTAAAGAGTGTCCACTCGGGAACTCAAAAATCTTTTTTTCTTTTTTAGTCAGTAAAGGCAACATACTAAAGGCTACCAAGCCTTGCAGAGAACAATACTCTTCAGTGTGGATGCTGCTAGTTATTTTTTGTGTTATTCAGTATTAATAAGGTCTTCAAAACACTGGACAAAATAGAGACAAAGATACTTAAAAAAAAAAAAACATTTTCTATGACATACTGAGACATGTCTGGCGTTAGTTTAGGCTGTGGGAAAGAGCGAGACTTTCAGTAGGTAACAGGAAGGCAGAACAAAGTACTGCAAGATTGCCTGGTTTGATCTTTGGGCTTTCAAGCTGAATTTTGGCACTGATGTCAGCCTGCAGGCCAGCTACTTCACTCTTCTCAAACAGTGTACATTAAATTTTGTCCTTGTTTAAATATAGAAAAATGTGAGCCAACTACTGCTAAGTATCTGAAATACAGGCAAGCAAAGTAGTAAGAGTTTAATTGCTGTTGCTATTTACTAGCAGATATATTTGCATGTTCTCTGTATAACAGTGAAAGGACAGGTTGCGTTTGATCCAAGTTGCAGCAAGTAGAGAGAAAAAAAACTAAGGGACCAAGGATGATTCCTTGTGGGACTCCAGAGGTAAGAGAAGCAGTAGAGGTAGATAGGTTGCCAACCATTACAGAGAATGATTTCCCCATTGAATAATCTCACAATTAAGAAGAGGATCCACATTCTCGACGGCATGCATACATAGACTGCTATTTGCATAATGCTAACAAAGTTTGGCTGCGGAACTGAAGATTCAACCAAACCTGGGAAAAACTTTCCTTCTCAATCTTAGAGGCTACATCTGTTTTCGATATATTCAGTCAGCAGTGATACCAGGTACAAGTCATCAAATTGCCAGATTTATTAAAACTTTACCTCAACCACAAGTGCAATGTTTAGCTGCCACTATATCATAATTACATACAAGTCTAATTTACCAATTCTATGCAATTTATCCTTCTGCATTTTCTAAGTCAAGAAATTATGACTTGCTCTAAAGTCTGTCGGTTCACCGTCATGTGTTTATATTTTTATGCATGTGTAGCAAAACGTCTGGTTTCAGTGTCATAAACAAGAGCAATGCTGCAACACAAGCAGCGATACGCTGACAAAACAAAAACACCCAATGTCAGAAGTCTAAATAACAGCAATAACCTACCTGGATGTTATTGAGTAAGTTGATTCCTCCATCAGGGCTCTGCAGCAAACCCAAAGCAGAAGCTTGAACTGGGGACAAAAGAATGGAACCCGCTCCGAGGCCGACCATGTTCTGGAGCCCGGCGATCCCGGGAACGTCTCCTAAAGAGACACAAAGGCACTGGGTTGCTCACAAGTTGCTGAAAAAACTAGCTAAATGCTTAATGTTCTAAACTTAAACATCAAATAAAATAAAAAAGAGCATTTCGGAGGTTAGACACCAACTCACCTAACATAGATGGGTTAAGCAAAGTGGGAAGTAATTGTTGGAGGAGAGAATTATCTTTGCCTTGGAGAGAGACTGGGATGAGGGTGTCAACAGCTGTATCAGTGGGTACCTGCATAGCAGAGCATCGTACAGAACAAGGTACACTTTCAACATCTTTAGAAAAAAAGACAACTATCAAAATATTGAAAATCCAAAGTTAGATTTTTATTAAGACGATTCTATAATAAATTCCAACAACTTCCATCCTAATTGATTAGGCAAAAACATATAATTTCTGTTTTTGATCACTGATGACTAACATTTTGGAACAGATGTGGCAATTATAAAACGGTACCAGAAGTTAAATCAGATCTGAAAATGCAATATTTAAATAGTTGGTTTTTTTTACTATTTAGACAAAAAGGTGGTGCCTGAAGTTACTATATTTCATACGATACTTGATTTCTGTTTTACTTTGATTCACCAGCACTGTTTGTATAAACATCCCACAAACGGTTTAACGCTGAAAATTAATCTTAAAATACTTTCATTTACATCTCTTGGAATCAAGAAATTATAACAAAACTCATCTTTTTTTTTTTTTTACTAAAATCTTAAGGAAATAAAACAGATACTAAGATTTCCAATTTTAAACAAACAGGAACTACAACAGAGCAGTTAAGTAAATAAAATCCCAGGATTTTGAAGGTTAATGAGAATAGGGCTGAAACAATTAGTCGGATTAATCATGATGAATCGATTATTGAAATAATGGTCAACAAATTTAGTAATCAATGAATTTCTAGCTGGAGTATACAGACTCTAAAACAGGCCATATGCTAAAAAACAACATATTCAGAGCAGTGATTAAGCCAAAACCTTAATATGTACTGTATATAGTTAGGCATACTATTAGTTTCACCCGGTTCAGATTCAGTTATTGCATTTTAGACAATATTTGTTTTTGTATTTAAAAAGGTTTTCTAATATTAAAAAAAGGCTCAAGTGGTTAAATAAGAGATCTTCAGAATGTGCCATTTTTTGATCCGATGAATCAGAATAATCACTAGATTAATCAGTAACTGAATGTATATGTATATGTGAATGTATATATGCATTTACCTGATTTAATATTGTAAATATCACCATATTTATGTTTATATTGCATATATTTCCTACATTGTTTGTACTGTTGGAGCTGACTTTAATCACATTGTATGTGTATGGTGTCAAACAATAAATTCAAATTCTAAAATAAAGGTTAGTTGCAGCCCTAATTGAGAATGAGCCGAGTAGAAAGAGGTAGCAGGAGGTCGGAGCCTACCTGAGGCTGGGTATGTTGGGTTTGCTGTGCAGGAGCTAACTGGGTGTTGGGAGGAGAGTGGAGCTCAGCAGAGCTCAGGGCAGCTGTGAGCAGAGCGGGGCTGAGGGGCAGGAAGGCTGCAGGGGGTGGAGGAAGAGCGGCAGGAAGGAGCAGAGACTGCAGAGCTTGGATTGGATTCTCCGCTCCGGTGGTAAGAGGAAGAAGGCCGTGGGTTATGTCTAAGAGGCCTGAGGTCGGATCGAGGAGGCCAGAGGTCTTATCGAGGCTGAGCCCCTCCAGCGTGCCGGGGATCTGTTGGGAGTGCTGAATCGGAACCTCCAAGCTGATCTGGTTCAGGTGACCCAGCACCGACAGAGGCAACAAGGAGGTGGGCTGCTGCCCGACCAGAACAGAGGCCATGAGCAGGGCTTGAAGACTTGATCTCTCTGTTAGGTCTGCTTCCTGTCCTGCAGACGGCGCCGAGGCAGCGAGCGGGTTCAGCAGGCCCAGAAGGTTCAGCGGCAGCTCCCCGTGCCCGCTACTCAACAGGGGCAGCAAAGGAAACAAAGGGTTGTTGTTAACCTGCTGCTGCTTCTGCTCTTGGTTTTGTTGCTGCGTTTCCTGCACTAGTAAATGCGGCTGCTCTGGTTGGTGCGGCTCTGCGAGGTTCAGTGGTGGCTGTGGCGTAACAGAGGCGGGAGGTAACTGCGCATGTTGCCCTCCCAGCCAGAGCCCCCCTAAGGGCAATGATGCCAGGACTGTGGAATCCAAGAGCGACGGTAAACCTCCTGTGGATGACAGCAGCTGAAGCAGCTGCTCCTGGTTCATGAAGGGAAAAGCTTCCGCCAGCGCTAATGGAGCTGCGGTCTCTCCCACACCGGTCGAGCTAGCGGGACTGTGACTCCCCTCGTGGGGCGCAGTGACACTGAAGGTGGGGCTGGTGGAGGCTGGAGGCGTCTTTGGATCTAAATGTTCATGTTCCACTTGTACTGTGGAGAAACCCCCCGCCCCCAAAAGTATTAACTTTTATTCAGATTGAGTTAAAAAACAAGAAGAGGAATTTTAAAGACATCTTACACTGCAAAAACAAAATTTTTACCAAGAAACTAGACCAAGTAGTTTTTGGTTTAGTTTCTAGTGCAAATATTTTAGTAAGACAAAATTTACTTACAAATAACTTTTCAGCAAAAAATATGAGCTTGTTTTAAGTCAGTTTTTTCTTAATTTTGATGAAAAAGTACTTGTTCCATTGGCAGATTATTTCACTTATCACAAGATATTTCCCCATGTTTTCAGAGAAATAATTTGCCAATGGAACTAGAACCTTTTCATCAAAATTAAGGAACTATTGGCTTATAACATGCTCCTATATCTTGCTGAGAAGTTACTTGTAAGTTAGTTTTCTCTTATTTCAAGTGTACCAAGATATTTGCATTAGAAACTGGAGCAAATATACTTGGTAAGATTTTGTGTTTTTGCAGTGCACAGAGAATGAAACATTTTAAACAGCGTCAAGACAGCAGCATTGACAAAAATGCCACTGAAAACAGTATTGAACTTTTAGCGAACTGATACCGCTGCTAAATAATATAAGGATGAGAAACAACGTATACGTTTACATTTTATAATTACTGCAAACTGCTGAACATAGTTATTCACTATACATTGCAAGTTTATTTACAGTATCTTGCAAAAGTATTCAAACACTGATATTTTGCAGCCACAATATTCAATGTATTTTATTGGGATTTCATGTGATAAGACCATCTAAAAGCCTGGTCAAATATATCAAGCATACTAACTGGCTGATATTACGACAATGGTTCAATATTTTGTGCAGGTCTAGAGAGCAATGATCTAAGGCTCAGATGAGCAAATTTATTGACAATATAACTATTAGTTGTGCATTTTAATCTTGGCTTTCTTGATAAAAGGAATAGACAGTGTCAGATGAGGCCAAGAGGAAACTTTCTGATCTGCTGCACATGTAAAATGCTACGTGTGTTGGGAAAACACCACAGTAAAAAATGGCTGTGGTAGAATAATGCTGAGGGGAGACTTTTCTTCATCACAAACATTTAAACTGGTTTAAGTTGATGTGGAACTAGATGGACACGTCGCAAAACTGGAAGAAAACCTGTTAGAGGCTGCAAAATATTTGCGATTAGGGAGGAGGCTCTTCTCCCAGCAGGACACTCCTAGACAAACAACTACAGGTATAATCAAAGGTTTAGATCAAAGCACAATAAAGTTTTAGAGTGGCCCAATCAAAGTCCAGACAATCTATTACAACATTTATCGTTTTGTGTCCACTTCACACTTATGCGCAACATTGTTGCTCCATCCCATAAAATCCTCCAAAATACACAAAATGTAAAATTTCAAGGAACATTAACACTTTAACAATGCGTACTATATGAAAAACACGCAGATTGACTATATAACGTTACCTGCTGCAGGGTTTTCTGTGGAAGACGCATCATCTTCGGCGGCGTGGTTGGAGGAATCCCCCTCCTCCTGAGTCACAGTGGAGGACGCAGAGAAAAGAGCCAGGACGTGGTTACTGAGATCCAGAGGCTTCGGAGAAGAGGGTACTCCTGCAGAAGCTTTGCCTTCTGCCTGATTCAGGTTCACTGATGTTAGTGGGCTGCTGCTCCCGGTCTCCACGGCGACAGCTCTCGGAGGAGAGGCCGTGTACGAAGACGCCTGGGAAAGCGAGTCTGACGTGTGAATGTAGTTGTCAGACGGCTGATCCGTGTCGGCGAGAGAGGAAGTAGTTCGCTGAGACGGGTCAGAGTTGCTCTGAAAAACTTCATTTGACTTACAAGGAGAGCCTCTTTGGAGAGGAGTCGATATAGTCGACTGTGGAGGAGAGTGGGACTGTAATGTGACAGAAGAGGAGGGGGAAGGGGAAGAAAGGGGCTGCTGCACTAGGGGTAAAAGATTAGTGTCATCTGTTTGGCATACGGGTCGACTCTGTTGTGTTCTGGCATTAGAAGAAGTAGAAGGTGGGGATTGCCTCAAGTTCGGTTCATTAGTGTGTCCACCACCTTCGGCAGGTCTTGACGGAGCTGAGGCCGAGTGTGACGCAGTAGCCTGCGCGTTCTGAACGCTGAGCAGGTGTAACAAAGCGGACAGCGGTTGGGTTGGGGGGTCTATGCTAAGAGGCATGGGTGTGGGGGCTGTAGTGAAACTCCGAGTCTCGTTTGGCAGAGGAGACGTGGACAGATGTCCCGGAGGAGCGGAGAGTCTGGGGAGGCTGGGATGATGGTTTTCCAATGTGACTGTACTCTGATTTTGCACAACTGAGGTAGAGTAGGAGTGTGAGAAGGAGGAGGAGGGGAAGGATGTGGAAGAAGAGGAAAGGTTGATAACCGTAGCAGATGCGGCCTCGTCGGCTGCCGCTTTTCGGACTCCGTTGGCGAGTGGCAGCATGTCTCTCAGCGCACCAACGACTGTGGGGGATCGCCGCCGCCTCTTCCTGTGCGCCGCGCCCCGTTCTGCTGTCAGGGGTGGGTGGGGCGAGGAGGACACGAGGGACTGGGCTAGAGTTTGGGACGGGGGAAAGAGAACAGCAGAAGCCGCTGCGAGGGAGGGATGAGGAAGCCTAGCAGAAGCGATGGAAGAGGAAGCGATGCTGTTATGTAAAGTGCTGTTTGTTACCTTTTGTTGCTGTTGGGCCTCTTTCAACACATCCAGAGTGGAGTGCAAGTTCCCTGCGCTGCTGGATGTGTTTGAGCCCTGGGTGATCTGGTTGGCCAGCTGAGCCTTGGCCGCTGCGGAGAGCAGGGTACTGGCGGGGAACGAAACTGGGTGTGGCAGCTTGCCCTGATGGCTATAGTGGTGATTCAGCAGCGGCCCCAGAGACAAGTTAGAGGGCGCCGACTGACTCAAACCGAAACCTTTTGGTCTCGCACTGTCGGCCGGAGTCACGGTGCCCTTGGTGGGCTTTGAGGAAACGGCATGTGGGTGACTGGTGCTTTGGTTGGTGGGTAAAGAAGAGTTAGTGGGGTTCAGGATGTGGTGGTTGTTAGTGCTGCTGTTGCCTGAGTTCTTAAACTGCTCCAAGATGTCTTCCAGCTTGTACTTGGGGAAGTGGGGGCTGGGAAGAGGGGATCCGCAGGGGACTGGGGAGTGTGGAGAGGAAGAGGCAGACTTCCTCCTGTGGGGTAAGTTATTTCCCATCAGTCCTCCTCCTCCTTCGGCCGGCGTGGAACCTCCTCCATGCTCGGACGCAGAGGAAGGAGAGGCAGACGGGTGGCGGGATCGCTGTTGAGAAGGCAAACCCATGGGGTGCACCGAGGGAGAGAAGGAGTTAGATGGAGAAAGGGGAGTTAAAGGGTAATGAGTCTGTCCTCCTCTCACTCCTCCAAGAGTCATAGGGGAAGAGGGAGGAGGCGATGACAGGTGACCTAACCAGGGAGAGCTAGGGGTGTCAGGGGTTTTGGGTGTTATTTGACCTTGACTGGTGTTTTGAGGCGTGGGTGTGTGGGGTGACCTCTGGGCAGGGCTGTGAGGTGGAAACGAAGAGCTAGTGGAAGCAGTGGAGGCTGTTGGGAGAGGAGGATGATGATGATGTCTTCTAAAAGCATCTAGGGGGTGATGACAGTTTGTGCCTGTATTCGGCACAGGGGAGGAACCATTGTAAGGGTAGATGAAGTGATGGGAGGATTTGGGGCTGGGGGAAGGGTTTGGGTGAAGGTTGTTGTGCCCCCGAGTTGGTACTGGATTGTGTTTTGAATAAAAAAGTCCACGCTCGTCCTCTTTGCGCTCTGAATGTTCCTTTTTTGGATCCCCACTGTCCCCTCGAGTCACATCTGACAAAAAAAACACACAGTTTAAATTTTAATGTCAAACATGAACAAGACTTCAGCGTTCTCAGTGATGAGTCTGATCACTAGAAAAGCTGTCTAGCTTGACCCTTGATATGGTCTCATTTCTAAAAGGAAAAGATCATTCAGACAGCGAAGGACCATGAGTCTCTCGTTTCTAAACAGATCAATTCCAAGACAAGAATCTGTTAGTTGGTGTCCATAAGAGGTATGCATTATCAAAAGCGCTACATCACTGGAAGAGTCATTCCCTGAATTCACATTTCAGATATAATGACACATGGGGGAAGTTTTTATATTTGTACTCCTATAACTTTCCTACAATCCTTCAAAGTTTTGTTAGCTTTTTAATTCTAAGGAGTTCTATTGGAAGGAAAACAATTGTAGCTTGTTTTTTTTTATACAGAAAAAAACATCTGTCCCTGTGAGTCAAAACTTAGTAGGTTTGTCTGTCTCCTTAAAATAGCAGCTTGTCCCAGGTGTGACGTTCTAGGGCTTTAAAGTTTACCTGGATGATGAAAGTTGGTGAATGGAAGCTGTGAGGCCTGCATACTCCGACACAGAGCAGCCATCGCCACCACTTTCCTGCGGTGATTGCACAATTTGGTCATGTCCTGCTCTGCTTTACATGACGGCTGACTGTTCTGTTCCACTTTCACACCCACACTGAAGTTGAAAACCTGCATGACACAAGTTAAAAGGAGGATGAAATGATTAATAAGTTAAAGACAAACATCATGCATGGAATATAATCACAGCTGAGGGAAGTATAGCAGGCATTTTTCATTCCTGCTCAGGAACATTTTTATTTTGTTTTTGCACCAGTCAGATAAATTGGAAGAAAATTAAAAAGGTATTTGTGGTTCTTTTGCTTTATATGTAGATATAAATGTCTTGGTATTTTAGATACACCCTCAGAGTTGAACGCAGAGAATCAAAAATCATTTTGTAACATTCGAAAGGCCAAAAGACCAAAAAAATTGCCAAACCTTCTTGCATTGAATGCATTAAACTGACTCTAAAATAATAGTTCTACCTTATGAATGATGAGTGGGCACTCCAGACCACATTTGCAGGTGCCATCAGTCAGCAGGTAGGCTTTGACCTCATCCAGTGTGGACAGGGTGGTGCCACTGGGACTACAGCGAGGAAGGCAAAGAATGTTAGTAGTCAACGAGAGACTGACTTGCGCTGAAGAGTTTTCTTTTAGCCTTATTTCAATTTTAGACTCAACGCGATTCCAGAATCAATGCAAATGAGGTTAAGTTAACTTTGCCATTTTCGTCTTTTTTCTTGTAAAAGCTGCAAAGCAGAAAAAAAGGAAGAAATCAGCTTCAAAACAGGCAACATCAAGGAATTTGTTGACTCTTCCAGAGTATCCACCACATTTTCCAAAAAAAACTTCTGGTCATATTTATTTTAGTGATAAAATGTATGAAGGAAAAGAAACGTCTTTTGGTAAGTTTAGCTAACGATAATTACCTGAAAACACAGGAGTACGTTTTGCAAGTCAAATCACAAGAGTCACTACAAAAGTGAGGGAAGCTAGCATTGGCCTGCTACGCTAATTTCCTTCTATAAAAATGTCCTCAGAAGAGGCAAGATGCAGGTTTACAGAAGAGTTCTTAGATTTTTAATTGAAGTGTTTTAGAGCATTACAGCAGCTTTGTGAAACCTGGCCATCGCCACGCTGGAGCAGACTACCCTGCAGGCAGAAAAACCAACCACTGTCATAAAACACACAGGAGTGACAGACTGAGCCACGTCTGAGCGTCATCGGTGAGTCAGTATGGGACACAGTCATGGTAATGTGGAACCTAAAATGCCAATAAAATTTATTGTGTTTGATTATTAACTTAATGAATGAGAAACAGAAACAGATTTAGGCCTGTTCAAGGATTCAGAAACACAATGAAAACCGTTGTTAATTTAGGAATGTGGGTTAAAAGAAACTGGAGAAAGTAACAGAAACATTGATACATGGTTTCTTTTGTAAAACTTCAACCATTCAAATTCCCCCCAGCTTACAATAAGAAACAAAAGATAATTTTTCAGAATAAACTACATACAAATCAATGACATTGCAAGCTAACTGCTTAAAGTTCATACAGTACAGATTTCCAGAGTCTATTAGCAGCGTCTCAAAAATGTTGCATTCCATCAATAAATAAGCATACCCTTCTGTTCTACATGTCTTCAAATGACCCAACGCACCTGACATAGGTCACCTGCCCTCTCTCCGCTCTCCGAAGCCAGCCAATGGGGACATGTATTGCAGCAACGTGGACCGCATCCTTGTCTCTGCTGGCGATCTCACTGCCTCCCATCATTTTGTAGCTGCGTCCTGCCAGCACCTTGTAAAAGCAGCAAAGAGTTACCACAAGCCGTTAAGACGAATGGCAGTTTAAACGGATGAAATTTTAAATGTCTAGAAATCTAATTACCGCAAACTAAAAACATTGCTAGAAATTTGTCAATTTAAAGTCACCTGAGTTTAATTTTTTTTGACAGTTTCATTTTCTTATTCTTGTATTTCACTTTTACTTCACAACATTTTAGGCCAGTTCTGAAGTAACTGGCCTTCAGAACCAGCTACTAGTTAAGCAAGAGTGAATTGTTTTAAATTAAACAATTCGGTTTAAAGAGTCAGTTCAAACTCATTTTGATGTTTTACAGCCATTAAAAATTACGCCATGGCTGAACTATGTTAAATATTATATTCGTATGGCGTTATTTCATATGCACAGGTACAGGTAAATACATTTCAGCCACATTCCCAAAATAAACACAGTATGTACAAGCTAAAGGTACAAGTCTTTTCACTATTTTCATTTCACACACAACTTTTAAGAGCACAAAATCAAGCCGTCTACTGCAGCATTTCTTGTGTCGACCAAACGTCTATTTATAGCAGTCAGTTCAAAATGTTGTGCTTCCTGAAACAACCAAAGTAATTTTCTGCCTTCTACAACTCTGAAATTTTGTTTTGTGGCTCCAATTAGTAATATCTACAAACAGGAAGTAACATCGAGCCATCTTGGTGCATCTGTGGAACTAATTTTTCATGGTTCATAAGAGTCAAATGAAAATCAGAACTAAATTAAATCGAAAGGCTGTAATACAAGGTTTCAAGAACATACAATGAAGTTACAATGTGATTATTCTTGAAAATATTAAACTAGCTCCTTGACACAAAAACCCTGGATCAACTGAATCGTAAGCAGGCATAGGTTAAAGGTAAACTAAGGTTAGAAATTGTTATGATTTCAACACCACTGAAATGTCAAAATGAACAGATTTTGTCCATCTGTAAAGAGCATAGTTCAAACCCAGTGATGCCCCTCCCCAGCTGTTGCTGTGCACTGCTGGCTGAAAGACAGCTAGCAGACTTCGGATGCGGAAAAGAGAAGGATAACACTTTTAAAACTACAGCTAGTACTCTACAAGCTGCAAGTCTGTTAAGCATTCAACTGCAGACCGGCTAGCCAAGCGGCCTAACTAACCAGCAAATAAGGAGCGGAACAGCAAGGAAGTGTAATGTTCAAACCAATAAGCACATTTACAAGAAAACCTTTACATATTGCATGTTTCTTCTGTGTCCTATGCCAATAGATAATCATATTAAAATGTATAGTGACATTTTAGAAGCAGTGTGTTGCTTTTCAGTTTTAAAGAAAGAAGTTAGAATATGTTCTGCATTATTTTAATTAAGTGCAACCGTGTTATTTTTACACAAGGCTAAAATATCTCGAGAGTCTCGTCCCTGACCATGTCCAGTCGGGAGGACTGTAAATACAAACAGCACAAAAGTATGCGCAATTCTGTGGGTTTTATTTTTATCAGTTAGACATTTCCACACACCAAAACAAAAGCTTCCAACATTTAATTATTTGCTTATTGTTTTTCAAGAAGTACAGTCTTTCTTAAAAACAGTCTAGACTGAGTAGAACCCAGTGTGTTCCCTATTTAGTGGGTGTGGCCACACCAAAGAAAATATAGATATCACACAAATGACAGTAAACTATCTATTAAAAACTGCAAGACAAATAAAGAACAAAATAATAAGATGCTCAATACCTTGTCATCTTCGGGAAGCCAGGATCTATTTTGGCTAAGGTATCCGTTGTCCAATGTACATGCTGGTGGGTGAGAAGCACTCACTCTGCCCGTAAAACCTGACTTGTCCAAAACAACTGGAATTTCCACCACTGTGAGGCTGATCCTTAACTTCTGGGTTGTTTCCAACAAATCAATCTGTTCAACTCACATGAGAGTTTTTGGGTCTTAGAGGAAGAAGAAGAGCCTGCAAAAAAAGGTGGAGGTGGATTATGTAATCAGGCAGGGGGAGGGGGTAAAGTAAATGGTGCAGTAAATATTTCCTCGTCCAGCCATGGCTGAAAAATTATTAAATCTAATTTACTGAACTTATTGTACAAGTTTAGAGCGAGCTGTGGCTATTTTGAAGTATGAGGGCGTGTTTTGCTAGGCCCTTAGTTTATTGAATGGTTGCCTACAGTGTGAACATTTGCCTTACCAACAACAAACTTGAACGATAAGACAAAACCTGGCACGAAGACTAAACTTTACCTAAATTCGCACTATAACTATATATAAATTTGTAATATTGCAGTAAATGCACGGCAGCTAGCGTGTAAGCTAACGGCTAAGCTAACAGGCTAAATCCACTTCTGTTGTCGTGACAGCTGTCAGGAGCACAAAACACTCCCGATGCGTAACTCCTGCTTCTTAGCTACGGATACATGAACTGACCCGCTTACAAAACTGCCTCACAATAAGAACAAGAATAATTTGGACATTATATTACACTTACTTACAGGCATTTGTCCGCTAACGTCAATATTTGCTGAACAACATTTCTTTGCTTCAAGCTGTGTGTTGGCCAAGTTTTGAAGTCTTGCCTCTTTTTTGGGCTCAAATTAAGACTTAGCCAGTTAGCCACAGAACTGGAGAGAGTATGTTTCAAAAAACGATTAATACTTTTATTAAATAATTGTAAATTTAGATGATTACATAACCCAAACCACGTATTGGCGCGGTGAATCAGCTCTCAGGATTTAGTCAGCCAGTCCGGCTTAAGAAAAAAACAAAGGGCAATAACGGTTCATTTTACTGCGCCTAACGCTCCCTGCTAAGGCTAGCTGTAGGAGCTAACAGAGTGAAATTTACTTGTTTCTGGAGTGTCCCAGCAAGACAGAGGGATGTCCCGCTCCCGCTCCACAGTTATAAAATCCTTACTTTGGTCTCCCCTTCTGCTAATTCTCGGTGCATTCAAACCTATTTCGACAAAACATAACGACCCATGTAATCCCCAATTCACAGTTACCCACTGTATATTTTTTTTCTTACAAATTCCGAGCAAAAATAATGGAGTTTTCTTTTGAGCATGCGCATTCAGTGCTTCAGGAATATTGTACCCAACATGCAACGGGACCTTTGTAGTGTTGCGAACAGGGATGTGAATTGTGGCTCTGTTCTGAGATCCGAATCATTTGGCCGGTTCTCATCAAAGAGAACCGGCTCTTTTGGCTCCTAAACAGCGCTTCGCTCATTGTGTCGCTTTTGATTTTCCTCAGAAGAAGAAGAAGAAAAAAAAACTACCCTTATTGAATGCAGTTTTAAAAAGTACAGTCGGCATCAAAGAATAAAAAAATACATTAAATTAAGTGGACGCATTATAGAAGTATCAAGAATTCACAAAATATACAGACATTTAGATTTTGACACATATCAGACCAGAACCTTTTAACATAAGCATGAAGTTATGCCAAAATCAATGATATGTATCCTCATAAAGCAATATTTAAGAGGTACACTAAGACTATGGTTTATTGGGTAATATTTGTGTGTTATATAAGATTTTGTTCATTTGTGTAACTTTCACTATTTTCATTGTTCACTGGGGGATGGCATCTGTAAGTTTTTGTTGTTGTTTTTTTTTTGTTTGGTTTTTTGGTCAAACACTTTAAAATTACATTGGCTTTTAAAGATTTGAGTGGAAGCCAATCTTTCCCACTTTAAAAGTGTTTACACATCATGTTAAAACTGGTAAACTGGCCATGTTAAAATGTTATCTCATCAGGACTTGAATGTCTAACAAAGTCAAATTTTTTCTGTCTTACACAGAAGTGTAAAGATGGATGAAAAACAATATTTATTTTATTAGTTCAAATTTATTTGATCAGGTGCAAGACATGGAATATTGCTACAAAAGAAACCGTTCTGTCTTTGAGGCTAACTGTCAGGCCTAATCCGCAGTTAGGCTTTTTAGAAATAGGTTTTGGATTTCATTGCTGTGAATTAGCACAATACAATTACTAACTTTGTGGGAATTGCTAAACTCACTGAGACAGCTTTGGTAAAATTCAAGAAAATGGTCTTTAAATCACTGTGGGACTCCCAACCTATTTGCATTGACTAATGGTTTAATTGTTGAAATGCTCAAATAAAAAAACCCTCAAGCAATAAAGATTTATTTTTGTATTTAGAATTGGGTGAGCACCATAAACAACTGGGTAAAAAAAAAAAAACTTAAATAGACAAATAAGTACATAAGTACATATATGAAATAATAATGATTAAAAAAATGAAATTAATAAATATGAAATCCAGATATGGGGATAGTTTAGAAAAGATTGCATATTCTTTGTTGTGGTGTCATAAAAAATATAAATCTAATTTCTCTGAGCATTACTTCTATTTTAATTTCTTACGGAACGTTCAAATCATTTATGACTGCACGGCTTGTAAACATAATTATGTATAAATACCTGAACTTGCCTCTGTGTGTATTTCTTTGGCCTGTGAACGAATGATAAAAGAGCTGTGTGCGTGTGTGTGTGTGTGTGTGTGTGCGTGCATGTAATGTCGCCACTCGGAGAGAATGTATCTGATTTCCATCGTCGCTGGTGCTCAGTCTGAGGTCCTCAGCTGTTCCGACCCATCAACTTCACATAGCAGGGCTCAGACCTGCCGTGCATACAATTACACCCAGAAAATCATGGATACACATCACAAAGACCTTCCCAAATCTACGAGAGTTTGAGTCACAGAGGGAGCCGAGAATCAGAGAAGAAATTACATGAAGAAAACATCAGAGGGACTACAGACAGAGACTGAATCCTGAGTCCCTGAGTAGAGAGGAAACATTTTGGTCAACTTCCTTCTTAGACTCAACCACACCGAACTAATAATACGACTCATTACCAGCTGGTGAAGACTTCTGTGTGATCTGTACAACTTTGAACTAAAGGTAAGTGTTTCAGCTTAAATGTCGTATTCTTTTATTAAAATATCTCTCTACAGACCAAAAGAGGCTCTGATCTTTTGGTTTGTTTGCCTTGGTTTCCATGAGAAAGTCCAGCTGACACCTATCGATCATAGAAGCAGTATTTCTCCAGTGCTGGATTTCAAAATGTAATTTTTCTTCTTCTTTTTTGACTGCCAGCAACTTCCAAATTTAGTTGAGATGAGATCAAATTTCACCAACCAAGAATAGTTCAGTTTAAGCAGACCAATGCCCCCAAACACTTTGTGTCCTTCAGGTGATTGCTATAAATACTGTAAACGGTGCATTGCAGTTTGGTGCTTCTGCGTTTGAGTTGGAGTATTCACTTTATGGTAAAAGTGGTTCTTTGGTTTTTCCTTTTAACTGTTTTTAATATTATTTGACCAAATTATGCGTTCATGTGTAGTTAAGTGATATTTTTCATGGGCTTACATTTGGTTTCCACTACGTCATCCTCTTTAAATAACATTCATCACATTTAAGTTGTATATAGTAGTGTTTTTTATATGAAGTATGAAGGCAGATTCCCTGGGCAGCATTAGAAATGGGGGTGAACAGGAACAAAATGAAAATAGTAATAATAATGTCTGTCAGTTGTGTCCTGGTCATATTTTCTATTGCTTTTATGCATATGGGCAGTCAATCGGCAGCTGGTTCTTCCATGCATTGACTATATACAGCAGGGGTGGGCACTCCTGGTCCTCGAGGGCCGGTGTCCTGCAACTTTTAGATGCATCTCTACTTCAACACACCTGAGTCAAATAATGAGGTCGTTAACAGGACTCTGGAGAACTTGACTGCACTTAGGAGGAGATTCAGCTGTTGGATTCAGGTGTGTTGGACCAGGGAGACATCTAAGAGTTGCAGGACACCGGCCCTCGAGGACCAGGAGTGCCCACCCCTGATATACAGTATATGTCTACGGCTCATGCAACAAATATAATCATTCATAGCAAAACATGAGACGCACAGCATTTAGAAGCCGTGATCAAAACTGTGGTTGCTTAATTAATCAACATGCATCCTGAATGGGACGGCCAGTAGTGCAGCAATAAAATCGTTCTGATTTCTTTTAGACTTTGGTGTACTGACAAGTTTAGCGTTGCACCATGGACCAGTGAGTACAGTTCCTGCATGCTTCTCCTCCTGCACGCCGTTTAATATCCATATTCATCAACAGCTAAACACTCAGTTCAGTTCTCCTAGTCTTCTTCTACACAATAACAGATAAAGCAACTCCATGTTTAGATGAAGAGACATATTATGTAAGATTTTATTTTGAAAAGGTGTGGAGCTTGTACAAAGTAACATACATTGATTTCTTGAATGTGACATTGGACAAACTTTCAACAGTGTTAGCGGTGGGTTAGGTTCACATGCATGCCCCCTTAGGACCACAAACTTCAATGTATTTTATTGGGAGTGACCATCACAACGTAGGGTACAACTGTCAAAAGGGATGGAAGATGACACATTTTTTAACAAAATTTTTTTACAAATAAAAATATCAAAATTGGTTCAGAAATGGAGTAAATAGCCATTAAAATTAAGCCAAGTTAGCAATGGTATTTCTTTGCCTGCATGTATGACAAAATAGCACTGACTTAAGTCATATTTTACATTAATGTCTTACTTTAGGCAGTTTGATGTTTGCATTTGTTTTCTGACAAGCTGAACAAACTTTTCTTTACTATCTGAACCTTTTTTGTTTTTTCCTTTCTTTTCCTTTGTGTGTGTGCGTGCGTGTGTGTGGGGGGGGTGTGCGGGGGGGTTTGTGGGGGTGTGTGCACGTGTGTGTCTGTGTGTTAGGGAGGATGACAAAAACTCTGTGGATATTCATGACAATCCTCCAGCTCCTGACAACGTAGTGAGGGAAGATGGAGACACTGTGAGTCGTAGCACCATGCTAACCAACCAATGTTAGCAGGGGCATTCCCAGGGTGTTTAAAATAGCCCCAACCTCGAGGCAGGACTACAGTTCGACGGCATTTTTAACATTAAGATTTTGAACTCATCGTGTCTTTTCTGTCTCTTTGATGGGAAAAAAATCTTCTAATAACCAAACCAGAAATGGGGAGTTTTAAAAATAAAGCCATCTTTCCAAATGTCACTGCACATCCAAACCCAGCCTGAAATAAGGGACATAAAAACTTACCTCAGGATTTTATTTGTTTCTCCAGGTCTATTTCATCTATGATGAGGAGGTGGAGG
Source organism: Xiphophorus maculatus (assembly GCF_002775205.1). Taxonomy (NCBI): domain Eukaryota; kingdom Metazoa; phylum Chordata; class Actinopteri; order Cyprinodontiformes; family Poeciliidae; genus Xiphophorus; species Xiphophorus maculatus. Next base: position 10,109,541 of record NC_036443.1, on the reverse strand, counting down.
TAGAGGAGAAGGAACCAGAGCCTCCTCCAGAGCCTGTTATTCGGATCAATGACAAACCCCACAAGTTTAAGGACCATTACTGCAAGAAGCCCAAGTTCTGTGACGTCTGTGCTCGCATGATTGTTTGTATGTATTATGCAGGAGACGAACTCATAATACATTCTGCACCTGAACCACTGCTACAACCACATGCTGTCAGGTTCTCCTCACTGATATGCCTTTGCACATCACCTAGTGAACAACAAATTCTGTCTGAGGTGCAAGAACTGCAAGACCAACATCCATCATTCGTGTCAGCACTACGTCGATTTCCAGAAATGCTTTGGAAAAATTGTGGGTTTTTCTTCACTATCCAGCATGCCTTTTACACAGCAAATTCAAATATCTAATTTCTTTGCACCAGTGAAGACAGAGTTGTGTAAAAAAATCAAGCAATGTGTTTTTCTGCAGCCACCAGGCTTCAGACGGGCCTATAGCTCCCCTCTGTACAGCAGTGACCAACCAGACCCAAGTGAGTCCTTCAAAGCTTAAGTTGCACTTGTTCATTCCTAAGATTATACATTTTCTAGACTTGGGGAAAGGAACCCTCACACTGAAAACTGATTGGTGAAATGACTACCGTAAATGATTGTAACTTGGTTTAAAAATAATGTGCTGATACCAGACAACCCGAACCGGAACGACCCCGTCTTTGATACCTTGAGGGTTGGTGTCATCATGGCCAACAAGGAGCGCAAAAAGAATGAAAACGACAAAAAGAATGTGAGTAATTTGGCCATATTTCAATCAAAAAAAATCAAAAGCACAGAAGAAAAAAAAAAAACAAGAGCAGAGGTAGTTTTTTTTTTTTTTTACGTTTCTTTGTAATTTACAGAACCCTCCACATTCAGTGCACTGTTAAAGATGTAAATGGTGCACTAACATTTAAGTGATTTAAACATAAATTTGAAACATCAATAAATGATCATTTTTGTTTAGCATGCTGATTTTCACTTACTGTATCATCTAGATGATGATGATGATGGAAGAGGAGGAAGAAGAAAACCAACAACCCAAAGAAAACGAAGAAGGAGAAGGTAAAACTAAAATTATGATGTCAATTAACATAGTGAATACCACAGATAATTTAGAGGACATCAATCATAACTTGTTCAAACAATTAACAATAGATTACTTTGGTAATGTTCAGAGACACACAGGGTAGATGTCAAAGAAAAAAATAAATCAACCCCTGTTTCGGAGTTACTGTTTCTGGTGTTCATGCAGGGAAGCCTGAAGATAAAAAAGAAAAAGGTGGAGACAAAGCAGATGACAAGGTGAGAGCAAACTCCGTGTTCTTCAACCTGCAGCTGGAGGTAAATAATTTCATCGTTTCTCTCCTGCTGCATCGTCTGTGCTTTTCGTCAAAAGGCCAAAGGTACCTTCACTGGGTCCCACTACTACCTGGCTCTCTACCGCTTCAAAGCCATCGAGAAAGACGACCTTGACTTTCAGTATGTTTGAGAGATCTAAATGAGTCTTAATGCATTCATTTTATAAGTAATGAGACACTTTCCGTTGACGGAATTTGATAAATCAACCCTAATTGCTCAAAACTCCATTTTGACTTGATCAGCCCTGGTGATCGGATCATAGTTCTGGACGATTCCAATGAAGAGTGGTGGAGGGTGGGTTTCAATCCTACATGTAGATTTATAACACTCTGCTGCTGTCAAGATGAACTCTGACATTCTTCCTTATGTCATCAGGGAAAGATGGGAGAGAAGACCGGCTACTTCCCTGCCGACTACCTCATTAAAGTGCGCGCGTCTGAAAGGGTTTTCAAGGTGACCCGCTCCTTTGTGGGCAACAGAGAAATGGGACAAATTACACTCAAGAAGGATCAGGTAAGTTTCCAGAATTTAGCGGGTGCACACTCAAACAACGTGACACATCTTTAAAATAAAAAGAAAGACACAAAATGATAAAAGAAGATAATTGTCTTTTAGATCGTAGTGAAGAAAGGAGATGAGAAAGCTGGCTACCTGAAGGTCAGCACAGGACGCAAGCTGGGCTACTTCCCTGCAGATCTTCTTCAGGAGATCACCTTCACATAAGGTGCAACAACATGCAAGAAAAAAAAAAGATCTACAAAAAAATTTTAAGTTTTCTTTCACTGTGTTTGCTGTGATCTATTTCTGTTGCTGACATGCTGATTATTTGAACAACCTTTCATTATTTTCTTCGACAGCATTTTAGACTGTTGTGTTAAGAACAGACTTGCATTTAAGCGTTGCCTGCTGATATTGTGTAAGCTCAAGTTTTAATAACAAGTAGAAGAATGGAACTACCTTTCTAGAGATGAAGAAGCTAATGCAGATAGCCTGTCCATGATTGTCTATGAGATTAAATAAATATATTTTATTTTTTTCCTTTTAGATACATTTAATAGGCACCAAGTCTCAGTTAAATCTAAATTATTGCATTAAAAACATGTAGACATATTTCATGTTGTATACAGGGTTGTTCAGGAACCTTATAGCTGCACATACTGTATCCTATAAAACTGACTGATAAAGGTGTTCAATAAGACTTAAAAGAAATACATTTTTTGTTTGAGTTAACATAATTTCACATTGAATTATTTTAGGAAAACGTTAACTTTATTTTGAATAAATTTATGAAGTTTTTTTTTATTTATTCATGACTTTCTCTTTCTTTAGGGTGTTTACTATGTAGTGCTACCGACGTGTATTTTTCTTCAAAATGGGAAAATCAAGAGAGTTTTCACTTTTTACACTGTAGTCTAACTGATACATTTACAATAGTGGCTCAAAAAGAAAAAAGCCAAAGAAAACACTGACGCATAGGGATAAAGTATAATATTTGCCATAAAAATATTTAATCCATGTCCAGGTCAAACAAGTTATTAGCATCGCCTCTTAAAATTTCCTATTCTGACTGGAATCTTATCCCCGTCATTTGATCCACTAAAAATAAGGCTACCACAAAACAAGGTTACTATGAAAGAGCTACAATTGGTGGGTTTATTAAACCTACGTTGATATTGTCATCACACAGAGAAGGAATGGTCAGAGACGTAAAAAAATTTGATTTTTTATCACTGTTGGGAAACTCCAGCAAAGAGTATTATTTGAGGATCACCAAGTCTCTGTTTAAATATTTCATTTCAAGGCTTTGGTGCACCAGTGTTGCCGTAGAAAAAAAGCAGAGTACCATTGTAGTTTTCCATAAATAATATAGGAGATGAAGGTGTGTGCATGGACAACCAGTAGGAGGTTGAAAAAGTAAAAAGTGGTGCTCAAATTTGTTGTAAATGTCTTCATTTGTTACTGATTATCTAAGAACGCACTTTTCAGATTTTATGAACATAAAAACACCTAAAAACTTATTCACTAAAGCAAGTTTTGGGCAAAGCCAAATTCAGCTTAACGCTTCATTGTTTATTTTGGAGTCTAATGTTTTGACTGAATGTGATTTCCACAGGAACGTTCCTGGGGGATTAATAAAGCTCTGTGCATCCTAATCTAGACCCTGCAAGCTTATTGATGTACGTGGGACGAGATCAAGACCGTTAATTCAGTCAGATCCAACAGTCGAGTTATGGTAGTTACTGAATATTTAATGCTGGTTCTGACAGAAAAATGCAGTCCATTGAAACTTGCTGAGTTTGGAGCTACATCCCTGTAAACCAGTCAGTGTGCCCATGCTAGTGGTGATGAGAAGAGATTTACTATGCAAATATTGCCAAGTCAATAGGTGCTTTACTGATCGACTCATTGCAAAGAAAACTAAATGCTGATTTTGAATAAAAAGTTCTTCAAGGGGTGCAACATAGTGTTTTTAATTTGTATATTTTTCAGTCATTCTTTTGTTTGTTTTCAGTTGAATTGTGAAAGACATGTCAGATTAAGACTAGAAAAATGTTTTATCAAACAGGGCAAGACCAAAGATACTAATTTCACATATAGTAAAACCCTATATATTTTTTTCCAATACCATTCAAGTATTGTGTTGTAATTTGTGATTAACTGTCTAAAACGTAGCTGTCGATCCTAATGACTCTACCTTTTCCCTTAGCAGACTTTAAAAAGCTTTGTATGTTAAATAAAGTTTTGCCATTTTGTGTCCTGTTTTTCTGATTAATTGTGCAGCAGTCGGAAAGCAAATGCACTTCTTGGCTGCTATATTTAATTTCCTCATTTTTTTTACACCACTAAACCCTGATATTGACGGTCACTGTTGTTACAGTTTTAAGTTATTCTTAAAACTGAGATTTCTCAGCTAATTGTTTTCGGTATCACAGATTGACCACAAAGAACCAGTGAACTTGTGACATCTAGCGGTCACTTGCAGTCATTACAACATGTATATAATATTTTAATCACACAAAGATGGTGGTCACTGACAACTAAAGTCAGAAATATCCAAGTTTCAGTAGTTTTATTGTCACAAGCAAAGAGTGCCCCGCTTTCGCAGGGCGTCAAAAAATTGGGATAAACTCTTGTTGTTCCTCTCCACGGAAATCTTTAGTAAAAGGCGAAAGATTTATACGATCTGAAGAGAAACAAGAGTGCATGCCGAGTGAAGCGCCGGAACGGGACGGCATTCTTTGACACAGCCTTTTCACTGACGGTTTTCCTAAAACAACCTGAGCAAATGTAAACACTGCGAAAATGTATACACACACTTCACTTTCTCAGCTTTGATCGCTACGTTGAAAATAGTAAAAAGGAATTAAAAGCAAAGTAAAGTAAAATAGAACGATGTAAATAATCTTGCGGGCGCTTTGCATTGTGGGTAAAGAGTGACGTAAGGCTAATTCTGTTTACTCTTATTCATAGCATAATGAAAGTTTGGTTGGGATTTCCACTAGGCACAACGTGGCCTAACTTTTGAACGCCGTGGTGTTCTAGATATAGTATCATCATGTTACTGTCTTCCCGCTTTATATGTAACCTGCATACGCTGGTACGCATGCGCAAGCGACTCCGTAGTAACCAAGTAACAATTTGGGGATATATTTGTAATGTCTCTGATCTTCATGTCAAATAAGAAAAAACACTGCCCTTTGTCTTTCTAAAAAAAAAAACAAACAAAAAAAAAAAACATATGTAGTTTAGTGAAAATATGAAAAAGTATTATAAAGACTATTTGTAACACACTGGACTGTGGTGTGTTACAAACAGCCATAATATCACCACACTATTTTTGTTGTGTTTTGTTTCGACGGCTGCACGAGACCTAAAGCCCACAAACCAAGTGGAAATCCGACAGAACTTGAAGTTTCTGTTTATTTACATATGGAAAAAAAAAAGCGACATCTGCTAGTGGCAATATGCTGTGATCTCTTCGTCGCCTTCCGTTTTCATTTTTAAATTCTGTAAACATTTATTAAAATGACTTTCCCAGGAGGGTCTTTTGAAGTTTAGCTTGTTTTTTAAGCTCCCTAAAGAGTGAAATCAGACAGCAATTTCTTACTAAATGGTTAGTTATTATACTGTAGTAACTTTTCTGCTATTATAGACACTTTCTAAAAGCTTAGTTAAAAAGTACATAGATTCCAAGTTACTGCATGTTTAATCCTATTTTCTTTTTCATTGTGACAATCTTTAATCCTTACTCTTATATTCTACAGGACAATCAGACCAATGAGACAACAAGCAATAAGTTTTGCTGTGAAAATAATAAAATGTTTATAATATAACGGGAAAATAATTCATTGAAGAAATTAAATTAATGTGAAATTTCTTCTTAACAGCACGAGCCAAATGACTACAGCACCACTGCCTACTGTTGCTTAATACAGGCTTGAAACTTCAAAAATATTTATGAGGTGATTAGATAAATCATTTTCAAACTGCAAGTTGAATCATTTAAAAAACTTTCATAAAAAATAGTTTCGACATTGGATCATATCTACCTGCAGAAGTATTAATTTCTCCTGAACATTTCAATCTTTTGTAGGATTCCAAGCACAGATTCAATGTATTTGACTGATATTTTTAGTTGATAGACCAACACACAGCAGCACAGTGGAAGAAAATGGATACCAGTAGTTGTTCTTTTGAAGTTCTGGAAATGAAAATTGGAAAAGTGAAGTGGGCATTTGTTCATTTTACCCCAACGCCCCTGATACCACAAGGGCAGCTGGTCAGGGTTGATTGAGTAAGAATGGGGGTTAAATACAGAGCAATCCTGGAAATCAGGCTGATTCATCTCCTAGCAGGGCAACAGTACCTAAACAAACAGCCAGAGTTATACTGGAAGGGTTTAGATCAGCACATTTTCATGTGGAAGGACGGTCCAGTCAAAGTAGAGACCTGAATCCAATTCAGCTTTCATATTGTGGCAAAACATGAAAACTGGTGTCCATAGACTCTCTTCATCTAGTGTGACTTAGCTTAGGCTAAGTTATGCAGTAAAAAATAAGTACAGTTTTAAGGGTCTTGATGTGCAAAGCTGGAAGAGCCGTGCAAATAACCGCCACAAGTTTGAAATTTGTAGAAAAAAATCCTTGAAAACCAAGAAGTTTCTTCCGCTTGAGATTCATGTACTTTTTTTTTTGCATTGTTTTGCATCTTTAAATCCATAGTAAATACATAAGGAGGGCACATGAAGAGTGTCAAACTGGCCAGAAAACGTTGAGCTACTTAGCGTTATCACACACGTTCATTACGGATCTTTCTTTAGGACCTCGGTTCGGTTAGTACTGGTGGGCGATCTGTTGGCTTGAATTGCCAGCGAAAAACTGAAGGAGTGACGCTCACCAGTTGTCAGCACATATATATATTTTTTCCTGAAGAAAGCCCTTGTCATTTTGTCAGCCTCCCTGCGGCTAAAGTACGTGGGGACAGCAGGGATGGCTGTCAAACTGTGCCTGCCTCAAAGAGCCTTTCCTCGGGTTGATGAGTCATAATGAGGGCCGGCCAGGTGCTGAAAATGAGCATGGAGGCAGGTGAAGGGTGTGTGTGTGCGTGTGTGTGTGTGTGTGTGTGTGTTGGTGTGTGTGGGTGTGTGTGTGTGTGTGTGTGTGTGGAACCACTCGGCAGTAGGTTTATACTTACTGGGTAAAATGTTGCTTAGGCAATGCTTTTCTTTTGGGAGAAGATTTTTTTGCTAAGTTTGACTTGCATGTGTGTGTGCAGGCATGCGTGGGCGTGTGTGTGTGTGTGTGTGTGTGTATGCGCTGAAGAGGAGTGAGAGAGAAAGAGGCACAGCGCTGGAGAGGGGGAGAGCTGAAGCGGATTCACTTCAAATCTGGAGGATTTCTAGAGTCTCCTCCAGCCAGGAAGTGAGAGTGCAGGCTTTAATTCAGGAAATCACTCAGACAGACACGCCGCGGCTCTGTGGATGGACGATTGGTGCTGCTGCTGCAGGATGAGGGCTCTTTGTTTGAACTTTGCCATCACCTGTCTGTGGCTCCTTCCCTGCGCGGTGAGTCCACTCTGCAGCTGAGGCTGAGCTTGTTATTTGCTCAAAGTGCTGTTGTTTGCAGTGTAACTCAAATTTGAAGTTCTCCTCGTTGGGGAAAACAAGCAGGAGGTCATAAATCATCTCTTGCCAGCAAATGTGTTTCCTCATCTTCTTGCCTCCAAAAATGAATTAATTTCCATAGATTTCTTTTTTTTCTCTCTCTCTCTCCTTAGGGATTGTTTTTGTGCTGAAAGCTGAAATCATAACCTTTATGATCTCTTTAATATATGTGTATTTATACAACATGATATGTATTGAATAGAGATTCATAAATCTGGTCAGTCTGCCAAATTTTATATTTAAATTGCTTTATTCGTAGCATTTAACTTTCAGATTTTGTGGCAATCCTCTGTTCTATTTCTTATTTTTTTGCTGCAAAATTCAAAATGCTGTTTTGACAGAATGAAGTAAAAACATAAACATGTTTTTGTCACATAGGGCATGGTTCATTATTCTGTGAAACAGCACAGTTCCTCTGAGCAGCTCCTGCTCTCTTGTTTGTGATTTTCTTCCAGGTGCAGCTGTAATTTATTATGCACTCCTGAATTTATTTTTCTGCCCAAACAAATAATTTGTAACACCTAACTTCACCGGCGAACTTGCTAAGTAAAAAAAAAAAAAAAAAAAAAAGCAAAAAGCTCAAAGCAACGTCATTTTGAGCTGTAAAAGGTGAAGCAAATGACTTCAGAGGGTCTCTCGGTTTTGAAAGAGTTTAAGCTCCTCAGGGTTTGAAGGCTGTTGTTTTTATGTTTTCTTTATGCTTATAAAACTGTCACATTAAGGATTTTCCTGCCAGCGGCAAGAATATTCTCCCCGTCCTTAGATAAAACAATGCCTTCAGCTCACTATTTTTTTATTCTTTAGCAATTTAATTCAATGCTATTTATTTTTATTTTATTTTATTTTTTTACCTTTGCTGGTGCCTCCTTGCAAGTGTTGTGCTTGCATCCTCTCCTCTCCACCATTGCTCAGTCGCAGTCATTGTGCTGGCATCTTGACACTGAGCCGGTGACACGGCTGTCACATTGTGAGCTCCAATTAGGCTAGGTGAGAACAGCACATAGGTTTTAGGCTTGCAACAATAGGCACAGCCGGAGCACACTCAGGTGTAGGTGCGGGCTCAAGTAGAGGCGCAAAGAGCCAAAAACTTTCGTTCGTTTTTTTTTTTTTTTTTTCCTTCTTCACTTCGATGTAAACAAGCTGAGCAGAACCTTCTGCACCTCTTGTTAAATACCAAATGCAAAAGTATTTATATCCCATTAACTTGAATCTATATTGTTGGGATTTTATGTGATTGACCAGCAATATTCCAAGTTCTGGACATCTCACTGTTCAGTGTTGTGCAACTTGCCGTCCACCAGAAAGCATAACAAAGAGAGCTTTAATTAGAGAAGTAGATACAAAGTTCGTGGAGCAGCTGCACAAAGGAAGAGCTCAGGTAGGCGAATCTGTTGACAGGATGAATATTGGTTGTTCAATGATCTAATCTAGGAAGAGTGGCAAGAAAAATCTCATAATTGTTCAAATAAAATCATAAGAAGTCTCGTTAAAAGCCTTTCTACGAATCACGGAGCAAATATGTGGAAGAATGTGTCCTGCTCAGATGGTAACTAAACATTTTCTGGCCTACAAGAACAGAAAATTCACTAGCAAAAAAACCAAAGATTCAGATTACTGTGAACTCACAGCCATGCTGAACGTGGAATAAATTACATCAGGAGTGTCCAAAGTGAGGCACGGTGGCCATTTGCAGCCCTCTGAATGATTTTAGTGCATATGGACACTTTTATATCTTTTATATCTTTAAGTGTAAAATTTTCAATCTTCTTAAAATAATAAAAAAAACCACTTATCATTTCTCATTCATCAACCAGGTTCCTGCATTCATCTTAATTTTGTTGTAAATGGATCCACTGACTTGCAGCGACTTCTACTCAGAGCAGCAGAAGTTTTGAGGCCTCTCTGTGACGATTTCAATTTTAACAAATTGAAAACAGACCCTGAAAACATCCAGACCCTGAAAACGGATCTTTATCCAATCAGACTCAGCTTGAGTCCTTTAGGAAGAAGAATGAAGAGGAACGTCAGTCTCTGGATGTGCGAAGCAGGCAGAGACTGACATCTCCTTTCAGAAAAGAATGGCTCTGCAAAGTATGAACTCACAGTGACTATACGTGCAGTTTTCACATTTTTATTGGGTAAAACTGAATCTTAATCCCTATCCTTCATACAAAATTCTTATAAAATAGACTGAAGCCTGTTATTGTTCTGTGACAAAGCAGGCACTATATATTCTAACTGAGCTTTGGATCCACAAAGACTTAAGACTTAAGGTCCTTCAGCCCAAGTTATACCCTTGATGTACATTTGTGGTATCTAACATGTCATGTTTTGCGTAGCTGCTGTGTGGTCAGTATCAGGGACTCTACTCACAGTAACACCCTCACTAAGGGATTATTTTTGGAGGATTTTGTGTGTTAATTAGACCCTATAGCAGGAGATTGCCTACTTCAAACCAAGCTGGTTTATCAATAGGATGTGCTCAGTGTTTAATAATTTTTAGCTGTTTAGTTAAAATAAAAAATAAAAAAACACTACATGTTTGTTTCGTGTGAAAACAGAAGATCACAAAACTACTTCTCTCTGTTGCCATGTTATTCAGGACTGGTTTTAGTCCAACACTCTCTGAGCGTCCCTGAAGTAAACACTGCTTCCCGAAAACAGGGCCGCGACATTAAACAGCCTACGTGTTTTAAATAACGGGTGACACGAAACAAAATCACGTTTATTGTTTGGAAGAACACGCTGATCTGAATTCTCCCCGTGCCTCCGCCACAGATCGTTTTGCTATTGTTTGTCAAATAGTTATTGACATATTAATTTGATCAATAAGCATAGCTTCTGACATTTGAGGCGCCTGCTATTCTAAGAAATACACAGCTGCGAAGAGATAAGTTTAGAAATACGCCTTTCCCGTGTAAGTAAATTCTTCTTCTCCTTGGAGGAAAAATAAGAAAAGAGTTTGTGATCTAAACAGGATTTACTAATAAACCTCAAAAAGTAGATGAAGAGGATGATGTGGACAGGGATGGGGAAATTTAATATAATAAAGCTATACTTAGTCCCCTAATGATTCCAAGTATACCATTCATGAGCATGTTAGAATATAAGAATGAATGATTGAGAGGAAGATGAATAGGGGACAGGAGAGAAGGAGCTCTTCAACATATTGCGTCGCTTCTGACTAAAGATATGCTGAAGTAGCTTCATCGTTCTTATTTAGTTATTTATTTGGTTTTAAAAAGGTCCTTCTCAAACAAATAAATAAATTACTGGATGTAGCCTATCATCAAGGTTGCACAGAAAGGATGACTGACAGTTTTAACAGGGGGCCCAGCTGAAGGACAACTGAAAACAGATTATAATTTGTTAATGGCAGTTTGATTGTGACATGCCAGTTTGCCTGAAGGAAATAACTTATTGATCAGCAGCAGTTTTAGAGGAGACTGAAATAATTATTTTAATCGATTATTTGATAGTGTTTAGTGTACTTACAGTGAAATTGTTCTTCTTTTGTGGTCACCCTGATGGGTAAGTCTGTATTGTATCATTTTTATATTATTTCAAGGTAGTTTATTATGGAAAATGAGTTGAAATCTATTTCACTTGATTTCAGTTCATGTACCAAAGTGCAGCAAGCATGTGGCATATGCCTGAATAAATTAGTTATGCTTTCCACTGAGGCACATTTGTCAAATTAAAAGTGCCCTTAAATGAATAATTCTTACATGACTATCAAGCATGCTTTTCATGTATAAAAAAATACATAGTTTTGTTGGTTTATGTAAAATTTCAATCTTAAATGTCATAAATTTCAATCTTAAATGTCACATTTTCATTAGCTGTCAGATGAAAATCATCACGATTAACAGAAACAAGGCTTAAAAATATAAATAATTCATCTGCATACGGTGTTTCACTTAGTGAATTGAGTTACTGAAATAAATAAACGTTTCCGTGATATTCTTAATGATCAGGTATTACTGCACATTTTACTGTACCTGCATGATACACACCCAAACCATGTTTCCACTTCACCTTAATGCACTACTTTGTATTGACAAATTGCATGAAATCCAAATGAATTCCAGTGAAGTTTCCGGTTGTAGCATGGCAAAATGCGGAAAAGCTCGACTTAAACATTAACTGTTTCAACTACAGCTTTTTGATAGGGTCAGTCAACTGTTGAGCAAATAATCCATCTAATATATTTTTCTGCAGGTACAGGAGTCATCTGGTCCTCTAAGCCTAAAGAGCAAACAATGGAGGGCCGCTGGCGCAGGAGAAGAACCCGAGGGAGCAGCACTGAAGGTTAAACATGTATCCAAAGACTTACAAATCATCTCCACCAAACACAAAACCCAAACATACGGCGCGCTGAGCCCCTACGGCTGGCCGCAGAACTTTTCACAAGCTCCAGACCAGTATCTGTACGGCGCTCCTCCCAAATCCAAGCCTCCTGCCAAAACCTCCACAAAGGCCAAGAAGATCCTGGGCTGGGGGGATTTCTACTTCAACGTGAAAACCGTGAAGTTCAGCCTCCTGGTGACTGGAAAAATCGTGGACCACATCAATGGAACGTTCAGCGTCTACTTCCGGCACAACTCTTCCCGTCTGGGGAACATATCCGTCAGCATCGTCCCGCCATCCAAAGCAGTGGGCTGGGAGGTTCTCGATGGTGCGGTCGACAGCAGCCCCAATAAAAACTCTGTCCTGTTCCCAGATCTGATTCCCCCGTCGTCCACCAGCTCCGCTCCTACTGAGCATCAGAAATATCAGCGGGACATGATGATGGTGACTGAGCTCAACTGCCGCATCGAGTACCAGCGAACCAACCGGTCCAAGAAGACCAAGCCGTGCATGTACGATCCAGGGCAGACCTGCTACTCGGAAAACACACAGTCCCAGGCAGCATGGATCTGCGCCAAACCCTTCAAGGTCATATGCATCTTCATCGCCTTCACTGGCACGGACTACAGGCTGGTGCAGAAGGTCTGTCCGGATCACAACTTTCAGGCAGAGCAGAACCAGCAGCACCTCGGATGAGCAGAGACTCCACAGCTGGAACATTTACTGTTTATACTGTATATTCATCATACAACCACAAAAAAAAAAGAAAAAAGAAATCCTGGGATTCTGAAATTGAAAGCTTTTGGAATCATTTCTGACTAGAAATGCCCACTGAAGCGGTTTAAGAGAGCAGTGTGACTTTGTAAATAGTTTTAACATGAAACTGCTCCCATTATTCCACATGTCTTTCCTAAAAGAAAAGTTAGTGATATACTTGATTCTCCCATTTTCTACAGCTCCTAAGTTTGATAAGTCAAACTTTGGATTTCATTATTCTATACAATGTATATATTTATAAATCTAAGATTGTCTTCAATTACACCGATGGATGTTTGTGTTTTCTCTAATCTGGAAACTATGTTCTTTACTGATTCGTGTTAAGAAGCATCTGTTGACTCCATTTGTCATCTAGACTAAAGAGAACCAATTCAGAGGCAGATTTAATGCACTTTTCATGTTATCAGTGACAGACTACGCATGTACCTGGCGTCGGTCCAGAATGATTGCGCGTTCACCCTTTGCACCTTCAAAGTTTCCAGTTTTCCCCGGAGCTCTGCTGTCACAAACATGCTCTCCCTGTCATTGCGGCAGACACTGAGGGTGAGTAATTTTGTCTGATGGATTCATTGCACAACGATGCAAATGTATATTATCTAAAGGACTTATTTTCCTCTCTGCACATTGGAGCGGTTGTTACTAAATAACTTAAATATTGCAAACTAGGTCAGCATGCCATTGTAGTTCATCTCAACCCTGCCAGAGCTCTCTTCATGCAACATGCATGGTTTCATTGTCTGTCATAAGAAGTGACAAAAAGCAGCGAAGTCTGTTTTATTTTGCAAAGCGTATGCCAAACGAATAGATATAAGAATCCTATTTTTGTGCGTATTTCTGGTTTAGCACTGAACTAGCTATAAGGGCGAAGTAGCTCCTGGTTCCAAAAGTGTCATGTATGCATACCTGCTTTAACAAACAAGATCCTGGTGGTCAGTCTACGTAGACTTTTCCAGTCCAAGGATTTCCATAACTGCCCTGCTGAATAGCGCATTTGTTTTTGCACAGCCTTTCACTTAATGGCTTTTGCTCAGAACATCAAAAGACACATTATTAAGTCATTCTTTCAAACCCTTCCTGCAGCGTATCATAATTTCAAGTGATGAAAGCATTTTTCACCTAAGCTCAGCCTTCAAGAGCATTTCAAAAGATGCCAAAATCACTTCTTTAAAAAAAAAAAAAAACAACACTCCGTTTTAGCAGCACAAACACAAAGGATCGTTGTGACTTTCTGCTGAAGGTCTTAGTAACATTTAACGTTCATTATTTAAGAAGCACATGTTTTCTTAGTGAGTGACAAAGTTAATTTTGTTCTTTTTCCTTTGTGTCATGCTGAAGCCCCTCTTCCTCAGAGTCTCGGGCTGTTTGGGGAGAGAGGGGCAGGTCGCCTCAGAGCCATGCAGGCTGAAGCACAGCGGCGGCGGATGGACGGGGCAGGAAGGTTTGGCCCAGGATGACCCAGAGATGTGGAGTCTCCTGCAGCAGGAGAAGGACAGGCAGTGTCGGGGACTGGAGCTCATCGCGTCAGAGGTGAGAGTGCAGAGAGAAGGGAGGAGCAAAAACAAAGAGACAACTAATAGCTAGGAGTGCATCTACAGTGACCACAAAGAAAACATACGCTTTATTGTACTTTAGTGGGGTTTTTACGTTGGTTCAATAACAATTTATACTACAATCAAATTTTACACATGAATTAAGAAAGGGAATAGATTTTATTTAGTGGTCTCACAGTGAAAGGGGCTGAACACATATGCACTTAAATGTGCATTTGGAGTCCACAGTACAGTACAAGCTGAACTGTGAACTTCAGTTCACAGTTATGCACAAATTCATGTTGCCTTACCGTAGTAAATTCCTTTCAAATACAGATAAATGCTACATATTAGAATAGTAACACACGGTACTCTGGGGCCAGACACAAGATGACAGAAAACAGTTTTGATGGGGTTACAAAAGCAAAATTAAGAGAAATGCCAGGGTTTAGACAAACAAACAAAAAAGCGAAATGACAGAAACTCATATAGATCTTTAGAAGTTATGAATCTGGAGTTGACAAGGACTAACATCAGAAAAACGACAAGAACTCATTCACTATCGATTTTTTTTTTTACGTAAAACGTGATGGACGTCAGTCTGTTGCAGAACTGTTTAAATATTTGCTCTTTGCTTGGAATCCAGTAAGTGTGTGTGTGTGCGTGCGGGGGTGTGTGGGTGTTTGGGGGTCTGGGGGTGTGTGTGTGAAAGCTGTGCTGGAGAAGCAACTGGGTTTGACAGCTGAACTCCACACAGAACAACATTTAGAAAATCACCATACAGTTTTTCTCCTTTCAGTTCGATTCATTTTGGCTTCTCTCCCAGCAAAGAAAACTGACCACCGAACACTGAAAACCTTGTGAGTTTTTTAGATTGTTTTTTTTTGTAACAAAATTGGACATATGGATGTCTAATATCAATTTTAAACAATACTGAAAAAATCTACTCATTTTCCTCATCTTGAATTTGACTGTCACCTGTCAGTAAAACTAATGACAAAGATTTTACCTGGAAAACTGAAGTCTGAACTAGAAGCTGTGAAACAAAAAGCAGAAAAACTAAATGTATCTGCAACGTCCAACTTAAGCTGGGAACTGCTAACTCTAAAACTGAAACAATTTTCTCTTCAAAATTATTTAATCCAAATTGAAGTTGTAGAAAATTAACCAAGTCTCGTTTCTTGCGTTATGGACTAGTTATGAGCCCAAACATTTATTATCCACATTGATATCTCAAAGATTGTCATCTTAATGAGCGAGTGATGTCAGTCATTCACCAGTGTAGGACGAGTCCCAGAGGAGAACTTCCTGTGTTTTTTAGATCAATGCCATATTATCCCATTAGCTTTCCCATGTGTGTTCTTTATTGATCTCCACATTTTGAGAGGCGAAGAAGAGGAGGAAGGGAAGTCGAGTATGAGTGTGTATTTTTGTGTGTCAGGATAGTGTTTCAAAAATGTCACAGAAAGAGTTCTGTGTCAGACAGGGAGCTTGTTTTAAACCTCTCTGGGATGATTGAGGGATCCCTGAACAGTGACAGGTTTAGTATAATAAGACTTACAGAGAGGGATGAGGGGGGAGGAGGAGGGGGGGGAGGAGGTGAGGATGCGGGAGAGGAAGAGGTAAAAAAAAAAAAAGTAAAAAAAATAAGCCGGAGTGAGAGTGGGAGAAGAGAAAAAACTGACAGAAGGAGGAAAAATCATTTGCATTCAGTTCTGTTTCTGCAGCTTTCTCTCCTCTTATATATATAAAAAAGCTTCAGACAGCCATTTATGGGAGGCCCACAAAAGAATTCACAAAGTAAGATTTTATCATCCATTATATTTTGCAACACAGAAAGTCATTGTTTTTTGGGGGATTATTTTAGCTTGCATGTGAAAGGAAAGCCAATCCAAAAGCATGAAGGAGCTAAATTTATATAGTGGTCACAGTCTCTGGCAGTAAAGCCTTCTCTGGGTAAATAAAGCTATATTTGGATAGTCTGTTCAGATTTTTTTTTTAAGGCATATGTGCGGATGCCGACACTGTGCTTGGTTGTCCTGTCAGAATTTCTGCAGCCGTGCAGCCCTGGAGGCACAGGGTTCCTGTCTGAACAATAAATACTCTGAGGGATACCCTGGGCAACGGTAAGCACCAAAACACAACTCAATTATAATATGTTGCAATCATCATCTAAAAACATACATACACGTCATTTTGTCAGGTCGAGTTTTCAGTTTTTCTTATTGGGATGAAGTTTGAAAGTGGAATAGAGTGGACTGCTTTTTGCTGAAGAGTCATTCTGAATACCTGACAAACCCTCACCGGTCCGAGATGCTGTTAAATTATACAGCAGTGATGTAATGCAATCGTTTGTGGAGAAGGCAATACGGTTTTTGACACGACACCATCTCGAAGACAACTGTATGGTGTAATATCATGCGGCGCTGCTACGAGGAACAACACTGTGCACTGCAACATCGTGCAATGCAGCACACTGTACTGTGCAGGTATCCAACCACCTGTTTAGGTTTTCTCAAGTTTATCTTCCAACAATAAACTTTGTACATTTGCTACGTAAAACGGATGCGAGAGGATAGAGTTGGATTCTTCCCAGAAAACACAAAGGATAAACACAAATGTTCACATGTTCAAATAGTGAACCCCCAACTTGCCAAATAAAAAAAAACTCAACCCTAATCATTATTATCAAATTTAAAGTAAATGTTCAGGAGGGCGTTCTCTTTCTAACCACTGCAAATTTATGAACTACCAATGGAAGATTTTACTAAAAAACAAAGTTTTCAAAAGTACGTTAAACAAACATGATGTTTCTGCTCAGCGTCAGGCCCCTGACGTCAGAAGAGTGGGTCTAAGGTTTTACAGTAGACAGAGAGAAGTACATTAACACAAAGAAGTAATTTTTTTTTACTTTAGTCAACACTATGTTGTTCAATTGATGTTGCACAGACTCTGATGTGGCTTTTAAAGCATCTTCATTTAGTCAAGCGATCGTTTTCTGGTGTAGACAGGAGTGTTCCTGTTTGACCCAGAATATGGATCTTTGCTTTATAGAGGTTGCGCTATCGACTATAGCTGATATAATTATTTAATTTAAACATTTCATCTCCAACATTCTTATTCAACTATAAATAGAGCAGGTACACATTATGGCAACCTTTAGGTGTGACATTCTTCAACCTCTGTGCGCATTTATAGCAACACTTCCTTTCCTGTCATGTATTTCTATTACATTAAAAATGCTACACTTAGCATTATCTGCATGACTAATATGACATATGATTATTTGTGCAATGCAGGAAGATTAAATATAAACTGTCACTTTATGGCAATACATAACAAACTATCACTCACTACACTGGGGAGTCATTTGATGCTACTTAGATTGTGTCTTATGATGCAATATTGTACAACATGGTGATACAGATAAGTAGATAAGTTGAATGCAACAATATAATTAATAAATTATACAAGCTGGTTTAATAAGTAATGATAGAAGTTAATTAAAAAAAACACTTAAGTCAATGCATGTGAATGTGTGTCTCTTTCAGGTACTACGGCGGTGCAGAGATTGTTGACCAGATTGAGCTGCTTTGCCAGCGACGAGCGCTCGCCGCCTTCGGTCTGGACCCAAACCTGTGGGGCGTCAACGTCCAGCCCTACTCGGGGTCCCCAGCTAACTTTGCAGCCTACACCTCTGTGCTGAAGCCTCATGACCGAATCATGGGCCTGGACCTACCGGACGGTGGACAGTGAGTAAATGTGCTCCCTGATCATAATGATATTCCGCTAAAAGGAGATTTGGTTACTTGTGAAAAAGTAGCAACGCCTGTAATCCTGCTGTCACGTTAAAATCCCGTTGAGAAGAAATACATTTTATTTAAACAATTTGACAGAAAGGAATCTGCAACATCAATATTTTATGTGCTAAAACAATGTCATTACACAAATATTTACCTGTTTAGATGATGTGCAATCATGTAAAAAACTCCCAAATGAATCCCTGAGACATGCAAATCTCCCATTAAAACACAATTTACAGCTATTTATTCAAATATCTCAGTTTTTTCATTTCATGCTTCAGACTCTCTCACCAGTCTGACAGATTCTGCAATTATTAGTTCCCACATTTTAGTTATTAGTATCACAAAAGAGCGTCACTTGGCCCAGCGGGTATTTCCTACAAGAAAGTGAACGTTGTTTTTTGGACTTAACGTCAAGAAGAGGTTGAGTGTGATTAAAGTTTTTGGTCTCATAGACTGGAGCTGTCACACGGTGACACTCTCTTTGAAATGGGCTCATTTTAATTTCACAGACACTCACGGAACAGAAGGAAATGAAGGCGCTCCACGTAAAGTTAATACCATTGCTGGCCGGGCGTTGAAGAACAGAAAGACAGAAGAGACAGTTCTATATAATGTTCTATATATTTGCTATTAAGGCACAGTAATAGATTTCTGCTATTACATTAAATATATCCAGTTTAATGTATTTGGCAGAATACACACTAATTAACTTTTCCGTAAATGTACCAGACGTATATTTTTCATGCTCTTAGTTAATTGTAATGAAAGCATCAACTTATAATACTGTGATATAATGCCCACTTTTTAAAGCCCAGTGGAAGATTCTGGTGAAAACCTCCCACCCATAGAAACATAAATACCTGTTTTACATTTAGTTACCCCCACCTGGGGTCAATGCTTGAAGATCTTTGGTGGTAGCAAATAATAAGCCTACTGTAGCAGATTTTGTTTTAATAAACAAATTTGCTCCTCTCATGGATCAGTCCTTTTTTTGCTTAGATCGTCTCACAAAGTCTTAGTCTATCAACATATTTTATTAGGATTTTATGTGACAGACCAAGACAGATCAGTGTAAAATTGTGAGCTTGACAGATAACAATACTCACTTGCATTTTTTTCACAAAAACAAATCGTAAAAGAGCGATTATTATTCAACCCTCCTAAATCCATACCTTGCAGAACCATCTTCCACTGAAAGCATTTTGGAGAATGTCTGATATTTTTCTAACTAAATGTTTTCATTTGGATTTTAGTTTAGACTTTGACTAAACCCTTTTAACTAAATAGTATGTTTTGATGTAAACCATTTCGTTGGAGCTCTGGCCGTACGTATGTGTGGGGTTGTTGTTATTCTGAACCTGCTCCGCAGTGGAATGCTTTTTAGCTTCTATCAGCTTTTCTTTTAGCTTTTTCCTTTCACTTCACTGTCAACTCTGACCAGCTTCCCTGTCCCTGCTGACAAAAGCATGATGGTGCCACCACCATGTTTCACTATGGGTACGGGGTTTTCAGGGTGACGTGCAACGTCTGTTTTCGGCCATATGTAGCGTTTTATTGTAGACAGTGTAGCTTAATTTTGGCTTTATCTGACTAAAGCACCATCTTTATTGTCTCTCCTTGCGGAGAATTGCAGTTGGCCATTCTGGGCGTTTCTGTAGCTTTCTATAAAACAGATACACTAATCCCAAAGCAACATCTGAAAAAGAGACTTTCCATAAACTGAAATAACATATGAATAATATTTATCATTCTGAGGATATGTGACGATTCAGACTGGTGAGAAAACATTTACTGCTGCAGTCTGTGTTGTAATCTTATTCCGCTGTGTTTCAGCTTGACCCATGGCTACATGACTGACAACAAGAGAATCTCTGCCACCTCTATCTACTTCGAGTCCATGCCTTACAAGCTGAATGTGAGTGCTTGGTAGACTTCAGACAGTAAATTTGTGAAGGATTTTTAATAACAAAGTGTTGTGCTACGACCTCAGCCTCAAACGGGTCTGATTGATTATGACCAGCTGGAGAAGACAGCCCGCCTCTTCAGACCCAAACTCATCATCGCAGGAACCAGCGCCTACTCTCGCCTTATCGACTACGCTCGCATGAAGAAGGTCCGACCTAATTGTATGTCTTTCAACGAAAATCTTTGTAGTAACTTACCAGGTTTTTGAGAAACGTTTTGTTACGGTCTCTGTGTGTGTTTCAGCTGTGTGAGGAGCTGAACGCCTACCTGCTGGCTGACATGGCTCATATCAGCGGTCTGGTGGCAGCTGGCGCCGTTCCTACTCCCTTTAAATACGCTGACCTGGTCACAACCACTACCCATAAGTCCCTGAGAGGAGCGAGGTACCAAATTTCCATCTAATGCAGCTTTCAAACAGCATTATGACGAATCAAGACGAACAGTCAGACGGCTTCCTGTCTCCGCTCTGCAGGGCTGGTCTGATCTTCTTCCGGAAAGGTTTGCGGTCGGTGGACGCCAAAGGTCGAGAGGTGCCCTATGACCTCCAGGACAGGGTGAACTTTGCGGTGTTCCCATCACTTCAAGGAGGACCGCACAACCACGCCATAGCCGGAGTGGCTGTGGCCCTCAGACAGGTCCAGATGGTTGTTTTAGTCGCCGATATTCAGTCATGTCCAGTAATAAACGTAATAATTAGAGAGGAAAATCCTTGGGAGAAAACAAACCTAAGAACCGGCAGAATTTCAGCAGCTCATGAATAAAACATTAAAGTGCAGTATTTTCCTTTTTTCACGCAGCATAATTTCATGTCTCTGCAGGCTTCCACTCCCATGTTCAAACAGTACATCGCTCAGGTCCTTCTGAATGCCAAAGCCATGGCCGGCGCTCTACTGAAGAAAGGCTACACCCTGGTGTCAGGTGAACGCTTCATACACATTAACAGACGTGTAAAAGAAACATGAAACTGGCTGCTTCCATGCCTCTCATAACATAGCATAAGCACTTTGAAGGTACTTCATGCACTCGCCCCCTTTTGTCATTCACAGCCCACTAATTTGCTTTTTTTTGTTTTGCTGACTTCTTAAAGTGAGCTTTCACTTTACTGTTGAATGCATAAGAAGCGTCACTGAAAAGGAATTTTTAACAAGGCAGAGTTAGTGTTTTCCAGCGTCAGCAAAAAAGGGTTCGGATGAAGTGAGAAGAATCGGCTCATTTTATTCAGTCAGACGTGTTCTGTAAAAATCGACTTAATGAAGCTTTGACTTGCACTTACCCTACTTCGCTCTCATCTTCCTCCTCCTAGGCGGAACCGACAACCACCTGGTATTGGTTGACCTTCGACCTCGCGGGATAGATGGAGCCCGAGCAGAGAGGGTCCTAGAGCTGGTGTCCATCACAGCCAACAAAAACACCTGTCCGGGTGACAAGAGCGCCCTCACTCCAGGAGGACTCAGACTCGGTAAACAAACTCATGATTATTCATTTTAATATTGAGGATGTAGAAAATGCATCTCCTGTTTAGTAAAGAAGTTTGTGTACATTTATTCTAATGCATACTGGGTTATTTTCTGCTGTTGTTTTTGTTTGTTTTTCTTCACTTTGCTTACTATCTTAATATTTTTTGCTAAAGGAGCTCCAGCTCTGACTTCTCGACAGTTTAAGGAGGGAGACTTTGAGAAGGTTGTGGATTTCATAGATGAAGGGATTCGGATCGCTCTGAGTGTGAAGCAGAAAACTGGTGAGACAGTTTTGCTGTGATAATTAATTGGGCAAGAGACTTTATGCTTCGTAAATGAAAAAGAAAAATCTAATTTAAGAGCAAAAAAACCCAAAAAACGATCAAAACACATCACTCTGTGTCATGAATCATGGGATTTACTTTTTGAGCTCAGTTCCTGAATTTTCTTTTACTTCATCTTGAACTGAAGAAGACTAAGAAGACCAACTTGTTGACATATTGTAGAGTACCGTAACATTTCTTTTTGGCACTTTTTTACACATTTCTTTTTTCCTCCCATCAGGAAACTTAGCCAGCTTCAAGTCCTTCCTGCTAAAGGACCCTGACACAGTAAAGCTCATTGCAGAGCTCCGCCATCGGGTGGAGCTATTTGCCAGACCCTTCCCCATGCCAGGATTCACAGATCACTAAAAGAGGACACGCAAAGCGGGCTTCTCTCCAGCGACGTCACCTTCTGTCGACTTCCTGTGGAGCTGTAACATACGAATGTCACCATTTTATTTTGATCAACGCCGCATTGTTGATGAGTTTTCTGCTCATGATGGAAAAATGTAAACACAATCTTTTTAATGAAAGAGTTTCATCTGAGGCCTTGGTAATTAATGGCTGGTGTACAAAACGATGCATTGAATATTGATGTACAGCT
The DNA here is from genome assembly GCF_002775205.1 of Xiphophorus maculatus. Classification (NCBI taxonomy): domain Eukaryota; kingdom Metazoa; phylum Chordata; class Actinopteri; order Cyprinodontiformes; family Poeciliidae; genus Xiphophorus; species Xiphophorus maculatus. Next base: position 10,087,194 of record NC_036443.1, on the reverse strand, counting down.
GTGAAGAAAAGCATTTCAGTATAATTGTTGATCAAAGTCAGACATGAATAAAGCAAGAAATCAAGTTTGCACAACGTTGCGTTTTGAACTGTTTTCTTAAGACATTCTGATGACCAAATTAAATAATAAGAAATGAAAGCTTTCGTGTTACATTTGGTTGGACCTAAAATCAGATGTATTGGATTCAGTAGAAACAGCTCCAAGGAGCTACTGTCTTTCCAGACAGTAGGTTGTGTCAACAATTTGTGTTATTTGTTTTTGTCTGGCTTGATTTTGTGAGTAACATAGTAATTCCAGTCTTAATTGTTACTAAGCGACGTCTGAAGGAAATTATGTGTGATTGCAAAAAGAAAATAAACAAGGGTAAATGTGGATTTCTGGGTTAGATATGAGGATAATAGTTTGTAATTTAAGAAGGGAGCGTCTCCTGTGGCTTAAAAACAATGATCTGAATGAAACAGCTGGCATTTCCTGCCATCATTTCCGCCTGGTGTTCAGGGAATATAGTAGGAAAAAATGAAAAAATAAAAAAGGTGATTTCTGAACAAGATGAGAAATGTGTCGGAAAGGTTGGAGTCACTGTTTCAGAAGGTTTTTATCAACCTTTTTATCTGCTTTGTACATGCCTGTTTTGTTTGGTGTGTTTTTTTCAAATCAAAGGAAGTGTCCACCACAAATTGTCAGTATGGATTTGACAACATATTTAGACATAAAAATATAATAATAATTTGCCAGAAAAAGTAATAAAAATTAAGGGTATTTAGAGTTGCTTTTTTTGAATCACAAGTTGTGAATATATCAAAAATGAAAAAAGCTAAAAAATATGTCTAGAGGCTAAAATGCAATTTCCCCAAATCCCAGAATCCCTTGTCATAACTGTGTGAGGACATAATGGTGTAATTAAAACCAGAATCTCTTGGTAACTATGACAACATGCTATGCTAGCGGTCCCATCCATGGTTAAAAAACGGTGGAGGTTGTATCATGCTGTGGATTTGCTTTACAGCATATTGCAAGGAGAACAACGAAAACTTTAGAGCTAACTGTGTTACTGTATCAAACTATGTCTGAGTCTTTAAGCACAAATGAGACTAAAGTCACAGAACAAAGTCAATTTAAAACAGCAGGAACAAAAACACAACTTTACTGCAGTCAGACTTCAGCTGATCCTCACCCAGAGCCTTTGGGAAGCCAAAATCTGTTATTCGAACAAACACAAACTCTAAAGAGCCTCCGGGCGAAGGAGTGATAGTGTCAGACAGTTGCTGAATAAACTTCTCAAGATGAAAGAAACCATTTTTAATTTTTTTTTGTTTGTTTAAAATACCTTTATGTTTTAGTTTGTTCCTTTTCTGGTTCATCAAGAAGTACCAACATTCAGACTTCATGAATGTCCCGATTTGGAAAACTCTGAATAAAAAATATGAGGTCAAATGCTTTGCTATGAACAGAAACAGTCGAAGACTTTATGTGACAGAGAACATTGATGCTTATTTTATGTTCTACTCATGACACTGACAATCATTTGTAGATTAAACAGACTGTTGTAAAAATGAGAAGATGAGAGTCCTATGGGACATCAGTCCTTCATTGTCCTCACTAAACTTTCAACAATTGCTTATTTATACATTTGATTCCCACTGTTCCTCAGATCTTTATTCGCTCTAACACTTAAGATGTTCTAATTTTATCCCCCTTCTGATAAAATTAGGAACTTTATTTCACACACAAAGAGGTTGACCAAGTGGCACAAAACCAGCCAACAACATGAACTTCTGATGCTAAATATTTGAGCACTCACTCAGCAAAACACTGAAAGGACTTTTGTTCTGAGTCGGACGTCTCCAACTCGCTTTTTTGTCTGTTCTCCAGTTTTGTTTTTTTTCCAGCTGAAGATTTTTGCCAGAGGAATGTGTATCGTCTCCAGAGATTTATGGCTGAACTCAGGGTCGGCGAGGTTGGGTCGAGTTCTCAGCTGTGTCGTCAGAAAACCCCCAAACACTCTGACCGTCGCACAAGCAGCATCACAGCACAAATAAATGAGGACCCGCCTCGTCTCGCTGAATTTTTTCTCATGACCTGACAACTTGTCTTTGTGAGATTTTGAATGCATTTAAAACGTCAGGGAAACCATGTGTCTGCTCAATTCAAGGTATTAGGCTTACTATTATTGAAACAGGGTTTGTTGTGAGGTGAGGTGGTTTTAATTTTGTTCATAATCTAAACCTTTAAAGGCGGAGGAGTGGTGGAGGTGTTATGTTATTTCAACTTTTTTTTTTAGTTTTATGTCATGTGATAATGTTATTCCCTCATCAAAAATATATTTGGAGTGTTTTTTTCACGCGTGTTTGAGAAATCCTTGACTCTCCCATGGCAACCACTCAGGGATGCCTAAACGTATGCTCTTACAAAACGCTTCCTCTTTCCACAAAGCTCCTCCTCACAGCTGCAGTGTCCAAGTCAAGCTCCCGTCCCACAGAACATCCTTCTCCTGCACCTCCTCCATTCAGCTCCTTAAAACTAGCGGCAGCAGCAATTAGCAAACACCTGGTGGAACTGAGCTCATCAGAGGGACTACTTATCAGTGCAAGAAAGGTTGTCAGGAGTGTCAGGAACAGCAAAAGCTTCTTAAAGAGACAGAAGCCCAATTTCAAGGTGTTAAATTACAAGGTCAAATTTATTTTAAGTCATCTTTGATATATACAACTTTTTTTTTTATAACAACTGAAGGTAACATAGATACTGGATCATGCTATAAGATGCCACTGTATGGCTGGAAAATACATAATACTGTCCCTTTAAGTTCTAGCATTCTTTGTTTTGCTTAACCTTCAATTCACCTGAGAAGAAACCTGAATCCATCATATTCAGTGGGATCACATGGATGAAGTGATGTTCACATCTGACTGTAAATAGTCAGATGTGAACATCATATTCAGTGAAAAGAGACACAACGAAACATCCCATGCCAGATGAAAATCCTGAAAGTAAAGGATGAAATGACATTGGATGTGAGTATTAAACAGCAAAAAAACTGATATTTGGAGCTTGATTTTAAAAAATAGGTTTACTAACATGATCATCTTTCCTTACGTTCAAGTTTCCCCTTTTCAGGAAGTACCAATGATGATAGCTTCGTCAAACACTGAGCCCTCATTAGGATTTATTATCATCATTATTATGTATGTGTACTTGTGTGCTTGTGTTATTATGTATGTGAGCTCAGGTTACATTTACAGTATTGAGCTTAGGATGCCACACAGGGGTGGACTGTTTAAAATCCTGTCACTGATCAAAGACACTGGGCTGCTGTTACATGTCTCCCTCTCACACACACGCACACACGCATGCACACGCCCACACGCATGCACACGCGCACACACAGTCTGAAGGTGGCTCCACTGAATAAGCATCATTCACCTGCAAAGTGACAGCCGTACTGCCGACAGTGCAGTGTGTGGAAAAAGATCCGTATCTCTCTCACTTCCATCCAGGCGCACAACAACAATCACCTGCCCACTATGTGGAGACGACTCACGACAAAATAAACACTTCGGCAACCATCAATCAAAGGTTCATTTATTGAAAGAATATAATTATGTGGTTAAAGCACCCGATGCTTTCATAACTGACGCAATCACTGGTAAATTTAGTGACAGCTGAACTTACAGTCATGTGTTGGTTATGAAGTGCAAACACTCTGCTCACAATGACTGCTGCTGGAGGGCAGGACGGCATTGCTCTATAAAACGCTGGGATAATAAAGAGGAAAAACGAGGCAGGGTTGTTTCGGTGCATTTTTTCCTTTGCATATTTTACATGCTATTTACATTTAGGATGAATATCTGGAAACCTACAAAGTAATTAGATTAATGCATGTTTTCTTTTTCCTGGTTGTTTTCAATGTAATGTGGTGAAAATTAAAGTGGAAACAATATTTCCAAAACAAGGCTATGTTCTTGAGATAATTACGGTCAGTGATGAAAATTAGAAGTAAGTATGACTATGAAAAATAAGCCGTAATGTAAAATGGGACGAACACAGGCAGAAGGTCTGTGTGTGTTACATCTTACAGTAAGCAGTTTCAATAGTTTGCTGTTACATTTACCAGGCAGCTGCTATTTAAAACCGAACATCTGAATTTAAGAGTTGGGTTCACCCAAAACCCGCAGTGCTGATGTCAGAAAAGACAAAGAGAGAAAGAAATTTGAGTCCAGATCCGGATCTTCGTTTCTTCCTGTTTGACTCTGAGCTGTACGGTTCAGAAATCAGGACCCTCCTTCTTCAAGTTTTTATAGTCTGTGGTGATTGCCACAAACTGCAGAAGAAGAACATAAACATGAAATGAAACAGAAGATTGCTGCTGCAGCAAAATAATTACCCTGTAACTTGTGTGGACTAAGTAGTAGCTAATGTTTGTGTGTGATCTGGATTACCTTGTACTGGTATGTGGGGTCGAGGTTATTCCATGGTTCAGGATTATCTGTCTTGTTCCAGCTAAATCCAGAAAAACAAGGAATTGTTTTATCCTCTTTAAATCTTTACCGCCATTGTTTTTAAAGAAACCATAAAAATAACTAAATAAACAGTGGTGTGCAAACATGTTGCAAGACCTGCTAAGACCAGACATTAAGCCAAATGCTTACTAAAAGCAAATCCAGCAAGACTTGGATCAAGGGGAACAAATATATTCATCAAAAGCAAGCAATAAGTCAAGCTATTTCTTAAAAGGTTTAGAGCTAATACCAGAGCAGAGTCTCAGGATGACACTGAAGCTGATCGAGTTGGTTGAAAATGAATAGATTTTACTCAGAAAACATAAATAATGATCACCGATTAAGAAGGTGCGCAATCTGACAAAGTGTCCAGAAAAAGGCCTGAAGCTAATGCAGTCTGATTGGTGTCAGCTTGACTGTTACAGACACGGCATGTGTTGTTGTTGTTGTTATTTTAAACTCCACAGTCACAAACATTAACGTATTACTGTACATTAGGTTTAATGAAACAGATTAACAGTGCCATGAAATGTCCTTTCTATTCTTCCATACCCCTAAATAAAATCTGGAGCAACCGATTACCATGGATGTTGCTAGGATGCAATTGCTAAGTGGTTCTCCTGTGTGTAATTTAATTGTGTTTCTAAATCATGAAAATGAAACATTCTGTGAATGCTTCAAGATTTGTTATCAAAAATTTGTGAATAAATAGCATCAAAAAAATCAAGGAACACAGCAGGAGAGGTAAGGGAGAAAGTTAGGAAGAAGGAGAACAACCATAGACAGACAGAGCTAATGGAACAGTTGAAAATGGCCTAGTTAAAGTCCAAACCTAAATCCAAATTAGAACTTGAAACAGAAACTTACATTTCTTATCATTCCGACAAACCTTAAACTCTTTTATTTGCGAAAATCTTTGCAAACCTCATATTATTTCCCTTCTACTTCACAACTATACAAAACTTGTGTTGGTTACTTCGAAGTGTGAGTGCGAGTGAGGATTGCAGGCTGTTTTTTTAATTATTATTTTTATCCAACACTGCTGCAAAAGTTCATAAAGTCTTACGTGACATGTGGTCCTCTGGCCAGCCGGATAAGATATAAGGATGCGCCACCCATTCCCAGGCAGATAAAGAAGAACTGGGGGATTAGCTGGAGACAAACAGATAAAACCAACAATTATTATTTCTTTGCTATTAAAAATTAATATAAGAAGTAAAAAAAGTTATTTTATCGATGACAAAGCATAACCTGACAAAAGGCTCATACAGTTAGACATTGGAACACATCGGATCAGAACCCACCCCTGAAACCTGAATGTGTACTGGCTGTGAAAAGTTAATATTTATGGATGTGAAACCATAAATATGTACTATGAGCTATATGTGGTGTATGTATTATGTTATTGCAATTTCAAATAATTAAACATGTACATACAAAGAAGCCTAAGTGTTCTAGGTTTCTGGCATAGCTGTGAATTACTTATTTTTCTGAAACTCTGGCACACATTCAGATTTGTGGTTGTAACATTGTAAAATGTGGGGGGGAGTCAAAAAGAGTTCATTCAAACAGTTTTGTTTCAATTTTTAAAAAAATTGTCAAAAAACAAGTCATTTCAAAACAGCGTGTTCAATAAATTTAGATGTGATGAAAAGCAGCAAGTCCTTTCAGCTGCGATCTCATGTGAAGAGCAAAATCACATTTGTCAATTTAAGCCACACAAATATCTTTTTAAGAGAAGGAAATACTGCAGTGACTCAGCTCAGTCATCTAAACCCTTAATTTGACAGTCCAATTAATGGCAAGTTTTTTCCAATCAAAAATCTGATTATATCCTCCAGTCATTTCCTTCCAGGTTCATCAGAAAATCGCAGCCGGTTTGCTCCTTTCCAGGTGAGGACAACAGGAACTGTAAGACAGGTGATGTGGGCAGCGGACCAATCACAGCTCTGCTGATTAATTAGTGACCCGCTTCTGCTCCATCGCCTCCTGTCATCCCAGTGAACGAAGTTATGTAAGACTCTGAATGACGGTCTGTGGGAAAACAACAAACCCAAAGAACAAGAACTTCTTTGTCATACAATTTTCGCCTGTGCTGCATTTTAATGTGAAAAATAATGTTTCCAGAAGACCGAGGGTATTTTAATACTTTTGTTTCTTTTATTTGCAGTTGTTCTTGTTACGGCTAGCTCCTCAATTGGACAGGCGGACTTCTTCAAATCACACCAAAAGCCATCTCTGTTTTCTACCCAGAATGCAATGGGAACACTAGCCCATTGGCTCCCACAACTGTTTTTTTTAATCATTAATCTTAAGATAAAAGGATCGATTTTATTTTTCCATTTGCTTTACTTTTTCATATAAAAAATGTTGCATTACATATTAACATACACGTCAATAATATTAAAATGAAAATGTTATGAATAATTAATAATGATAACAAATGTTAGTACCATAGAATACAAACAATATGTATTACTCTATCATTTATTTAATGAATAACATTAATGATATGCTATAAAATAAATGTCAGGTATACATTTTGATTTTAAATGTATTTAAACACTCTTATTACTTAATAGACAACAAAAATAGAAATGTATTTACTATACTTATACATTTGTCTTTACATTTTTTTAATCTACGTTTTTTAATTTGTCAATTTAGAAATAGATTAAAAAAAACAACATGTATTTAAATTTTAATTGTCTTATAGTCTTGTCTAGTTACATTAGCTTGGATTCCAAAGTCTGCTGTAGTTTCGGGGATGAGGATCTGAAAAGGTTTGGCAACAGCTGGTCTAGTTGGTCTCTTTAACGTGAAATGGAAACATCTTCCAGTCAATATGTACTAAAAAAGAAAGAAATGTCCACAAATTGGATGGAAGACACCATCAGCTAGACGTCAGGTAGCTTGTTAACCCCTCCAGGAAGTCTGACCACAAGTTAAAGCTTGACTCACGTCAATCCGACATGATCTCAATGTGAGCCAAATGGATCCTGAAGGAGGATTAGAGCCACTAACGACCCCACAATGTAAGACAGTTCAATGCAGACGGAAAGTTGATTTGAGGAAGTTACACCAGGAGTTTAGTTTAATAAAATAATGAACTCCAGCAGGTTGGCTGACCTGGACAGGAGAGCGAAGAGTCTTTGGTCATGAAAGGTCAAACTTCAATGGGTTTTTCAATGTACAATGGCGGAAATATAAAGATTTTTACGATTTTAAAAAAAATCATCAATTGGGTGACCGACCCAATGATGATTATTATGTACTTTATATTATTAACTCAGATTGTCTTCATTCCTCTTTACTTATACTTTCATCCTGCAATTTTCTGAATTGCAGACATTTTGTGACAGAGATTTCTTAAAATGCACCACTCTCATAATGATATTGCTCTGCTTATCTTTCACTCTTTCCATCTGTGTATTTGTCTGACTGATGTCTTTATTTGTCTCCCTGACTGAAACTTTTGGACTCTAACCGTCTGTCTCTTTCCGTCCGTCTGTGTGAAGTTGATGAGGCAGGTTTACGGAGTCTCAAAGGGATTTTACTCTCTGCGGTTTCTGTCTTGGTGCTTGTCAGTTTTCCAAGATGATAGACGGTGCTGAGGAGCTCTGGTAGCTCAGGTTTTCATCTCTGCAGCTTCTGTAGCTCTTTCTGTCTCTCTCTCTCTCTCCAAGGAGACCAGAGACAAAAAGTTAACACTCTGTCAGCCCTTGTGGAAATGGATAAAAAAGACTGAAATAATCCCCTCCCCTGTGGGGGAAGCAACGTATGTCTTTGAGGAAAGGTTTTACACCAGTAGCTGATCTGATTTTGTCAGATAATTAGGGAGATTGAATAATTTTTTTTCATGTGTTATGTATGACTGGTGCCTTAATCCTCTCTAATTTTGAGTTGATTTTAAAACGGGCTGCAGGAATGACGTAACTGACTGAATGAGAGCTCCAGATTAGAAGAGACAGAATTAGTCTTCTCTTTATCTTTCCTGCTTTAACCTATTAATGAATGAGTGGCATTGCAAGTGATTACATAAGCAGGCTAAGTACAGGAATAAGGACAGTAGGGAGTGACATTTGACTGCAAATTTACTAAGGTAAATCAAATTTTGCAGTATTTTTGCTGAAAATCAATAAGCAGAAAAGGCCAGTAGAAACGATCTAAAAGTTGACCTACTTATGATTTGGACATGGTAATCTAATAAAAAAAAAGAGAATGGATGTGTATCTAAGCCAAAAACAAATTAAAATTATACCACAATCACATTTACTTTTGTAATCAAAATTATTACAACAAAATGCTAATTATATTCATTAAACTCATGTGATAAACATCGTGTGGCTGAATTTCCTTTCACAGTTTTTCAAAACAAGGGTCATCCAATGAAATTTAGAAAGAGAAAAATAGCTTCTTTTTTTTTTTTTTTAAATCGCCACACATCATAAGAACATTAAAGTCAAACCAGGAAGAAATTAGGCTTACTCACCCCAGGGTGCCTCTTTGCGTGCTCAGCCACGGCCCGGAACATCAGTGCTCCAGTTTACAGGTCTCTATATGTACAGAGGATAAAATAAAAGTTTTTCAGAGTCGACAGTTCGGGCCAACCACCAGCTTCTCGTGGCCGTGCACAGGCGGGATTAAGATCTGTTGCTTTCTACATATGGAGCGAGACAAGGGGGAGGAGGAAGAGGAGGAGGAAACAGGGGTATGAGAAAGAGGCCTTTTTCATCTAATTACAGCTACTGTTGGGTGATTCAACCCTTCTAAACGCTGTACGTGTTTGAAGATGAACATCTCCCTGGAACATGATGATTTGTTATTCCAGCAAAAGGCAGATGCTCAGCTGGCTTTAGCGAGGAAGCACAGAGAGACTTTATCCATCTCTTTGCTTGTGGTCTTGTGGGAGACGAGTAGAGGAAATGAAACAGGATTGAGTTTCCTTTCAAAGGCCAGGGGGGAATTAATGTATGTCTGAAATCTTATCAGATACAAAAACAAGAGCTTCTCATAGGAATTAAGCAACACATTATTTTTTTTTAAATGAGAATTTCTCTGATAAAATATAAAAATACAGGCTGGTCAGATATTGTTGCATCCTCCCCAGAAGCCCTCCTCCTAATTGAGTCTGGATGCTCCATGTTTGCAGCTGTCGTCTTGGACACTCGGTCACCGTCTCTGCGCCTTTTCAGGCTTCTCAGACAGCCAGTCAGCGCCACCGCAGACCTACTCAAACTCTGAGTGTTTGGTAACATAGCAACACAGCTTAGTAACCATTATTTCAAGGAAGAAGAGAGGGGCGGGGGACGCAACACAGGATTTGCAGCTCTCGTGCATTTGAAATTTAAATTTTCCCAACAGGTGCTTCAGCTATAGCCTAGCTTGTCAAGAAAAGATGCAGAGCATCTATTAAAATAAAAAGAAACATATGTAAAAGGAAATCATACTTTATATGAATTTATTGCATGCAGTGTTTAAAAACAAAGGAGAAGCCAAACGAGCCCATCGGACCAAAAGCTCAGAGACAGAGACACGCTTTGTCCTCCCAGTCTGCGTAATGGACCAGTGTCTACGATTCATTGTGCATCAGTTTAATTGGATGTGAAGACAAATGCAATCCAATTTGTCTCATAAATGCCCCTTAGAGATGTTTCATCCCAGCCTGTGACGTCCCACAGCGTCCACAGAGGACTGATCTGGAAAATAAAGCAGCAGCTTTGATCATGTGAGGAACATAATCAATCAATATCAGCAAAGTTTTGTTATGCAGAAAGAAGAATCTGGCAATTGTTTTTGCCAAATATTATAACTTTCTTATTTTCCAGTTTAGTTTATTCACACATACAGAGGATCATGTTCACAATAAAATGTCTTGCAGGTGAACCTTCCAGACTGATTAAAGTGACTGATTATCACTTTAATCAGTCTCAAGCGTTTTGCAACCTCTTAAAGGCTTTCCTTTGACTTGGCATCAGCTCTGTCCCTGCCGAAGAAAATCATGATGCTGCCGCCACCATGTTTCGACATGGCGCGCAATTACGTGTTCAGGTTGATGCTTAGTGCAAGTTTGTCCTCACATGGCTTGTGGAGAACTTTACACAGGAGTTCTTGTGGTTTCTAACTTTAGCCTAAATGCTTTTAGAAATCTTTGCAACTTTCTCCGTGACCTATCTCCTGTGTTACTAAGATGAACAGGGTTTTTCTTTGGGGTATCACTTTAAGATAGTGATACCTGACTATCTCTAGTGATAGTGTACCCACAGGCACGATGATTTTCAGGTTTGTATGTGTAGAAAACATATAGAAAAATGTGTTGTTTTCTTCTGCTTTGCAAATTAAGTATGACTGTTTTGAACAGAGGTCGGCATAGGGCCCAAAAATGCAAGAAATTAGTAAGAGTATAAAGGAGCCATCTAAGAAAGTACTCAAGTAAGAGTAAAAAAGTATTTGGTAAAGAGACTACTCAATTACTGAGTAACATGTGGTTTAATGTTTTTTAAAATGATCTAATCAGACAGACAAAAATATAAAGATAAGTGCAAATATGTGCAAAATGACATTAGAAAAACTAAGCTTGTGTAGAAACGAGAAGTTTCACTTTAACAAATTGCAGGTGTGTAATCCAGAAATTTTACTCAAGTAAAAGAGGCAATACCTCAAAGTGTAAACCTACTCCTAATTGCACATTTATTTCAAAAATTTACTTAAGTGAATGTAACTACCCACCTCTGGTTTTGGACTATCACAAAAATGTATATTGTGACTACAATATACACTGCAAAATGTAGAAAACCGCAAGGCACGACTGCATATTCCAGTATTTGAAACACTACTGTTCTTTCCCGCCAATAAGACAACCAGTTGAAGAGTCAAATGTATGCACACAGTCTGTGCACGCAAACATGTGAATAGACTCACGACAATGACAAGGTTTCCCATAACAAACCAAATTTGAGTTTTTGGCTATTTTAAGAAAAAGCTTAGTGGTATCTGTCACAGATTCAGAGTTTGGACTTTTATTTTCCCTCTCCTCCGCCACAGGTCTGCGGGACATTGGCTCATCCCGTCTGCTGCTCCTGCTGACCTACAACACTGCAGCTCACAAACAAATCCTCCTAATTGGACACCAGCCAACGCGGTGGCAGCAGGCTTGTTTGGAAACACAAGCCCCCAGTCAGTGAGGTATTTCCCCCCTGCGCCGTGAGGTAAACATGGTCCAGAAACACATAATGATGGTGCTGATTGGCCCTAGCAGGAAATATGCTGTTTGACAGGACATCTTGCACGTCATCATCCTTTAGTAGGGAGAAATAAAAATGCGGAGACCTGTTACACATCATCAGGGTGGGTTTTTTTTTTTTTTTAGAGATGCAGTTATACAGTTTGATTTCAACATGTTCCTATATTTTTTTTTTCTCCCATTTTAACCCTTGTGCTAATCTTCAACCAATCCTGTGGAAGTCGCAGGCACGCCGTGGCTCCTATCAGCCCCTGCTGTGGGAACGGGGCCTTTCTGAATGCATGCGCGCCGCCCGCTGCCATGTTGTTACTTGAGGAGAAACAGAGCAGGCCGAGCGCTGGTTTGAACCTTGATCCCCGACACGGCTTCCCACATAATACTATTAAACTACTCAGGCCTGCTGCACTGCGCGGTCACCAAGGAGCAATAAAATCCACGCACTTACCGGACTGCTCACACGCTGGCCAGGAAGACCAGTCTAAGCTCTGTAGCTTGTGCACATCATGACATTGAAATCAGACAGTTTAATAAGTTTTACACTATAGGGAAAAGTAGAAATGCGACATTTAGTGATCTCTATAATGCAAACATAAAGGTCAGTGTTATACAATAGTTTACATATATCAACAAGGAAAGACATAACATTGTATGTTTCTTTTCGCCATCTAGTGGAAACAAGAATATACTGCAACATAAAGTAATTGGGTTTCTGATGAAAGGATTTGTTTACACTAAACACAAAACAGACATGATGAATGGACAAAAGGAAAACCTAAGGAAAAGAGGTTAGATTAGAGAAAAAAATGTAGTGATGAAACAGACTCAACTTTACTTAAAAAAATCTGTATTCAAATAAACAAAGAAAGCTCATGTTTTTTTGTTTACAAAATATTGAAATACATGTTTCAACTAGACCTTAAAAGGTGATCACCATTCAATATGAAAGGTTTCGATCAGCATTTCTACAGACGTTAATTACAAATTTACAAAAGACTCAAAAAGGAAAGTCTGAATGAGAGACGTCGTTGTGGAAAACTCTAAAATTATAACGCTGGAAAAAGATGTAGCAATGTTTGGTTGAAACTACAGCTGCAAAACATATGGAGTAACATTTGTCATATAATGCAATAGTCCAACCGCAAAGGACTCAAAGGTTGGGATTACCAAATCAAACCAAAATAAAAAATAAATGCATCACGTCAGTCCAAACTGCACTCAGTGAATATTTCTCATTTCAGGAGGCAGCCATGTTGACGTCAGCAGAATCTGAGGATAAGGATGGAGCTGGGGCGACTGTAACGGTTGCCGAGGCGGCTGAGGCTCCTGTCAGGGTCTGAAGAGCCGCAGGGGGCTCGGCGGGACGAACAGGAACCGGTTTGGCGAGCTTCATGGGAACGAAGACGTTAGAGGCGCAGTGTTCGCTCAGATATTCGCCTCCTTTCTCCTCGTAGTCCTGCCGGCTAATCCAGCCTTCTGCTCCTGCTGCGGCTGGATGCTCCAACGCCCAGTCCCGCGCTCCGTACCACGCGTCCAAGCCTGGCCGGGTTGCCATGGTTACCTGTGTAGGCAGGTAAAATTAGATTATTATATATACGGTAGATTTTTTTTCTCACCCGGTTTCAATTCAAAACAATTATGCTCATCAAAATCTGCATTATGTGTCACAACATGATTTGCATTATTTTAAAAAGACATTTTGAAATGTTAACCTTGAAATGAGACTGGAATGGCCTCAGTGCCAGCAGCTCCCTCTCCACCCGCTCCTTCATGCCAGGGTGCTGCATGTTCCCTCCCGTCAGAAACACATTGCTCACCAGCGCCTCCTGCTGCTCCGGGGTGTATCTGTTTGTGGTAAAACAAATTTATATGTGAAGTTCCAATAAAACTGTATGCATTTCCATAAAATAAAACCCTGTTGTGCATTGTTTTAAAAGAAATTGTTCTTATTGGCCACCCGTTTGCAATGCAAAGCAGTGGAGTGTTTTATTACTGCAGTGGATCTGTAATATTGTGTTTTTACCTTGCTAGGACATACTGCAATGTCTCCATCAGTCCCATCTGGTCTTCTCCGATCAGAGAAGGCTGGAACAGGATTTCCGGACAGCGCAGCCGCTCCGTCCCCACAAACAGCTGGTGGTACTCGGCCATGTTGAAGGCGGGCTGGAAAACAGCTCATTCTTTTAAGTCTCGCCCCAACATCTGTTTTTCCGGAGCAAAGTCCAGAGCATGAGCAGAAAACTTGACTAAAAGTTTACTTGCAGATACTCCTCCACACTCTCCGGCCCGTCAGCACAGCGTTAATGAGGCTCCCATGTATTTATTAGAGAATCTACAGTGTCGGTGTGCCACTACCTGAACGACGCCGGCGGATTTTTCTGACAGCGGGTCCTCGGGGAAGTCTGAATCCATCAGTGCCACTCCGTCTCCTTCATCCACCGGCTGCTCTAACTCCGACACCTGGCAGAGAGCGAGAGAACAGCCTCAGGCGTCATGTCAGCCGCAGATAATCCACTGCAGCAGGCGGGAACAAATTCTGCACATTCATTAGGAGTCTTAACAAAATAAAAATAAAAAAAAGACTGGATCATCTACATTTTTAGACTACAGATGAAGCTTGATCACTAAGAGTGCTCCTGACTTTTACCTATCCAAGCATTTGCATACTCACTGTAACGCAAAGCAGTGGAAATATGGAATTTGCTCATTTTACAAAAACATGGTTCGATTATTTATCTACAGTGCAAAGAAAAAGTGCTTCATCTCTGTTTCAGTTTATCAAACTAATCAGACAAAGATAACCTGAGTGAATACATAATTCAGTTTTTACATTACTATTTCATTTATTAAAGAAAGGAAGTAAAGTTACTCAAAACTTTAAGAAAAATCAAGGCCCAGCTTCATCTACATGTTCAAAACTGTATCATGTTTATCTTACAAAGCTAACAAAGTTGGATTCTCCCTAAAATCTAAGGGGTTTTCCACCCATTAGAAGGATGTTCACATTGAAACATAGAGTGAACTGCATCCGTTTCTGGTGACTCCTGTCTGTCTTTGACGTGTGTCCAGCTCATGTTAAGAGAGCAGCTGAAACACCAGGCATAAACCTTTATGATGTTCAAAGCAAAATTTAAAGCTTATGAAGCAGACGACTTTTTCTGTTGATCTTGTTAAGGTTGAGTATTCAATAAATCACATCCAAACAAAGAGAAAACATACTAGGATTGTAATTATTTGATTACTGAAATAATCATCAACTAATTTCCAAATCGAATAATTGTTAATTGGAGAATAGGGACTGAAAAAATGGCAATTTGCTGAAAGAGCAACACCCTCAGAGAGGTAAGTAAGCCAGAACTGTACAAAAATACAAACATTTTGCATTTATAAAAAATAGAAACCTTTGTCTATAAATATATCCATACAGTGGCTCCATATAGGGGGGAAAAGTTATGACAATTCTAAGGTCCCTGGACCACAGGGGGCCCCCCCACAATATATATATATATATATATATATATTTAAATATATATAGGCAGCAGTTAGTAGAAGACACAAGTACGACTGTGGTAGTTACTATGCTGCCTAGAAAAATAATAAAGTCAAGTTTTCAAAAAAAAAAAAAAATACATTAGAGAGAGAAAAAGACAAGAGTGTCTATTTGTAACAGTTTTCCTCCAAGAGAGGTGAGAAGACTGTGTGAAATTATCAACCATTTAGCATAGTTAGCTTAGCTACAGACTACTGTTTGCCTCCATTTCACTAGCATTTAATGAATTAAGGAAAATAAATACCAAGATATTCATATATTTAACTTGTCCCTGTACCTTTTACCACACTTGACAACAGGTGAATCAGTCAGCAGCAGCTCTAATCCCCGATACCAACATAAACTCCTTACCTCTGTCCTAGTGAAAAAGGTGAGCAACACTGTATCCAATGACAACCTAGTTAGCATCATTCCAGGGAATCTATAGGGATTTCTCTGTGTCTTTGCTCTTTTTACAATTACACAACAAAACAATATATTTGCTGCTGACGGAAATTCAAACAATCTTTATAAAATGATTAAAAAAAAAACAGCCTCCTGTCTGGACTGCAGTCAGTCCAAACAGTTTTACTTTAGCTTGCATTTAAATTACAGATACATATCGTCACCTCCTGACCCGTCCTCTCCTAAGTGAAATTAAAGCTGCAGCATGTAATTCTTATAAAAAATATTATTTTTTACATATTTGTTTGAACTGTCATTGTGTTATGACAGAATGGCATGAGAGATAATCTGTGAAAAAATTATTTCCTCTGCCTTCTCCAAGTGCTATTTAGAAACAACCAATCAGAGGCAGGAGGCGGGTTTTAGCGCTGTCAATCACAATCTCATTTGGCTGCTCATCCTCCTTCCCCCTTGCTTTGTGCTATGCTGCAGCTAGCATAGCACAGAGCTATGCAGATTCAAATTGTGAATGCTCAGTTTAGTTAGCAAAGCTACCAGTGACGGCAGATAAACAGTTTTCCTGTAACAATAAGTTGTTTCTCCTCCATTAACACATTTAGCAGTGAGTGAATGAAGTTGCTTAACAACACTAAACCCTCCTCCTGGTTCTGATTGGTTGTTTCTGGTCAGAACGGTGCATTACTTTAGCTAGCAACAGTAGTTCAGGGAGGAGGTGGAGGAGATTGATCTTTTCACAGATTATCTGTCTTGTAACAAACTGTCACGATATGGTGACAACTTTAACAAATATAGAGAAAACCTATTTTTATTAAAGTTACATACTGCAGCTTGAATAAAATGCAACTACACAGCATTTTTTTTTTGAGAAGTCTGGATTGTTTTATGTATATTTTGCACGTTGTCTGTGACTGTTGCAAGTGGGAAGAGACATTTCAATGAGATAAAACTAAATAATAAAAAATTTAAGCAACCTATTTACATGCAGTATGTGGACTGTGGCATGTAAAACTCATTAGCAGTAAATATTGTGCTAGTATCAGCATTGAACCAAAGAAAGCGAGGCAGTTGCAGGCCTTTAAAATTGTGATGCTTTTGATGGGTCAGATAGACTCAAGAAACTGTAACAGTAGTTTCACAGGGGGAGAGGGCCCAATCTAATGTTTTGTCATGGGGCTCAAGAGTCCTGGCGGCGCCCCTGTAATCCACACTCCTCAAGTGGCATGACTTTAGCTGGTTGAAGTTTTACTAACCACCTTTTCTATCCAAGTATTAATTGGTTGATCCAATAAATAGTCACCAGATTATCCATATACTGCATTGATGTTAAGCCAAACAGAAAGGGCTTAGCTTTTCACATGTTAACTTCATAAGTATATATTTTTTTGCTTTGCCACAACAGATCACACATACATTGAGAAAGCTATACTAACGCTTTATCAGTGTCAATAAAATGTTTATTTCCTAAATTAGTTGAATTTTCGGTGTGTTTTTACTGTGTACAAACTAGACTTAAAATGATAAATCAGTAGTTGAACAGAAAAGGCCGTACCTCCATCTTCCCCTCCCCTCCGTCGCTCTGCAGCAGCTTCAGCCTCCCCTGCTCCACCGCAAGCTGCAGCTTGTTGATGTACGACTGCAGCTCCTCAGCTGAATCCATGTTGAGCTCCATGAGGCTTTTGTGGAACTGATCCAACAGGCCGTCCTCCAGCAGCTCCTGCACACACAGTGCCCTATGATCTCTGTGCTGCACAGTGACTCAACAATGGCTGCTTTTATTATCACAGTTTGTTTGACTTTTGCTTGTTGCAGTGCTGAAACCATGGAGTAAGCAAAGTATGTTTACACTGATTTTATTAAATCATAATAATAACAATAAAACAGACGAGGAGCCACATATTTTGTTAGTGATAAATGAAAGTAGTTTTAAAATATGTTTAAAGAGTTGGAAAACTTTTTTTTTTTTTACATATTTAGAGTAACAATTACTTGTATGGCCAAAAATCGGTCCAGCCTCTCTTGATCCTGCTGCAGCTTCTCTTCCCGCCGCCGAGTGTTGATCTCCTGAAGTCTTCGGAGCTGCTGAGCTCGCCTCTCTTGCCGCTCCTCCGCACTCACGCAGCCTCCTGGCACCTTCCCAGAGAAGGGAAGCTGTATCCGGTGAACCTCCCGCTCATAAAACTCCGGGCAGCGCCACTTCTCCAGCTCTGTGGACCAGAAACAACAAAGGGATTAAATAAATACATAAGAATAAGATGTGGGTACGTCAATCTGTGTTGTACCTTCGTGATAATCCACGGCAGCGTAGCTGTGCCCATGCAGCAGTTCCTCCATGCGGCTCAGTGTGATGGCGGCGAGGTGACCTGGATATTTCAGCTGCAGGAGGCGCTGCAGGTAGGAAGCCGCCTGACTTCCAGCCACGTTCACACGTTTAGAGTTCAGAGCGTCCAATCTGAAATCAAAAATCGCATCAGGTGAAACAGGGAAGGCTGCATTAAGTGTAAGTATAATACAGTCAAAATACGGTGGAAGTACTCAGGATGATGTCTGCGTGTGTTGAGGCTCACCTGCCGTTGACGACAGGCAGGATGTGAGAGCAGTGGTAGCCAGAGGACAGAATGATGCCGGTGTTTGGTCGCTGCAGGTTCCTCTGATTGTTGTTGTGGTAGAAGCTGTACAAGCCGTCCACGCCATAAGACACAAACGGGACGCGGTAGCACTCAAACAGCAGCTCTGACATCATCTGCCGGCAGTGCAGTGGGTTGCAGGGGGCCTCTGTCATCAGGATGGGATGCTCCACACTGCCCTAGATGTGAGAGAATCAGAAACAAATTCAGCTAAACTCATTTTTACAATTTATGCAGAAGAAATAAAGGTATTAATAAAATCTAAATGGCATGTTTTAATTTTTTTTAAAAAGTGTGAGTTTGAATGCAAATATTATTTGAAAATTTCAGTTATTCTGAAATGACAAGTATTCACAAAATGTTTCCTGGAATTGCAACCAATTAATCAGTTCGTCCATTTTCACTGAGTTTCATTGTGTTTCCCTGACCTCCGAGCTGAGCCCCAGGTGTGTGAAAACATAGTCCAAGATGAGCTCCTGGATCTCGAAGTTCACCACCACGTTGCGGTCGAACTGGCTCTTGAGCAGCCACCGCAGCGGCTCCAGATTCGGGATGTCGTTCCCTATCTGGGTTTCGCTGCGGGCGGCCCCTCTGCTGCGAGCCGCCACCGACCTGAAAAGCAGCCGCGGAGAGTCGAACTCCGCCGCCGGAGCCGCCCAGCCGGCCCGAGTCTGAAAGGAGCCGTTGTCTATCACTATCGGGGCCGCCGTGGGGGTCACGCACTGGGCCGGGAGCTCGAAGACTGGGTCTGGGGACATTTTACAGTCCTGGAAGGAGAAGATTTGACACACCGGTTGATCTTTAGAAGCCATGTTTGAAATGTGTCACAGCAAAATACACCCGTGTTAAAACCAAATGTTGCCAACCATTAGTTCCCAGTTGCTTCCAGCCCGCCTGGTGACATGGGGGGAAAAATAATAAAAATAATAAAAATCGTGGCCACGAAATATGAAGTCGTTCCCACGAGTTATGTTAGGTCGTGGCCACGATTTTTATTTGTATTTTTTTTCTCCCACCTCACCAGTCGGGCTCTGTACAAAATGTTTGACTTCCATGTATTAAATTAGCTTAAATGTTTTCTATATATATATATATATATATATATATATATATATATATATATATATATATATATATATATATATATATATATATATATATATATATATATATATATAAAATTGTTTTACCTGAAACAATAAACTCACGTTTAATTCTGTCGACAAAAATTTCAAAAAAGTATCTTTTATCACTTCATGGGATGAGTCTAAGAGCGTAATGTTAAATTAATCTGCTTTTCATTTATGCTTTTTAAAGCAGAAATTCTAGGAGAGTCTAATTACTTTTCCAATAATTCGTAGATTCTCTGGGAAATTAATGTGATATGACACAAAACTATTATATGATATTTTCCTCAGGAAGAGGAGGGTAAGGTAGATTAAAAAACCCTCCTCAATTCATTAAATTCAATGATTGTAAGTGGAGGTGCGTGTTTGGTGTTATTTAGGTTTTTTAATCAAAATCACTGGGTGAATTTGGAATGAAAAAAAACAGAATATTTGTTAGGGTGAAAGATCTGTGATGCTGTGGGCCTGTTTAAGCTCTTTGAAATACCAGATATATTCTAAACGAACCTGGTGAAATCTGCCAGCACTTTGTATTTCAACAGGATAGTA
The DNA here is from genome assembly GCF_002775205.1 of Xiphophorus maculatus. Classification (NCBI taxonomy): domain Eukaryota; kingdom Metazoa; phylum Chordata; class Actinopteri; order Cyprinodontiformes; family Poeciliidae; genus Xiphophorus; species Xiphophorus maculatus. The sequence continues at coordinate 10,067,203 of NC_036443.1, read as the reverse complement.
GTTTAAGTAAATGTACTTAAACTGAAGGCTGCAATTTCTTTTCCATCATGAGAATATGTCACTGCAATGTAAAATGCATTTGTTTCCAGGGTTTTAGGTCACTTTTTACTTTTTCTCACTCATAATGTGGCCTGGAACAGTAATGATTAAATTTGACCACCAGAGGTCGCACCAAACCTTTTTGAATTAGATTTGACTCAGAGAAACTGATTATTTTTTGGTACTAGAGAGGTCTGCTTCAGTAAGGAAGTCTACAGTTCTACAGTTCATATGGACAACCATATTCAAGTTAGATATTTCTTTCTTAAAACTCAGATTTTTTTCTTACACGTTTTTTTCCCTTACTTTCCACTTCCATTGTCATCTTGACTGCAAAAACTGAAGTTACAGATTAAATCCTGTACAAGACTTTGGGGATTTGTGGTTGTGAGATAGTGCAGACTATCTCACAACAGCCTTTGCATTTAGGTTATAGATTGCAAGTAGCAGTAATTACATGTTTTACCAATACTTTCAAATAGTGAATTACTGTTGGTCTCGGCTGTAAAGGGCTGAAGCTTCAGATGTTTCTGAAGAGAACTGTTGTGCGTTCACACACTGTTTCACTTCCATTTATCACAAACTTAACAATAACTACACACATCCCTAATCTTTTCTGAATTTTTAACCATTGAATTATCTAGAAATGTGTTATTAGATGAACGTGATAAAAGTAAGATGGCAAGAAATGAATGTTTGTTTCTGTTTTCTGGATGGATTTATTTCCTAGATAGCACAGATATTGAGAGGCAAGATGAAAAGGAAGAAGAGTGTGTGTGTGTGTGTGTGTGTGTGTGTGTGTGTAGGTGTGTGTGTGTGTGTGTGTGTGTGTGTGTGTGTGTGTGTGTGTGTGTGTGTGTGTGTGTGTGTGTGTGTGTGTGTGTTTATGCGTGGGTGGGTGCCTGTGTGTTGTGGGCGGTTACAGTATGAGGCATGATGTTGTGTCACTGAAGCCCGTGCACAGTTCACTGCTCAGGCACAAAGCTCTAAGTGACTGCGTCCCTCTCCTCCTGATGCTAATAAGCAGATCTGGGTCACCTAACCCTCTTAGACACACGTGCATGGATGCACATACACTCACAACTGCAATCTTACCCTCCACCCACCCACAGACACACACATACATGCATGCAGACATAAACTAAAAAAAAAAAAAGAAAACACCCTGTCTACTTTCTATTTAAACTCACACACACACACACACACACACACACATATGGAGGCTCTGATTCCTCCGGGGCGGCAGGACGTGACATGGTGCTGCTGTCTGCGTACAGCGCTCGCAGCTCTCTGCTTGTTGTGCTTGTCATCCAGGCAGCGGTGATGAGGCACGAGGGAACAAACAGCCTACAAGCACTGGGGGACTGCCACGCATGATGCCAAGCAGCCTCCATTTTGTGGAGGAATGAGCAGACCGCTGGTTCTCTCTGACAAGGAAGAGGAGAGAGAGAGAGAGAGAGAGAGGGGATCATGTCAGGCTCAGTTCTGATGAAATGACTCAGAAGCTTCTACCCGTTACTCCAGTTCAAAGTATTCAGTAAAACTATTTGTATTTATTCAAATTTTACGGTTTTGACGGTACACCATTTTGATTCCAACACCCCCTTCCACCTTTCTCTGTCCTCTCTCCCACATAGAAAGAGTCCTCTTACAGAGATGAAGAGCTGACAGGGATAATCATGCATGTCGTTCGATTCTTTTGTAATAGAATCATGAATACAGAAGAGAAATCTGTATTATGAAATTTTCTCAGACTTACACTACCTTGCAAAAACATTGTTTCCACATTAGAACAAGGTTTTCTTGCATTTTAGTAGGATTTGATTTGGTCCTAAACAAAGCAGCACATATCTGTGAAATGGAGGAATGATGACGTCAAAATCTGCAAAGTGTGGCATGCATTTGTATTCAGTCACCCGTGTAGATGGGAGTTTAATCCCATCTACAAATATGCGCCTGTCATAATAATCCACTGTGAATTTGCATTACCAGGTAGCAACTAACAACTAATTAGAGCCAGTAACAAATAAACTGCTTTTATAAACAAAAATAAAGGGTAGCTGTCTGAGTTACTGAATAAATTCCTGTGCAACTTTGTGTAAAGGTCACACAAAGTCTGCCAACGCACTCCACAAGCATGAAAGGTTTCCCTTTCAGCAGTTAAATCAAAAAGAGGAAGCAGAAGTAAAAAAAGCCTTGTGACTTTTTATTTTCATTTTTCAGAGAGAAACATCATTCTTGGTAGCCATGTTTATATTTTAGAGCCAGTTATTTTAAATCAGTGAAGCAGTTTTGACTTCAAAACAAACATCATGATGCAGAAAGACAACCTACTTTAACACTCAAGTGTTTTTTTCACATAGAGCATTTTGGTTTCAGAAAACTGAGTAAAAGAATTGTGCAGTATCTGATTTATTGGAAAATGTATTGACGGAGAGACACTCAAACTGAAGGAAGGCAGCAAAAAAAAAAGAAGCAATTCCTTTGAATGAATATAAATATTATCACATTTAGAAGAACAGGTTTTTGTTCTTCTAAAGAACAAAAGGTTTTTGATGCTCTTTCACTTTTCTTTTTTTTTTTTGTTAATTACATCTTAGCTTAGGTCTTATATTGTTGACACAGTGCAAGTAAAGTCCAAGAAAAGAGGAAATGTGCAGGACAAGAACTGCCAGGTCCATTAAAAGTCCACAGCAGGACAGTATCTGAAAGTTACGTCTTTAAGAACCAAGAAGAAGAAAAATCCCATCCAGAGCTCACACAGGAGCCGAAGGATCATGAGCCTTGACTTATAGGAGTTGAAGTATTTGTGCATATTTTGCGTGTGTGTTTCAAGCACAATTTTCAGTCAATTTTACACTGGTTCTTTGTGCATCACAGTAAAGCGCTGAATAACTACAGGCCACTTGAATCAAATGTCGTCTGTTCCAAGTAATCTGTGAAACTGCTTTGATTCACATGCACATGTGTAAAAGTTTAAAACAATGGAATCCAGTGAGAAAGTAAGGCAAACATTGCATCTTGCACACACACACACACACACACACTCACCTGGGTGTGTGTGTGTGTGTGTGGGAGGCAATCACTAAAATTTTAAAATGTAATTGTGAAAAATTAGCAAAACTCACTGAAATGGCTAATTCTAGCTTCTTCACAAAAAAGACCTTGTAGTGTGAAAATCTCCTCCCTCCACGCATCACCCCCCCCCCCCCCCCCCCCCCCCCCCTTAAATCTGAACGTGCACACACACACAGTCCAATTACAGTGGCCATGGCAACTATCAGAGATTATTGCTCTCAGTCAGCGCTGCACGGCTGTCAGTGGAGGCTGTAAGCCTCTGCACACACACACATACACACACACACACACGCGCGCGCGCGCACACGGTAACACTTAACGCACACCCACTGAAGACTCCTTCTTCTTTGCATACGCGGAGTGTGAATTAATCCTCCTGTTTGTAGCCACAGTCACCAAACTAACCCCAAAGGCCTTTGTCAGAAATTCTTGAAAGGAAGTGTTTTTCAGCAGTGAGGCTAATTTTTTTGTATATTATGTTCAAATGTCTGTATTTTATATGTTCCAGTCCCTTGTCGCATTACATGCTCATAAATAAGATTGATCTGCACGTTTTTATTTATTTATTTTCTGCGTGTTTGCATGTGTGTGACATTTCCTCTGTCCCGTGCGGCGTGGGCCCGGGGACTCTGCGCGTTATGCGCGGGGGGGACGGGGGAGGAGACACGCCTCGAGGACTCTCCCTGGTTCCTCCGCCGTCCCACGCACGCGTATCCGCTCATATCCTCAAACACACGAATGACCCACACAAACTAACAAACACGAGCGCGAACAGCAGCTTGCCAGAGCAGCCCAAGCCAAGCATGAAAATATGCGGAACTTTCTCTGTCCTCCGGCCTCTTGCTAAATTTAGACCTCTCATCCATGCTGCGTGTTTTTTTGTTTTTTGTTTTGTCTTGCAGTGTTTCTCCCGCCGCACTGACTAGCCTTTTTTTTTTTTTTACTCCGTTCTCTTGGTGCCAGAACAATTTTGACCTAAAACAAAGGCTCAGTCAGAAACAGAAATTTTGTTGGTTTATAAAGACGTCCTGCATCTTTATTTGATTTTATTTTTATTTTGTTCAACTAGCAACGGAAAGACGAGCCCCTTGTTTTTTCTTGGCTCCCTGCCACAGTCGGGTACATTTCTGCAAGCCGACTGCAAAGACCGGATGACAGTTTTTGCTCAGCCCTGTCACAGCAGATTAGGGAGGCAAAGACGAGGTGCTTCCTACTTGCAAGGATTAGAGCTGAGGTGGGGGAGAAACCGCATTCCTCCTCTCTGACTTGTTTTCTGTGTGCACATTCAGAAAAATATAGCCCACAACACGAAAACCTACACAAATGACACGGAATGCTTATTGAATTAGCGGTTTAAGAGCGCTAAAAGACAGACGAGTCGGATGTGAGAGTGGAGCTGTCCGCGGTGCTGCCGGAGCTCCGCATCTGGCCAGCTGCAGGAGGCTCATCATGTCAGCAACGAGTTGCTTCCCCTCACAGCCCGAAGAGAGAGAGCTCATCTGGTCTGACCAGGGGCAGGAAAGTCATAAGGCAGAAAAATAAAAAATAATTAGATTTAAAAAAATTCTCAAAGCGCTAAAACATTTTTTGATCCGTTTGCCTTTTAAACGCAAATATATATATATAATATATATATATGGGTAACATAAAATCTAATACATAAATGGTTCATTCCCATTCAAATGGGAAATGGTTCCCATTTGAATCAACAATCCTGCTTCTGCTTTGCTTTCTTCCGCAATTTGCAAATGTAAAAACAAGTCTTCCTGACCAAAACGCCATGCCTTTAATCTATTGTTTTTGGGGTTGTTTTTTTTTTTTGTTTGTTTGTTTGTTTGTTTTTCTGCACAAAAATGTGGCCCGCTACACGAACCTGCTTGATAATACCGAGGCCCGTGTGTGTCGGCTGTCGGGTGGTGCGCGCTTCGTTTCACAAATTTCAGATTGGTTTCACATGTTAGGCTGCAGCTCCGCGGGTCAGAGGGGAGGAAGAGAGAGAAAATGTTGCTTTTACTCGTAACAAATAAAAAATAAATAACTGGATACGTTGAGGTTTTCCCTTCTTTTTGTCTTATAGGCTATCGTCTTAAATAATTTTTAGGACATTTGTAAGCTTTTTTTAATTTTTTTCCCCCGAATTACATTTTTAGAAAGAAGTCACCTGCTGGTTTTTGGTGGCAGGTGTCTTTGCCATTCCGCCAGATCACATTGTGGTAGCAGGTGTTTTTTGTTGTTGTTGTTGTTGTTGTTTTTTATTATTCATGCATCATTTCAGAGGGAATTCAGAAGCTCTGCCTCCAACAGGCCGGATCTTCTTTTTTTTTTAACATATATATAAATATATAATTCATTTATTTATTTATTTATTTTAGGTCGTGATCACTCTGTCGTTAAACTCTCGCCGAGGGAATAAACGTCTCTCTCTCTGCCACCCGCGCGAGTCGGGAGCGCGAGGGCTGTGGCACTCTTTGCGGACACGTGCACGCTCCTCGCCCCCCCAACCCCCCTCCTCTCTTTCTCTCTCTGGTGCTGATGCTGAGAATCCAGCATCTTTCTGATTCCAGCATCAGACGCTGGATTCTAAACTGAAAAGACTCTTTGGAAAAATAGCGCTACAATTAACGAGCATCCGGGACGCGTGTTGGTTTCTTCTTCTTCTTCTTCTTCTTCTTCTTCTTCTTCTTCTTCTTCTTCTTCTTCTTCTTCTTCTTCTTCTTCTTCTTCTTCTTCTTCTTCTCTTCTTCTTCTTCTTCTTCTCTTCTTCTTCTTCTTTTTTTCTTCCTTTATGAGGGAAGGTGATTTCTGATGGAGTAACATGGATGGACAAGCAAAGAGAAGCGGATGAGGATTTTTCTAACGATTTGGAGGGAACAGCAGCTGCGACGACATTCAAAGGCCAACAGGCATGATTTTTATGTAGGAGCGAAAACATCGATCTCCATGTTCTTTTGGAGGGGGGTAATCTGTCAGATTTCTTGAAGTGAAGAACAAATTGATCTTGGATAAGTAGTAATAAAAATTTAAAAAAAAATGGCTCATCTAATCCGACACAAGATCAGCAACAAACTGACCAATGCGGCCCACACGGTGTCCAACAAATCCCAGGCCAAGGTCAGCGGGGTGTTCGCCCGGCTGGGCTTCCAGGCCGCCACGGACGAAGAGGGTCTGGGCTTTGCAGAGTGCGACGACCTGGACTACGACTACAGGCAAGGGATGCAGATGGATGTCCTCCGGGGGGAAGAGGAGGAAGGAGGAGACATGGAGGGAGAGGGGGACGTGGAGGGGGACACCCGCTACCAGAGGGATGGTACCGGTCCGAGGCAGTCGACCCTGAAGAGCGGCGGCTCCCTGGAGGAGGACAAGCCCAAAATCACGTCATGGGAAGCTGGATGGAACGTCACCAATGCCATTCAGGTGCTTTTATCACCCATGTGTGAGTCGGCGGGGGGTTGGAGAGGATGGGGAGGGGGTTACATGTGCTCACAGCCAGCCCGAGGAATAGGCGAGGCAGGCAGCTCCCACTACAACAGTGCAGGGGCTTCATCCCACAGGTCAGGTGTAGAGTTAAAAACGTTTTATGAGTGAAGCAGAGGTAATCCTGGCGTTCAGAATGTTAAATGTTAGTTGGTCTCATCAGTTTCTCTGAGTAAATTATTTAGGTGTTTAGTCTTCTGCTGCCTATAGAAAAGAAAATATAAAATTACAACGTCAGCGAAATACAATGTTTGGATTTCTCTATTAAACATTTTGGGATGGTATTAAAAATAAAAAAAACAGAATTAAGGTAACAAACATCAAAAATACAGATATACTTTATCCTATGAGTAGGCCTCTATAACTTGCAACTCAATTCAAGCAAAACAATTTAAAATGTAAAGTTCACATAAAAGGCTGTGAACGAAACAAATCAAAGACAACTGTACATACATTAACTTACCATTGAGTATTTTTTACAGTGTCTATAGGTAGATAAGATGTTCCAAAATATTAATTTAAGATAACATGACTGAAAAATAAAACCATGTGCAATAAATGATCACACAACCCTGTACTTTCAAATAACATATTTAGTTACAGCAAAAAAAAAATCTCTTCAATAACAGTACACTAATGGGTGAAACTATGTTGTCTTTTATTTTATTATCTCTCCTTTTTTACATCTTCTTATTGCAAGACTGCAATTACATGAATGATTTTTGTCACTCCTTTTTAAGTTTTTGTAAGCAAATTTACAGCGATGAGTATTTATTTCAGATCATTTACAATTAACAAAAAAATAAATAAAAAATTGAAATGTACAGAATCAAATTCACTGAGACATCAAGTGCTGTTATATTTTTGTTGAATAAAAGTGTTATATACTTTGACTGGTATATGCTTTCCTTAATAGTGGTTATGTTAGATTCATAAAGCATAAAGCAAAACACACACACACACACACACACACATCAAAATCTGATTAGGGCCCCAAACCTACTAGGATCGTCTCTGCACGCAGCGGCTTAAGGCCTGCCACGGGACAAAAGAAGTCACCTTGATTTGACATTTTTACTTTTGAAACATTCTCAGACAGTCGGAAATGTAAGATTGAAATACGTTGTTTTTGTAGGACTGAAGCAGGGAGAGAGAAAAAAAAAAGAAAACTGGGGGTGGATTTTGGTCCTAATTAAATGCAGAACAATTTCACGCTGCATTCGCGCTTTGTGCGTGAACCCACTGCGGTGAGCGGCTCTCGCGGTTTATTTATTCAAATCTTTTTATCAGCGGAGCTTCAGGCAGGGCCTGGCTGACATCGATTGCCACGAGGCGCGCTTATCGGCGTCTCCATCAAATTACAATCACAGTCAAAGAAATAAAAAATAATAATAACATTTGAACGATTCGACGTGGCGCTGGCCGAATGGGATGTGGAAAAGCATTGTTCATTAACAGATTGCATTTATTATTATTATTATTATTATTATTATTATTATTATTATTATTATTATTATTATTATTATTATTATTATTATTATTATTCTAAAGCCCATTCGATGAATGCCTTTAATCGTTATTATGTAACATGGGAGCTGAGTGAATAAGCCCGCCGCCGCCTGCCCGGGCTGATCGGCCTGTCACTGCGATGCGGGGCCTCGCTTATTATCGCTGAGCTGCGCTTCTCTGTCCGCAGGGCATGTTCGTCCTCGGCCTGCCGTACGCCATCCTCCACGGCGGATACCTCGGCCTCTTCCTCATTATCTTCGCGGCAGTGGTGTGTTGCTACACGGGCAAAATCCTCATCGCGTGCCTGTACGAGGACAACGAGGACGGCATCAAGGTGCGCGTCAGAGACTCGTACGTGGACATCGCCAACGCCTGCTGCGCGCCCCGCTTCCCCGCACTCGGCGGCCACGTGGTGAACGTGGCGCAGATCATCGAGCTGGTCATGACGTGCATCCTGTACGTGGTGGTCAGCGGCAACCTGATGTACAACAGCTTCCCCGGCTTCCCAGTTTCCCAGAAGGCCTGGTCGGTGCTGGCCACGGCCGCGCTGCTGCCCTGCGCGTTCCTGAAGAACCTCAAGGCCGTCTCCAAGTTCAGCCTCCTGTGCACGCTGGCGCACTTCGTCATCAACGTCCTCGTGATCGCCTATTGTCTGTCCAGGGCACGCGAGTGGGCGTGGGAGAAGGTCAAGTTCTACATCGACGTGAAGAAGTTCCCCATTTCCATCGGCATCATTGTGTTCAGCTACACCTCCCAGATCTTCCTGCCCTCCCTGGAGGGGAACATGCAGAAGCCCAGCGAGTTCCACTGCATGATGGACTGGACCCACATCGCAGCCTGCGTCCTCAAGGGCCTCTTCGCCCTGGTGGCCTACCTGACCTGGGCGGACGCCACCAAAGAGGTCATCACAGATAACCTGCCCTCGACCATCCGGGCTGTGGTGAACCTCTTCCTTGTCGCTAAGGCGCTCCTGTCCTACCCTCTGCCGTTCTTTGCAGCTGTAGAAGTCCTGGAGAAGTCACTGTTCCAGGACGGCGGCAGAGCCCTCTTTCCTGACTGCTATGGCCCCGGTGGGCAGCTAAAAACCTGGGGTCTTGGCTTAAGAGTAGGCCTGGTGGTCTTTACCCTGCTCATGGCCGTCTTTGTTCCGCATTTTGCCCTGCTGATGGGTCTAACTGGAAGCCTGACGGGTGCAGGCCTGTGCTTCCTCCTACCGAGCCTCTTCCACCTGAAGCTCCAGTGGAGAAACCTTCTGTGGCACCACGTCTTCTTTGATGTCTCCATTTTTGTTATTGGAGGCATATGTGCCATATCAGGCTTCATCCACTCCATTGAAGGGCTCATAGAGGCCTACAAGTACGACATACATGACTGAGAGTGGAAAGCGCTCAAAACACACGGTTGACCATCTGGACATTAAAAAGAGAATAATTTGTGTGAAATGTATTATCTTTTTATTTTTGCCTTCGTGATAATGTGCAATAAAGAACTCTATTCGCCAATCAGGCACAACATTATGACCACTGAGAAGTGAGGTGAAAGACACTGATCAGCTCATTGCCTTTGTTCCTGTTTGTGGGTGGGATATGTCCCTCAAGGTGGGCCAAATTCTGGTGAGGTGTTTCCAGCTTTCAGCTGGAGTTAGATTTGACGTCATCTATATGTATAGCTGCCCAGGGCGGTTTTAGAAATGGGGCAGCACAGGCACTAAATTAAAATAAATAGCTTATCAGTCAGTTGTATCCTAATTGCCTTTATACATTTGCAGTCATTGGAGATTCGACAACCCTGTGTGTTGATTAGGTGTAGCCTGGTTCAAATGTTTCAATGCCAGCATTTGAACATGTACTGATTTTCTAATTTGAAACTACAACACATTTAAGTCGATTTTGTTGCCTTTGAAACCCAATCTTATATTTCAGTGTTCAGTTCATTCCCTTCTGCTTTAGGCTTATTGAAATTTCCTCCACTGTACTTCCCTTTTAACAAAGCAAAGGTCAGTGTGTTCTAACTACCCTTTTGACTTATTGGCTCTACATTAACTGAACTCGCTTGGTCTTTACTTTGTCAATCGCTAATGCTAACTGTTTTTTTTTTTAACCAGCAGTAGTACTTGTACCACAGTTAGCAAAGTTTAACATAATGAAAGAAGGCAAGCAAAGACAATGCGATGCTATAGGTAATGTCCTGTGAGATGTTGACTTGGCCTCTGAATTCAGCAGATCTAAATCCAGTCCAGCGTTTGTGTGATGTGATGGACAAACAAGTCCAAGTCGTGGAAGCCCCACGGTCTACATTTTGGTGCCAGATACCACAGTTCACTTTCAAGGCTCCATGGCTTTATAGGTCAGGGATGTTTTGGCAGTAAAAATCAGGACCAACACACTATTAGTCAGGGGGTCATAATGTTATTCCTAATCGGTGTTGTGTAAAGTAGTTTGCTCATTCCAGAAAAAAAAGAGTTTCATTCAGAGGACACAACCTCCGCACCAGAAGAAGAGGGCATTAAAGACTCTGTCCATGTGTCGATCTTTATGCAAAGATTCAGTGAAAATGTCAGTAAGTGTGTCAGTGTTCGTACCCGAGGAATGAAATATGTGGAAAAACAATGAAGTCAATATGTTATTGTTGGTTTTTGAGCTGCTATAGGTATCAATAATCAGAGAAAACAACAGGCACTCATCAGATCAGATGGTGCTCTATAAACCATGAATATCTTCTGTGTAGTGGTCTAAACAGAATGAATACATTTCTGTCAAGATTCGTAGTTTCTCCTTCTTCTTTTTTTATGTTCTGAAGTCCTCGTTTGTTTCCTCTGTGCTTTCAAGTGTCATTCTGGATGGAGTGAAATCAAGTGCAGGCAAGTGGATCCTAATTGTGTAATATTACAAAACAAACAACAAAAAAAATGCGTGTCTGATAATATTCTGTTCCTGTTGAACGTGTTCATTGTGATTTATTGGAACTACTCATGGTGTGTGAGATTAAGAGTATTTGTTGAATTAAGAGGTAAATAAATGAAATATTTTATGGCTGGTGACTCTAATGTTTCATTGCTTAGAGTCATTCACGTTTCCACAGAACACTTTTGAAATTCTGTTTTGAATGGTTAATTAATTAAGTTTCCTCTTTTTGTAGTGTTAGCACTCAAAGAATACAGTTTTAGTGTGTTCTAGTTCAATAAACTCCTAATAGTTTAATCTACTGCATTGAAGCAAAACATCCCCATCGCTTTACAACACAGACATTTTAAGTCAAACAACAATCACTATTTTCATCTGAAGGATAATAAAGAACTCTTCCAAATTATTATCGTACCTACTGTTCCTGACGGTGTAAAAACCGGGAATGGGAAAAATATAATTTTCTGTTAGTTTATGTTTAAGTCTTGAACAGTTAAGGTACCTTTGATGAGATTACCTACACCCCTTAGCTTAGAAGCTACACAAGAAAAGTAAATTTGTTACTTTCAGTTCCTCATACCGTCATAGACAACTATCCCCCTGCTATTGTTAGGTGTCAGCCAGTTTCACTTCTCATTAGTGCAGAGCAGGAAGTACAAGTCGCATGTCTTCACTTGTCTGCAGCCACAGTACGAACAGAAATCAAAATCCTTCTGCAAGAACTTCGTCCGCCATCTGTTCCTCGTTTCAGGTATGTTATTCATGTCACATTTGCTTTCCGGAGGCTTCGAAATATGCCGGAAAGGCTGAGCTGTTGTTCAAAGTGATTTTCTTTTGTCATTTTACAGGTAAGGGAGGCACAGAAGAAGAAAAAAAATGCTTCCATGTGTGATGGTAGTTTTTGTGCTCCTGTCGTGTGCCTGTGGAGAGAACCCTGCAGTACAAGTCATCCTGACAAACAAAGGGCTTCAGTACGGTAAGGGGATGTGAGATGCTCTTAAACCACCCATATGCTTGCAATTGCTGTCAGCCATTGACTACATCACAATCATTGACTTTATAACAAAACATCCGCTGCTTTTCTGGGAAAGGCCTAAAATCTTTCCAATTATTCAAATATTTCTTTAAATTTGTCACGACACCCTTTGACTCGAAATGGTACGAGACGGATGGATGGATGGATGGATGGATGGATGGATGGATGGATGGTTGGATGGAGCAGCTTAGTTTGTTCACCATCCTATTCATGTGCTGTTGTTGCAGGAAAACATGAGGGCACAGGATGGGTTCAGAAGGAGTTGGAGCAAATAACCTTTCCTGACATCAGTGGCAGCGTTAACATCTACATCGGAAATGTATACTACACACTATCAGGGTAGGATCATGTTTTCACAGTAACAAGAAACAGCTCATATGTCTACTGGTTTGCCATGTTTCGTCCATATAACCTGCAGATATCCCTGACTTCAATGTACATTTCCACTCCTTTTTCTTTTCCTCTTGTGTTTTAGTGTGACTATAAAACAGTGTGATCTTCCAGAGCCCAACGTAGAGTTTGTCCAGCAGAAAGGCTTGACGACATCAATAGCAGGTCTCAGTTTTGCTCTTACTGGAGAGTGGAGGACTAGTTTTGGTGCGATGTAAGTTCTGATTCCTTTTTAACCTTCAACGCTTTGATTAGAACACGAATGTCCCATCGTTCCCTAACACCCGTTGCATTGGTGCTTCCATAGGATACAGTTTTCAAGACATCCTGACCTTCCAAATAAATCTATTTTTTCCAATTAGTTAGCCAGATTGGTTTAAAGGAAGGCAGTCTTCATTGCTTTTGTAACTCTACCAGGAAATTATTTTATCACAGTGGCATCTTAAAACAATTGAGGAATATCTTATGTTTCCTTTTCGCTCTAATGAGGAAGCCTGTGATTTCTTTTACTTCTTGTTTCCACCTCATTCTTTCATATCAAGCTCAGCACAAAAAAATTAGAACAGAAAATAACATTCAACACAGCCTTGGCAAGATTTAGATTTTGAATGGCCTCAAGTAGCAAAATTATAGCACTGAGAAAATGAAGTGCATTATTGTGAGCATATTGTGAGTAGTTATCAAATTCGCAAAACAAAAGTTGAAAAGTGTGGCCTCCATGTGTGTGTGTGTGTGTGTGTGTGTGTGTGTGTGTGTGTGTGTGTGTGTGTGCGTGTGTGTGTGTGTGCATCGCACACCTTAATAAAATCTGATGACCTTATGAGACTCCTGAGACGGAGATGTATCCATCTGGTCACAGATCTCTTCCCTCATTCAAGAGAAAGGAAAAAAAAACATGACTATCATAAAAATCCCTGTTTGCAGCTTCCTGCAATCCAATTAGTGAACGCAGCCAAAAATGGAAGAAGGATCTCTGCTCAGATGGCACCAGAATGCAACTTCTTGACCTTGGTGAAAAACCAACACTGCACATTACCCTGAACAGGCTAGCCACACGTTGAAGCATCATGCTTTTTCTCAGGGGGAGAGACATAAGTTATTTACATACACATGCTCAAAATCAAATATACGTTAATTATTTTATATAAAAACCTGCTAAACAGCATTAGTATTTCACTAGACCTTGGTGAGTTATGCAGCAGCACCACTGATCTTCATCTTTTAAATCTCCAGACATGACGGCGGATCATTTGACATGGCTATATTTAACATCGACGTGACCTCTGCAGTGCAGCTTGGGAGTGATGCTGGGGGGCATCTGTCTGTCAGCAGCATCTACTGTAAAGCTTCGGTCGGAGATGTGGCCATGCAGTTCTACGGTGGAGCCAGGTACAGAGAAAAAAAAATGAAAAAAAAAACAAAACAAAGGGATTTATCTACCCCACTAAGATGCCAGGGTGTCAAATCTGTCTTCTTTTATGTCAACAGTTGGATTTTCCAGCCATTTGTCAAGCATTTCAAAGGACATATCATTGGGAGGATACAAAGTCAAGTATGTATTTCAGCAAGCCATTTAAGCATATTATTGATATTATGTATATAACCTGACCACACTGTAAACATTAGCTTGTTTGTCGTGTTGAACAGTGGCTTGTTTCGTACTCAGGTCTGTCCTGAAGTTGAGAACTCCATCATGGACTTAGACCACCATCTACAGGCAATGAACGGTACTGCAACATCCTTTAAATAGAATCTCTTCAAATTTAATTGAACGATTCAAGATTATTGACTGAATTAAAACAATACATTTTATGTTGTGTCAGTTTCCTTTGACGTAAATGAAGTTCTTAACTTTGACGTCCCCCTCACTGGCGTCCCTGACATTGAACCTTCGAATATGAAGTTAGGGTTAAAGGTAAGCTAGGGCAACCAGCTTACCTTCAGGATCTGTTTCTGTGTGGCATTGTGAACATGTATTCATGTTTTATGACACATTGTGTGATCTTTTCATTTGAAGGGGGAGTTCAACAGCATCAAAACTCACAAGGAGCCTCCATTTGTGGCCCAGGAGTTCATCTTGCCTGAGCTGCCAGGTTATATGCTGTCAGTGGGCATATCAGAGTTCACGCTGAACTCTGCCTCATTTGGGTACTTCTCAGCAGGGGAGCTTCAGGCCCTCATCAATGACAGCATGGTAGGTGCTGCCATAAGGAGAGAGAGCAGAGGAGGAAAATATTGTGAATTTGTAGTCACAGATTTCTTGGTTTGCCGATGCTTCATGGTTTATGGTTTCAGATACCGCCATGTATTCCTTTCCACCTGAATACCTCATCAATGGGAGCGTTCATCCCTCAGGTAGGTTTGTCTGTTCCGACTTAGTCGCATAGGAGTATCAATTAAGTTTTCTTCCTTTAAACTAAGTACTCTGAAACGTTTCTCTCTCTCTCTCTCTCTGTCCAGCTTCCCAAGATGTATCCAGGTTTGCTGATGAATCTTCAGGTGTATGCCAGACAGGCTCCAATGTTTTCCTTCCAGCCAGGCTCTGGTATTCTGGATGTCCACGTTGGTGTAAAGGCCACTGCCATTGAAGCCAATGGTACACAGGTCCCTCTGTTCACACTCTACATTGTAAGTACCTGTGCTGTTTTACTTGAGAGAATGACCAAATGAATTCTTTTATGCACCTTTGCCTTCTAATTTTACACAATAGTGTTGGTTACTCAAATATGAACTGATTTCTGCTTTCAGTCTGCTGATATTTCGCATGCCAATCAGCTAGATTAACTCAAAAGAAATAAATAATTTAATCATCCCATATTTTTTTTCCTTCCAAGGACTCAAGTTTCACCAGTGAAATGATGATTGCTGACGGAAAGCTGAAGGGCTCCGTGAAGTTGAATAAGTACGCCTTAAATATGTATCAGAATGAAATATTTGACACCCAAAGTTTTAGCGTCTCTCAAAATTAACAACACTGCTCCCTTTTAGTGTTACCTTGACACTGGGGCCAAGCGAAATTGGAGTCTTTAAGGTAAGTGGCAAGAAAAAGTAGGTCATTTGTTTTTGGTTATAATGCAATATGCCATGTTTCTGCTTGCAGACTGATGCTTTGGAAAATGGAATAAGGAGTGGGATGGGTATGGCCTTAAGTAAACTGAATGGTAAGTTTTAATTATGACACTTTGCTCACAGCTCATGATCTCATGACTGATTTCAACTTCATTAAGTCTTACATGCGATAGATGTAAATAAATGTATTTTAAATATTTAGATTAGATGCCGTTAAGCATTTGTGTCATAAAATTTTTTTTTTTTTCAGCAAAACTGAGAGAAGGGACCATTTTACCAAGAATGAAACACGCACAACTGGTCAACACAGTCCTGAAAATGCAGAAGGTAACCAACTTATCCAACACACATTCATGCTTCTTTGATTAGCACAAAAGTCTTTTGTCTGACTGATCATTGTCTGTTTTTCCAAACAGGGGTTTGTAGCCATTTATTCAGATGTGGAGATTCTGCAAACAGACAGAAGCTCCTACTTATCAACATCATACTTGTGAAACATTCTTTTTTGTTCTTGGCTCACACTCAAAATCTAAATTATTCTCTCTCCATGAGAGAAATGTATCTTTGACTGGAATATAAACCTGAATCTGCCACACCTTGCTACCCAATGCATACTAACACATAAACAGAAAATTAACACATGTACAAAATATGCCCATTTGTCTGGTGCTCAGCAAAACAACTGACCAACAACTGGAAGAATGCTGCCTGTATTTGTTTAGCAATAAATATTAATATGCTTCAGACATAGTTTCTTCATGGTTTTTGTCCAAACACAGCAACTTTCACATTCTTGGTTAAGTTTATCAAAAACCCATTTACACTGTTTTATTTTCATTCATAAATGCTAAAATACTGTAATTAAAAATGTTATATAATGTTCCATTTTCCCAGGGTATAAATATGACATAGAGCTCGATTCTTTTAGCCAATATGCTGGACTGAGATAGAAGAAAATAAATCTCCAAATCTTATTAATCTTGTTAGAAAATCATTGCAAAATTTACCCAAACAAAAATCATTGTTTGGGTAAACAAGTCTCCACAGTAACTATTAGAAACCTACTTGCTGCATTACTTGCAGCTTTTTTTCTGTATTTCCTAACGTTTGTCATTTTTTAGGACTGCTTTTTGTGAAGAAATAATTTATTAGAGTGGATTAATTTTAAAATTCCACTTAAATACAAATTTAAAAACATTTTCTTACAAGCTAAAAAGAAACCATTACAAATCATCTATTTAAAATAGTACAGAGACAATTCAAAAAAGTAGATTCCACAGCATTGATGAAACAATGACATCCCTTTTATTTTGAAACAATCCAGTGCTCACTCTTGTTTCTGGTACACATTTACATTCTTGGAATGTAGCACCATGAAAATATAAATATGAGTCTATGAGTATTTACAGCCGATGTTAAAATGTTCCCATAGAAAAAACCCCCACTACTTTTATGAAACAAGATACTGTATTCAGAGGAGAATAACATGATGGAAACAGTTTGTAAAATATGAAAAAAAAAGGTGTTTTGAATTGGTAACTGGAGTGAAAAAGCCCAGAATGCGTTCGATAATGAGATCGGACCAACTGTAGACTGGTAATGTTTCTCACCTGAATTCTGTAAGAGCCTTAGTCTAAACAAACTTCCATTTGTACAAATTAAAATTTTACAGTGAGAAGAGGAAGGAAGTCCATAAAGAGTGCTAAAGTAGACGGACATAACATCCACTTAGTTTATACGAGTCTCCTCCATTCAGTCAGAACCAAAACGGAATAAAATACCCGCTTCATATTATAAATGAGCAGTTCAACAGTCTTAACAAGTATTCAACGCAACGAATAAAAATACTGACATTTACAAACAGGAAGATGAAGTGGTCAAAGCATACAGAGAGGTTAATGTCACAAAGTTCAAGCATAAGCTGGTATTAAATTAGTAAAGTTCATTTTAACTGATGTTGGCACAGTCAGTGCAGAGATCCTCCTGTGACATTAGTGAGAATTAGCAAAACACTGAATCCACTCGTTCGATTTTACATTTGTAGGCTTCTGGGACCTTCTTCCACTTATAAAGTTTACATACTGAAAATAAGTTAAACATTCAAATATGAACATTCTTAAATTGTAACATGTAAACCAAACAGCATATCCTCACTGTAAAATGGAAGGAAATCTTTTTTTTAAATAGATCAGAAAGACTGTAAAAGAGGAGACCAATCAACTATGCTGATAAACTAGCATCTGCATCACATTGTAATCATTTAGAGAAGCTCAAAGCTACTTGTTTCTTAGGAACAAGCAGCTTTGTTCCTAAGAAACAAAGTTTCAGTGCCACATTCTGCTCATGGTTGGCTTTGGATCAGAGCACATCTGCAGTGTCAGATTTCTACAAGTACATAGAGAACCTGCCTTTTCTATCACCAACTCCACCTCTTAAGTACCACAACAAGACCAGATGCAATTTAAACACACTGTTACAAAACACAGGAAACAGAGAAATGTAACCTCAAAATATGAACAGCTGTTGAGACTTTTAACTTCCAGTTACTCCTTCAACCTGTCTGCTTTTAGAACTGGATGAAGTGGTCAGGTCTAAAAATGCCTTGAAATAACAATAAAATGTTGCAGCCGAAGAAAAACGAGGGGGACGGTAAAGTTGGCGTTGCTGGGTGGATGTGTAGGCACAGTGTGAATCATTTTTAAAAACACTTCCACGTCTACAAAACAACAGTCCTGTGAGCTTCAAGTTCAGTCTGAATCAACCCTGTTTTTCTAAACCATCTCAGGGTTCCCTGGTATTCTCCTCAGAAACGAGTGGAGACGGTCGGGGCAGACTTGCTGAGGAAAAACAGACCAAGTTCTAGTGGAAAATCCAGACAAGCGTGTGTGGGACCAGAGGACTGGACGGTCGGTTTTAGGCTGTTTTGGCAGATTAGAGGGGGTAAGAGGACATGTTTCAGTCTGTCAGTTAATGGTGCTGAAGTAAGCAGAAAATAAACTAAAAAGAAATCCAGAGGTCATTTTTCTGTGACAGCAGCTGCCATGGGAACACGCATAGAGCCACGAGCAGTGGCTGCTAGCTCCTCGATCTCAGTGTTCAGCCGTCTGATGACCCACTCCATTGCCTCCCGACCCTGAAACAGATGTTCACCCAAGTCACAAACAACAGGAAACAAAGACTTTTGATGCAAAAGAAACATTAAGACAACTTTGTTTTGGTGTTTTGTTTAAAAAGATCAAATAAAAGCAGACTCACCTTATTGGCATTAACAGATATAGTATTAGCCATGAGTCCCTCTAGATAGCTGCTCAGACTGACACCTTTTACACTGATCAGCGCCTCCTGAGTTAACACTGTTCTGAAAGCACAAAGCAAACCACTGTATAAAAAACACAACCATCACTGCTTGTCCTGTTATAAAGATTATATACATTAAGACAAACATGTGAGAAATAACATATTTTGGACAGATGTACTGCTTCTGGCTACGGTATACACAAGTAAGTCTAAGTCACTTACTTTCCAGGGTCTTCTGGGTGCGGCTTGTATGTCAACTTCTCATCGACAGATACGAGGTTAGTGAAGGAGATCTAGGCAGATGTAACAGATGCAATTAATGGTTTTAAAAAGCAAAACGTTGAAACACATCTCAATTAAATTTACATCCGAGAGAGCCTGGAAAGAGTCATTTTCTAACATCGCTTGCTCCTACCCCCAAAAGTCTTAGAAACAAAACAGATGCTGGTCTTTATTCCCCTTGATCATTTTTTACCTTTGCAGTTTTGCTCCCGACTCTTTTGGAAGTGCCAATACCTCCAACTATGCGTCACTTCAGATCGACATTAGAAATGTCAAACCTGTGCAGTAAACTTTTTGTATCACTTGAATATTGCCTGAATGCCTAAATCTACTCAAATAGCCAACTATTTGCAACAAAAACATACTATGTTATAATTTTAAACTAAGAAATGTTTTTACAACAATATGTCAAGCATCTTCCAGTAGAACAACTGCAGTAATTAGGGTTTTCTTTATTACTATTTTCCAATTTTCTCAAAAAATAAATAAATAAAATTCCATAATGCACCAAAACGGTCAACTTGGAGAAAAAGTACACACAAATGACTAAAATACTGTTAATATTAAGAAAGGGAACATGGCTGCAAACTGGTGAAGGGTTTAAATGACCAGCAGCCAACAAAAACTGAGGTCCTTTGAGTTATTTTTCATCTAATCCCACTTTGGACTCAAGCTTGAATACATTAATTTGTTCCTCTAACATTCATATCAGTACTACTTACATTTGTTGACTGCAGCTCAAATGTTTTCTGCTTGGGGTCCACGACCGAATGCTCTTGAACATACGTGCATGTTCTTGTTACTCCAATGATCTGAAAGCAAAGCCACCTGTCAAGCCTGATGCAGACCGAAGAACTTGGAATGTGATTTAAGTCAAAAGTGTCTCATAGATGAATAGACATACAGATTTTGCTATGGCGGGAAGCCCCCACTCTGTGCTAAGGAGTCTGGTGCTGTGTAACCGTCCATCTGAGTCAACATTTCTGTCCAGAACATCAACACCAAACACACTGGGGTTCATCGGGTTGGGGTACTTCTGCATCGCTGCCTTGGTCACCGTCTCCCATGGGTGGCTGGTAATATGGAAAGAAAGAGATTATGTTTATTACAGTTCAACGTGTTCAAAAAGACTTGAGTTGTTGTCCACTATCCAGTTTTCTAAACTATTTTAAAATAAGCAAAGAATTTACACCATGATTAAACAAATGGGTATGAAACAGAGTTTGGGAGGGTTTTTTTAAACAGCATTTATACATTAATTCATACCAGCAAGGGGTAATTTTTGTAACTGATTTGAAAACCAATATAAGATTTTCAATAACCTAATGTCTGAAAATGTGATTGTGTTTGTCCAATTAAACAACATCGACCGGAAGCTGACTCCCTGTCTAGCTTGACCATATCGGCCATATTTCATAAGAGAAATGACAGGTCCAAGCAGAGATCAGAATTAAATTATATAGAGGGGAAGATAATTGCATATTGTGAATGAGTAAAAAGAAAAATGGAAGGAAAACATTTGCAATGTGTGGGTACAAATTGACCCAAAGGGTATGTATTTTAAACAATATATTTAAATATCAACAATTGTAATTTGTGCCATGCTTATGTTGCACTGTTTTTTTTTTTCAGAACTTGCAGGATGTTATTTTCTTCTTCTCTGCATTGCTGTTTTTCCTTTTTTATATATATTTTTTTCTGAACATTTTCTGAATATTTTCTAATCGGTCAAATAATAATTCAGTTTGACATTATATTTACTGGATAACATAAGAGCACACATCTAAAACTATCAATATCCACTAATAGTATTTTTGTTTTGCTCTGGAAAAAAAAGGTGTCTACTAAAAGATAGTTATGTCACATTAACACAGGACTGAATCAATCGCAGCCCGACTGGCCGTTTCCAGGCAGCAGGGCGGCGTTCCTGCGCACTGCGCAGACTCACAGCATCACTACGTAGCAGCTCACCCAGAAACTTCTAGAAATGGAAAATAACACAAACAAGACCATTGTTCTGCATCTAAATCAGTTCAGCCTCCTGAATGGATCAGAGTGTAATTTAATCCTTGCTTATTTGATGGATGCGCCTCTGCTGCAAACACTGCATCACGCCAACAGTTATGCAACACTGATAATGCTGTACATAATGTTAAGCTGGCCGCCGTGGGGGAAGTAAAAATTAAAAAAACGCTATGTGAAAACCACCCGAATTCAAGCAAAATGCACAAAAACATCAGCTAATGTTAAACAATGTGACGAAACTTAACAAAAACTGGGGAAAAAAGAGCTTAGAATAGAAAACTAAAGCTGTCGGTGTGTTAATTCGGCTAACTATCGGTTTAGTCCCACTCAAGAAACACTTCATACGCTAAAAAGCTTAAAGTATGTCATGCTAGCCATTATAAGCGGCAACATACATGACTGACAAACGACTGGCACTTTAAACCGCTTTCATTCGAGTTACTTAACTTCTCCGCAACCTTAGCTGAAGAAGCTAACAACGGTAGCGGTTAAAAAGAAGACGGAACAACTCAAACTGGTTACACAATAGACAAAAACGTAGCTCCGCAACCCGTACGGCTGGTCAAATATCTTGGCAGGAAGAGAAGCACCTACTTGAAAATGTGCTCTGACGCCCAGATCTTCATTTTTACAGGCTTTTCCGTCAGAAGCTCAGGAGCCGGTGACTAGTGACAGCGTGACCGAGAGGAGGAAGGACGACAGGCGACTAAAGCGCTGCTTTGGGTGATTTTAGCTGAACAGCGATACTGCCCCCTGGTGGTAGAACTGCATACTTCACAGCGTTATCTAGAACAATCTACAATTTATTTAATAAATTTCCCATTTTTTTTCCTCTAACGGATTAAAAATAATTAGGCTATAGTTATTCACTATGTGGTTTTATACAAATCCAGTCTAAATTCAAGATTTCTGCCAAAAATAAATTCTATGTGTCTTCAATATAAGGGTCATAGCATAGCTAAGTAGTTTTGCTCTAAATTATGAAAAAGAAATCTCAATATCTCTCAAATGAAAACTGGGCGTTTATAAACACTCTTTATGTAGCGACATTCTAAAATAAAATTAAGTCTGGATTTTTTTTTAAATGTATTTACAATCTCAATCAGTCAAAACAAAATTAACCTCATTTATATATACAACAGTGCAAAGGGTTTGTAAATAAAAAAGAATGGGTTCAAGTTAAAAATGAAGTAAACTTTTTTTTTTTTTTTTACATCTAGCAGTGATATACACAAGCACGAATGTACACAAGCCATATTTTAAAAAAAAAAATGAATACATAATCAAATTATGCATTTTTAAAATAATATTAATCAATAATACTAAAAATAAAATTAAGCATTGAAAAATAAAATGAAATACTATGAGAATAGAATAGAATAGAATAGAATAGAATAGAATAGAATAGAATAGAATAGAATATGCGATTTAAATTACAAACTGTTGGTTCACATCATAGCAGAAAAAAACAGTAGTATGACTGTATGGGGCGGCCCGTAACACTGCACATTAATAAATGTGTTAAGGTAATATTTTACAGTCAGTCAGTGGACTGCATGAAGCGGCATTAGTTCTGTAAGAGATCTTTGTCTTGTCTGCGTTTGAGAGAGCTTCTGTTTAGGGACGTGTGGCTGCCATCTCTGTCAATCCCTTCCCGAATCGCTCCCGATTGGACAAAGAAGTCCTGACGTATATAATATGACGTCATCACGCACCTTCCCGACCTGTCCTTGAAGTTACGGAGCAGTCAAAATGGTTGCATACTGGAGACAGGCAGGCCTGAGGTAATAAGACTATGTTAAATTTATCTAGTGGATGCTTCTTTAGAAACCGTGATATGTACCATAAACTTGTTCGTACAAGTAAGAGTATTTTTAAGAGTTGTTGTTTCGCCTTTAATTTTTTTCTGTAGTTCAGCTCCATGCTATTAGCCTCAGTTAGCTTTGATGCTTAACCTTCCGATTTGCACGGGTTCTAATTAGAGTTAGACTGTCAACGAAAATGTTGACTGGCTCTTTTAG
This sequence comes from Xiphophorus maculatus, assembly GCF_002775205.1. Classification (NCBI taxonomy): domain Eukaryota; kingdom Metazoa; phylum Chordata; class Actinopteri; order Cyprinodontiformes; family Poeciliidae; genus Xiphophorus; species Xiphophorus maculatus. The sequence continues at coordinate 10,044,080 of NC_036443.1, read as the reverse complement.
GTGCATTTGTGACTTGAATCAGATGGAACTACTTTTCCGGTCATAATTAGACCTAGCATATGTTGTTTAGCATTAAGCTAACCGGTGTGTCCTTCATGCAGCTACATCCGCTTCTCCGCTATCTGCGCCAACGCTGTGCGGGCTGCGCTGAAGCCGCAGTTCAAAGTCGAGGCACTGAAGGCCGCAGAAGCCAACGTCAAAGTCATCAAGCCAAAAACAGCATGTAAGTTCATAAAAAACGACCTGCTGGAGAGTAGTTCTTTTCATCCTTATGTTAGGTTTAGGTCCAGCAGGGTAACAACGAGCAGCTTTTATTCAGGTTCTAACAGCAGAATTTGAAGTCATCGTGAAATCCACATCATTCAACGATGCATTCTACCCACCCAAGTCTTTTAATTGCAATTATTAGTATTATTCATGGGCTGTCTGTTGGTAGTGAGCAAAACTTTCAGATTTGCTTGACAAATATAACATTAAAATGATGCCAAATTCCTGTGTGTAGGCTAAAAGTATGTTTTAAGATCTGAAATTGTCTTGTAATTTCTCTTTAAATTTAATCTGAAAACTTGACCCATAATTGCTAAAAAGTCCTTCAATAGATTTTTTAAAATATATTTGTGCTACAAAATGTCAAGGAAACTAAATTTTTAGAAATATTTTAGTCAGTTAATTGACCTGCAATTATAAATAAAGCAAAAAATAGGATCTTTTCTCATTATACCGACAGGGTGAAATACTTACTAGTACATATTTTAAAAAATTATTGTGTAAAAGGGCAGTATTTGATTCCAGTAGTCTCTCAGAACGGTGGTTTGATAGATTAATCACACATAGTAATATATTTTAAGCTTTCAATTTTTTGCACATTTAATTATTGTGGCTTACAAGTAAAGAAAATTCCCAAGTTTAGTGTCTCAGAAAACTTGAATTCTGTGAAAAAGGTTATTATTGGAAACTTATTATACTTGAGTGGATGTTCAAAAGCAATATCTAGCCCTTTTTATTGATTGAAGGTGCACAACTAATACATTGCTCATCTTTGAAATAAAGGCTCGTCTGTCAAGTAGATTTTCAAGGGGATACGTATTAATGTTTCTTTCTCCTTTGTTTCCTCCCAGGATGTGAAACTGTGGTGTAAATAGTTTTGTTTTTTTTCCTGGGTTGCGAGGCCCTGCTGCCCTCCTGTCCTTCAAAACACGGAGAAGAAAGGGAGAAGAAGAGTACGAAAACATCTAGATGTCACATTAAAGACTGGGACCTGAATGAAATTGTTCGTTTTCATTTGTAATTAAAAATGAGTACCTTGAATCCTGTTTGCCTCTTTGATTTTCAGTTGGTGCATGTAGTCAAGAGGTGCAGAATAAGATGCTGAGAGATTTTTGTGTAACAAGTTTTGGTATTTAATATTTAATGAGTGTATATGGACATGTACAGAAATGTGGTATTTACAGAGGCATGAGTGCTCTAATCCATTCACTTGTCCAAGTTTGGAGTTTAAGGATCTGTAATATCCTGTAATAAATACCATCAAGTCCTGAACCCAAAACCATCAGACACACATGCACTGCAAAGTAAACTGTCAGTAGACAGGGACTCTTGACCAATTATTAAGTTGCACAGACAATTGTTAAATACATAATTTCTAAGTGGCTACCTTAGACATTTGGTTCTGTTGTGAATGCCTCCTGCATGGTTAAAGTCTGATTTGTTCTGTAACATCAGTGACCATTTTTCCCTTCTCTTCCAGTAGGTCTAACTTTCTCCAGAGTTTTATTAAGCATGGACGAGAAGAAAATTAAGAAGTTGGAAAATCCAGCTATTGGAGGTTTCAAGTCAAAATTTGAAATCTTTGTTCACACTTTGCATCAGTTTGTTAGAGTTTTGCCAGTAAAGTCAGTTGAATCTTAACATTCAAACTAGATAATTTTATTCCATGGAAGTTGTATTGGTGTAGATGCACCATTACAACTCGGGTTAACCGGACATAAGATTAAAACATCTGCCCTTACCTGGTATGGTTCATGTATCTAAAATTCTATAATTTACTCCATATACCACTTTCATATAGAAGGGGTATTTTTAATCTTACTAAAATAAAACAAATGTAAATTTAATTTTGTGTGAATCAGGAGGATAAGTGCAGCAATCATGGCCTACATTCATCCATGCTTGTGTCTATTACACTGATAATAGATTGAAACACAAAACGTTTTTTGTTTTTTTTTTTTTGCTTTAGCCTACTTCAAAAACTTCTACACCAGTTCAGCTGAAATTTAACAAAGACCTAAATATTAGAGCAAAGAGTATCCCACAATACAAGACTACAATATTTTGGATTGTTAGTCTTTTTGTTGGGAAAGGATTGAAGTCCTTATAAAAAAATATTCAGAACTTTGAGATCAATCTTTTCTGTATTAAGTGCTATTTTTGCTTTTGACATGTACAAGTTGGAAAATCTGAAGAAAAGATAGTCTTGCTGCATAGTGCGCTTGGCGGTTCTTACTAACTACTACAACTAATGTCTTTGCTTTACCCTAAGACACTAAAAAGTGAGCACTTTCAACCCTAGTAACAGAGGGTGGGCGTCCTGAGTCCTAGCTGTCTTTCTTCTCTCTGGTCATCTTGATCATGGTCTCTGGCGATCGGTAGAGGAAGATGAGTTTCTCGAACAGCGTCTCCTCCAGCTCCATCTCTCCGGTCTCCCGCACCACGAAGATGTCCGTGCACAGTTTCAGGACTCTGTCCACGCAGGGCAGCTCCTCAAACATGATGGAGCGAGAGATCCCGTTGAAGAACTCCCGGACGAACTTACCGATGACGAGAACCACCGACATGTACAGGCCGACAATTCTGCAGCCAACAAAGAAAGGCAAAAAAACAGCTTCAAATTAAGAATCATATGTCATTGTGTTTGTTCTAAATCAAAATAACTGCAATATTATTTATCAAAAATAGTTTGAATTATTCAATCATCCAATCTAATAAACACAGCCAAACCAAGGAATTTGATTAGTTGTTAATGTGCTACCTGATTAATAATACAAATAAACATTGACCAGATTATACTATTGAATGTGTGAAGTCTGATTCAACAGATCATTATTTCTCAGCAAATGGGAGCAAAAGTGTCAGTGTATTTTTCAGCAAGTCCCACATCTTTTTTTTTTTTTGCTACCTACCCATGTCCGGCCAGAAAGCCCAGACTTGAAGGGCTGACCTTATCATTGAACACCACAATCTCTATGTTGTGGCATTTCTGTTCGCTGGAGGTGAGAACCGAGGAGCACTCCTCCACCACCCACCACTGGCCCGCCTCTTTGTCTGACGTGCCGTTGACCTGCTGGAGCTTGATGGACATGGGCCGGAAGAAGGCGAGTCCACGGAGGTCCGAGCGCTCGGATGAGTCTGAGGGAGACGTGCCGAGGAGAAAGTGAGGTTCTAGATCCATACCAGATAACTATCAAATAAAGTATTGCACCATGTGTTGGCCTAAATCGTAAACTTAAGCAACATTCTCCGGGGCGAGGTATCATTCCAAAATGACCACTACCCCTCTCAGTGCACAGTTGCTTACCTACTGACATCCTGGTTGCCATTTTAGATTCTTGTCCTTTGGGACCTCGTATGTATTTTGGCAGAAGAGAATGAATCATCCTTCAGGAAAGAAGACACAAATAAACACCTTTATTAATAAGCATCGAGCTTATTTACTTTGGATCAACACCTTCCTTTGGTTTGTTATTTTGTTTGTATTTTCTTTTAATTCCTGTAAAGCACTTTGTGTTGCCTTGTTGCTGAAAATGTGCTATATAAATAAAATTACCTTTACCTTTTTCTTGCCACAAAAAAAAAAGACTGTTTTACTCACATGAACTGTCTTTGTATGCCTGTACTTATAGATATTATATTATGATGTATGGAATTTGGCTTTTTGCAGATAAGTCGGTATAATAAATTATCATGATGTAAAGAAGTTTAGGGCTGTACATAACCAATCCAATCTGGTTGTGACCATTTTTTTTGCCATCTAACTACAGTGAGAAAAACATCCAAAGTAGTGAAATGAAAGGGAGTTTTGGTGGTTATTGAAGAAACGGTAATGCTGGAGTGTCGGGATAATATAAAAGCACCTCAGCTTGTAAAGTTTCACTTCAGAACAGCAGTGAAGAGGGTAAAAAGCAAGTGAAGTCCAGCCGGTTGTGCAGACAGAGGGACTCACACAGGTTTGTTGCTGTTGCCTTTGAGCATTTGGACAATCCCGTCCCTCAACGCCACATCGTCAAACTTCACCGTGTGTTCTCCCACCGCCTCGACATTCATTGATATGGACGCATTCCTGAGGAGGAGAGCAACACAAGCAACAAACAACAATTATCTGTAAGGTATGCAGTTTGGTAACATAAGATGTCACTTTTCTGAACACCTTTAATACCAATTGATGTTGATTTTAATTCACACAGCCCCACTTGTCTCCTTTAAATCACACCAGTGTCTACTCAGACTGAGCCTATAGAAGACGTGAACAAACAACATTAATTAGTTTATTTTGATTTTACTGTAAAACTAATAGTACACTCAGAGGGAAAATTTGCTTTGCAGTGGTAATTAAAGGCACAGAAACAGCAACAAAACAAAAATATAGACATGGGGCGTGCTGTGGTGGCGCAGGGGGTTAGCACGCCCCACATTTGGAGGCCATAGAGTCGCGGGTTCGACTCCCGGTCCCGACGACCTTTGCCACATGTCCTCCTTCAAATATGGCGCCGGCTCAGCTGGCGGCCTGCAGACACAGCTCCTGTCGTGTGTGTTAATCTGTGTATAAAAAATTCTTGCTGTAACTGCGAAATAATTTCCCTGCTGGGATGAATAAAGTAATTCTTCTTCTTCTAGACAATCAAACATTAATCATGATGTTTAAGTGCAAATTATGAGTTTTGCATGTAGTTAAGTTTACTTGAATATTATGCATGTTCTTTAACAAAGTTCTGTATAAAAATGTCAAATCTATGCAAAAAAAATTTTTGGGGGATATGATGATGGGGAGTTAAATGCATCCACTAAACAATTTCATTTTTACAGTGTGATATGACATTTGTTGTTGTATTGACATTAAAGGGTTAAAAGTAGTTTGATCTGGACTGAAAAGTATTTGTGTAAGAGAGAGTTGCTGTACACCATTGCTGGCAATACCAATTTTAAACTGGTTTAATTTTTTGTAGAAAGACTGGAATAGAAAGGTGATGCTACAAAATGAGAAATTTGAGTCAAACTACAACACTGATCAAAACAGAACTGATGCAAAACTATGCTATGTGTTTAATATAGAAGGTCATCTCTGAGGTGTATTGCCACCGTAAGCTCTCCTTTGGTAAATCCAGGCGTTTGCAAATGAAATACAAGTACGCACAGTGGGAAAAGCAACTGTGTGTATTTGCGCAGTCGAACCTGAGCAGTGTCCAGCGTAAGCTCATGTATATGTGAGAAGAGTTGCTCAGTTCCTCGATCATTGCTGCTCGACTGGCTGGGCTGATGGTCCAAAGCAGACTGGCATCGCTCTTGATTTTAGCGGCAACAATGTCCTTGGCTTCATAGTTCATCAGGAACTGCATGGCACCCTGGAACGCATAGTGAGAGAGAACAGACTTACACCTTCTAAATTGTCTCAATAAATGTCAGATGCGAAATGTCAAATTTTATTTCAAAAAATAAATCAGCCACTGTTAATTTTCAACGTAGACAATCAAATCCTCATCTACATCCTTCAAATGCATTTATGGTGTGATTTGTGCATCTTTTCTCAAACAGGATTAATATTGTTTGGACAGATGTGCTGAATATTTAAATAAATATTAGATCTGCTTTTTTATTGTTTAAAATAAATTTTTTTTCAATGTTGATCACAAAAAAGTAAAAACGTATGGTACTTCCTAGTTGGTATAGTCAGTTTTCTACTGGTTTGTGGAATTTTCCTCTGCTCGTCATCCCATGCAGGGGATTTGTTTGATTTTGCAGTGAAGTGAACATGTCTCACTGGATGAGTAGCATAAACTTTTGTGAGTCGGTTGAATCTGGCTTCAGTGTAGGCGACCAGGTTCTGCTCCTGAGCGGTCATGGAGAACAGAGGCTGCAAAAAGACACACCAGACAGAGAAAGACGTTTATCTACCAACATACGAACGTGCGCAGTGCGTGAAAGCCGAGTCACGCTTCAAATGAGGCAGTAAAACAACAGCTTCTAAGTTTTTCTGTGTCGCAGGAAGAGTCTTAGCAGACGCAGCTGGTGCTGACCTCATATCCTGCGATGCTGAGCTGGATGGAGACATCTACCGGCTGATTGGTCACTCCGACCGCTGACTGGACCAGAGACATGAAGAGGAGTGGGAACCAGATGATGCTGATCAGGGCAAAGATTATGAAGCCACCCATCCCATATTTGACAACTTTCTTCTTCTTCTGTCCTGGAGGGTGTGGAAATTTCTGGAAAATTGTGCAGCTGTTTAGCTTCTCCTTATGTAGATTAAAACTCCTACAGACTAATACATTTAAAAATTCATCACATTATATGAATCTACTAGAATGTATTTGATGTTTCTTTAAAGAGACAAACAATGTCTATTCACTCCAATTAATTGCTTTATGCACTTTTACTCATAACTTCATATAAGTTTAAATTAGTGCTACCATAGCAACTGTGACCTACAGTGCCTGAAAAAGTATTCATACCACAGGAACTTTTTCATTTTCTGGCATTTTAATGGCAAATTTCAATGAATTTTGTTAGGATTCGTCTGATAGAGCAACGAAAAGCAGAGTGTGATTGTGAATAGAAAGTTATTTTTCATTTTTAACAATAAAAACCTGATACATATGAAGTCCCTTTACACCGTGTTCCAAATTATTATGCAAGGGATATTTTCTCAGATTTTCTTAAATGGTCAATGCAAATGATGATTTTCAAGTCATGAACTATTACAGTATAGATCAAATTTTACTGAACAAAGCTCCTCATGAGAACAGTATTTTTTTCAAAAATAAAAAACTCAAAATGCACTGTTCCAAATTATTATGCACATTGTTTCTGCTTGTGATCTCTGGTTAGGGGCCCAATAGTAGGTTCATGCACCACAAGCCTCTGGAGGATCCTCCACCTTGAGGTTCCAGAGGAACCAGCAGCTTCAAATAACTGTTTGCTGCTTTGTAAGGGCATTTTAACAGCTGCTCTCTTAATCTGATGAATTTGTCTAACAGAAACCTTTCTCATTCTGCCTTTATCTGTACAAACCCATCTTTGTTCTGAATCAGCCACAAATCTCTTCACAGTACAATGATGGCGCTTCAGTTTTTGTTAAATATCTAATGTTTTCATACCTTGTCATACGGCACTACACTATCTGATGATTTTCGTCAGCAGAGATCCTTTCTCTTTCCCATACTGCTTGAAACCTGTGGCCTGCTTAGTAATGTGGAACATCCTTCTTAAGTAGATTTCCTTTAATTGAGCTCACCAGACAAACTAATCAACCAGCTCTCTGAAATTAATTATAGTGATTCAAAGAGCCATGACGCACAATACCATCTATAAATTTAATAGCACAACAATAAAAATTATGTTTATGACACTTAAATCCAATTTGCATAATAATCTGGAACACGGTGTACATACTGTATATCCTGTAAGTAAATGTATTGCAGTGAATGCAGTTGCATGCATTCACTACAACTGCAAATCTTTTAATGTGTGTCGATCAGGTTTGGACATTTAGAGGCTGAAAGTTTTATCCATCATTCTTTGCAAAATTAGTACAGCAATGCACTACTTCCTGTTGTTCTGTCACACAAAATCCAAATAAATTTCATGTAAATTTGGGGATGCTTATGGATGCTGTTGCAAGGCACACTCTCTTACTTTTTCAGACTCTCTCCAGCATTTGAGGATGAATATGTTAGCATAGATATCTTCAACACAAATCCAGCTGGAGAGAGACAGAGTGGTGTCGGTCCAAACCCAGTCCATCACGGCCCTCAGCTCAGTAAGGAAAGGGACCATCCGAAAGCTGAAAGGAGAGGGTCAGGCAGCCATTTAAAAAAACAAACAGACAAACAAAAAAGCAGATATATTTTAAAAGCTACCATGTTTCTACTTATGCTTGAGGTAACTGCTGAAGGAAATCGTACCCCTGAAAGAGAAAGAGGTTGAGGTAGTTGTAGTTCTTGGTGAGGAAGTTGCCCAGGATGCGGTTTGGGTAGCCGCATTTGATCTGATAGGCAGACAGTCCAAAGTAGATGCACTTCACAAAATACCAAAGCTGAGCAATCGGGTTGCTGTTGAACCTCCTGGAGCAGACAGAGATAAGCAGAGACATCAACCATCTGAACGGCGTCTTTTTATTACCAAGCGACAGATTCACTGTCTGAGGTTATTATGACAGAAAATAAACAGACTCAGGTTGTCATAAAGAAAGTGATATTTATGTCAGTCCAGTCCCTTCCTTTCTTTGCTTTTAAAGTTGTGTCTTTCTCAGGAGTTTATACATTCTTAAAGCAATACAAACCCAATCTACACGTCCCAGGTGATTAGCTTACAGGCATGACTATAGTGCTTAAAATTACTGAATTAATTTTTTTTTCGGCGTGGCGGAATTTGGGCACCTTATCTTCAACAAAATAAAAGTTGGAAGCACGAGTTGGAATGTACTGTGGATTTCCTCTTGTCCTCTCAAGTTTGGCATTATAAATACAATATCTAATATACACACACACACCCTCTAATATTTGGTGAAATGTTCCTTAGTGAAGCGTATCGCTTGTCTGTTTGCTATCAAGTTTCTTTCATAACTCTGAATACATATTAGGTTTAAAATTGGTTGATTTCCAGCTTTTAAACATAGCCCACAACTTTACGCCAAGTCTAAGTTTATGGCGAAGGTTAATCGGCTTTATCCCAGTAAATTAGTCTGAAGAAAAACAAAGCTTTAACCTCTCTGTGACTCCGGGGAGGATGAAGAACATCCAGAAGTGTATGCCGAACACCAGCACAACCTGGAAAACACATTTCCCCAGCAGAGACTTCTTCAGGTACAGGGCGCGGTCGACAATCATGGTGCCGAACTGGATGAGCAGCATGACCAGAAAGGCCTCGGGAACCTGGTCTTCTGACAGAGTCTCTGAGATGTCCACTGAGGAAGAGTATTTCTAAAGAGGAGACAAAAACTGGGTGATGTTCCACACAGAATCCTGTGTAATCCTAACCGCATATGGTAGAAAATTGTGCTTATGTGTGTACCCCAAAGGCCCCGTATCCATATATAGTCACGATGAAATTGACGACATCAATAAGAAACATGAGGGCGTAGACGTCACACACGGGGCTGTAGTCAGGGTGGATGATGTCATAGAAGAACTGCCTGATGGGGAGATAGATGTGAAGAGCTCTGAAATAGAGAGAGAGAGAGAGAGAGAGATGTCACACTTCGCTCTGCTCCAAAACACTGCCTCACAAAAATAAGTACATATTTAGGTAAACTCGCACACCTCAGTCTCAGTACAACTACAAATGTACTTTGGTGGGTTTCAAATGACAGACCAAGATTGTGAGTAGGAAGGAGAAATATAGTTTTCAAATATTTTCCAAATGAAAATCTGAAAAGTGTGGCACGCATCTGTTTTCATCCCTATTCATCTAACTGTGATCTCAGCTTCCCCGTCCATCTTGATACCCACAGCATGCTGCTGCCATCACTAAGTTTGGTAAGGAGGATTGTGTCTTCATGGTCAGGTCCCGTGTTAGTTTTCATCCATGCATTGAAAGAAAAAAAAAGGTCAGATCTAATCATGGCGCCCTATTCTTCATGTAAAAATTCACATTTGGAACCGGTACACTCTGTGTACGGGTAACAAATTAATGCAAATGCTTAGATATTAATTTTCATAGACTGAATAATACTTTGTTTTGGCCGATCCAAGGTTTCCCCCAGAAAACTTGCTAAGCCCGGTGGCTGGGCCCTGGGTCAGTCAGTCATCCAGCGGCCCGTTGTGTTTTTGAGTTAAAAAATGTTTAAGGTTGACAGAAAATTTTAAAATATCACTCGATAATTATGTGTTATTGAAAGATTAATACCAGGACACCAACTATAAAGTCTTAAAAAAGGCAAACATTTTAAAAAGACTTAAATAAATAAGCAATGCTTAGCCTGGTGGGGGCACAAGTAAAGCCTGGTGGCCCGCCAGGCTTATAATACAGTGGGGGAAACCCTGCAATCACATAAGGTTCTACTAACATGCATTAAGATATGTTGTCGTAAAGTCACCAAATTCTGAGCAGTTCGTAAAATAAAAGCAGTAATTCAATGCGACTAAACCTCCGGACTATAAATAGTGAACAAAGTGAGAATATCTTTTGAAAAGCCCCATAGAGAAACAACGTACACTTCTATGCAGGCGGTTTTGGCTTGCAGCATCGTCTCTCTGATATGCTGTCTGATCCGCTGCTTCCTGGACAGAGGAGCGGTGCGATGCTGCGCCCTCTTCTTCTTGCTGCGCTGCCTCTTTGGTTTCTCCTCTTCAATGCAAAAAAAAAACAACAATCAAAGAAAACTTACATTAATAAACTTTTAGATGCGTTTGTGGTAAAAGGCAGCTCACAGGCAAAATGTATGTTTTCTCACCAACAGATTCTTCAGAATTACTTTGCTTTTGTCTGCAGAATATGGAGGTGGTGGAGGCCTGAATGGGGAGGAACTTCAGCCGCCGCAACGATTTCTCCTTGCACCCCGTCTTATCCACTCCGGTCATCTTCTTCTTGTCCACTTTCTTCTTCAGCTTCTTGAAGAAGTCAGGCATCTCCACCTCCTTGTTATCCCACAGCCCATGGCACTGCGGGTTTGCGGAGAGGCATGAGAACTACCCAGCTCACTGCCGTCGACGCTGTCAGACGGGGCTATTTAAGCAAAAAGAAGGACTTACCTTCAGAATAGATCGGTGGAAGAACAGAGCAAGCAGCTGGATGAGGTCAAACAGGACGTAGCCATCTTTCTTTTCCACCCCGATGATGTTTGGCAGGGCAAAGGGCCGGTCTGCGTTGATTCCTCTGTAAGCAGACGTGGTCCAGGGGAAGAAACCAAACTGGAAAAAGTACTTCACTACGACTGTAAGCTGGGACAGAAAAAAGAGACAAATCCAAACAGGTTATTGGCCTATTAAAGGCAGAATTTCGGGAATACTGACAAACAAACAGTGCTTTGAGAAAGCATTTCAACTTTCATGTTGTGCTAAGTAGCGACCACCTTCAATATTTGAGAGAGTAACACAAAGCAGAGCATAATTGTGGTATAGAAGTTATTTGTTTTAAACCAAATAAAACTTAGGAGCAAAAATTGTCTTCAGAAGAAACATTTGAAGTGAATAAGAGTCTGCCTGTGTGTCATTTAATCACAGCATAAATCCAGCTGGTGTGTAAAGACCTCAGAAGTTTGATCGAGAACATTATAGAACATACAGCACAAAGATAATCAAGAAATACAATCAAGTATCAATCTCAATTCAAATTGATGTCACAATTACGCTCTAATTTGTGCGGGTTTATCACCTGAAATCCCAATAAAACACATGGAAGTTTGTGATAAAGTGAAAAAAGGCCCTCTATGCTCATTTTAAAATCAAATTGACTAATATATCATGAAGGTCACAGTACTCACTTTAATTAGAGAGCATGGAACAAAAGCTATTTATTACATGAACATGTTGGCAGCCGATGCAGCGACCTACCTCAGTGTAGATTATAGCCGTCATCCAGAAGCGTTTGGTCGGCCGCGGCACAGACAGCATGGCCCAGAGGAATATCAGAATGGGCAGGATGAGTGAGAGGAACGATGCCGACACGATGTGGTTGAGGATGATGACAAAGTAGCACAGCATCTCTGACTTGGACACCATGGTGTTGTAGAGAGCGAAGAGCAGCTTCACCGGCCGCGGCAACGTCTTGAAAAACTTATCAGACTCTGAGATCTCTTCGTTTTCAAACATGCTGCGGGGCCAGAGAAAAGGAGGCAGGAAGAAGAGAAAGTCTTCATGTTATGTAACAGACAAGCTAAAGGTTGGATTTCGCCTCTAATTTTGCTTTTGACTGGTTGTTGTGTGTACTGACTTGTTCAGCAGCAGCTCGCTGGCTGTGAGGTTCCTGGTTTCCTGAGTCAGAGGTGCAGGAGACTCGAGACTTTTTTCTTCCTCACTCTGTTGGTTAGTCATTGAGGCACACTCCACATATCTGGGGTATTCGCCCTCTTCTCTCTGCTGCAGTTTTTCATCCACCTCATCTTTCTCCAGGTCTGGATGATCTTGTTGGTCGTCTCCATCTTCTACCTTTTGGTCCTGATCCGATTTTTCACTAATCTCTTCGTCCTTCTCAACGTCCTCATCTTGTTTTGGGTCGTCGTGCTGATGGTCGTCATCTTCTTGGCTTTACAAAAAAATAACAAAAAAACCCCCAAACTTTCCACCAAGTCACAACAATACAACGGAGTATTACGGCTATACAAAGAAAATATAAATAAATAAATAAAATTACAAGACTAAATTGATTCAATTAAGAAATATTACGGAAATAAAGCTATAGAATTTGAAAATAAAGTCATAGTATTAGGAGAATAAAGTAGTAAGAGAATGAAGCCATAACAACATGAGACCAAAATCGTAATATTACAAGAATAAAGTTGTAATACTATGACTTTACTCTTGTAATTTCATTTTTTTTATTTTCTTAGCATGTCCCTAATACTCTGTCATACTTATGTTCATAAGTTAGTTATGAATAAAAATAAGAAGTACTATATAACTGACAAACCAACAAACCAACCAAAAATTTACTTATGGACTAATTACCCAGAGCTGCTTTTTTATTTTTGTGTACTGCTTTCTTTCGTGCACAATGACAATAAAATGAATTCTGATTATGATTATTGATTTTTTGCTTTATTATAATTTACCCTGTGGCAACGCTTTAAACACAAGTGACACTCTTTTAAAGTTTTTTAGTGTAGCTAGACTTTGAAATGCTGATGAAATCATACATAAAATTTGAGATCTCCCAAATATATTAGCTTATGCTTCCCTTAACTCTTGCTAAATTGAGAGGTGAAATGATGCTTCTGCACTATTTTTGGCTACAGTTTGAATCGTAGTTGTACTTCGACCAAAGTGCGAGTCCAACATCCCCGTTCCTTCACCTCTGTGGTAGGACGTCGTTCTCAAAGGAGCTCTGGTCGATGTTTGCCTCTTTTATCAGCCTCCGTCGGAGCAGGGAAGCGGGCGGGGCAACGGGAGGCTCATCCAGCTCCTCTTGCGTTGGCTGTCGGGAGCCCAGCATCGTCTCATCTGTCGTACAGCTGAAGATGATCAGGAACCGAGTGGGGTTAGACAGAGGCTTTCCTCTTATTCTTTTTGTTGTTTTTTTTAAATACAAGAGAAGCAGATGTATAAAATTAAGACTGTGTCCAGAGGTCTACCTGTCAAAGCTGCTTCCCGCGGACATTTTGGAGGCCTGGCTCTTCAGTTTCACATAGGCGTGACGTGAGGAGAGAACGGGAGGTGGGGTCGGAGGAGGAGAGAGCGCGTCCAGACCTTCCTCAGATGACAACGTGTTTTGACGGGATATCCAGGTTTCGTAAAACTGCTTCACGCTCTCCTGACTCACTTCTTTTCCCTGCAAAGACACCGATAGAGTTTGTTCTTCCCTTCTGCAGCACAAAGTTTGAAGTTAGATAACATCCAGGTGGGGCAAAAGTGTTTTCTCACTCTAACAGTCATCTGGTTGATGTTTTGTCATCTCACCTTCTTTTGCTGCTGGTTGAGCAACGCTCGCTCCAAACGCAGCACTTTGGAAATGTCCAGGCTGTCTTTGCAGAAGTCGTTCAGACTGTCCGTCAAATCGTCAAGCAGAGACTGCAGAAACAGCCAGCTGAACTTCAGCGTGTTCAGGACACGCTGCAGGATGTTTTCTGCAGGATGCGAACGAGACGTGGACATGATTCGGTGTTTGACTATTCGTTGTTTTAATTTAACAACAGAGTTATATAGAAATACAACACCAACGCCCCCCTCAGGTCTGCTCACCTCTTTCTTCTTCTCCCTCTTCCGCCACAGTGCTTTCATCAATTTCATCCTCACTGGAATCGACTCTGTCTATGCCTGAAAAATATTCAGTTTGTATCTCTATTTTTTTTATTTTTTATCCAGTCTTTTGGTTATTGTCACTTTTTTTGTCTCACCCTGCTGCTTCTGTAGTTCTGTCTTGGCCCTCTTCTTCTCCTCTTTCTTTATATTTTTCTTTTCTTTCTTTAAATCCTTCAGAGCCGATTTGGAGCTGGTAGTCCAGGCATTATACGCCCACTGGAACATAAACATGTAGGTTGCTGAGATACTCTATGTTTCCTTTCATCAGAAAAATTATCCGCTTATCTGTCAGTGTGTGACGGCCTAAAAAAATAAAATTTAACATATTGTTTTGCTTCATCTGTTTACCTGAAAAGCTGATTTCTTCTTTGGTGGTTCCTCTCCGTCTTTCATCTCTGTAGCTTCTTCTTCTTCCTCCTCGCTGTCGCTCTCAAACAGGTGGTAGCCACAGTTGTTCTCCACTGTGTTCAGTACCAAAGTCAGAACTGTCATTAAGCAGGGGAAACCCCTCTGAATAAAGAAGCCTAACGAAAAAAAACAACCTCTGCAACCAGACAAAAACAAAACTCCATATACATGTTTTATTTTAAGATTCAGGCTAAGAAGGAAAAAAAAGTAAAGATATTTGAGAATTTGACTATGTATTTTACAAAACATATGCATACCCTTTCATTTTGTGCACATTTTGTGACATCCTTCAATGTTTTTTTATATAGATTTTGTTAGAGTTTTATATGAGAGACCAATACAAAGTAGAAGATAATTATGAAGCTGGGAAAAAAAAACTTCATATTTTTGCTGCATCTGACATGTTTTCTTCCAGAATCTCCCTATGAACTCTGACTGGCTTCCCTTCTCCCTCCTGAAGAAAGGCACCCCACAACATGATGCTGCCACCGTCATGCTTCACTGTGGGAATATGCCGCCTGCGGGATGATGTGCAGCATTTCACACCACAGTGTTTTAAATGTTGACCAGAAAGTAAGATTTTGATCTAAATTTTAAAAAGAGAACTTCTTTGAACAGTAACTTTCTGCTTCTCACTCATCAGTAAAGGTCATTCTGCTTACCAGTTAGGTGACTTTTGAATGTTGCATTGAATTTTGTTTAGTGGTATCAAACTTTCCTTACACTTAGCAAGTTTTATTACATTGTGTTGGTGTCTCACATAAAACCGCAAAAAAAAAAAAATGTTCAATTTACTGAAATGATGGTGAAGTCTGTGGCTGTAAAGTGACCAAATGTGGAAAGGTTCAGGAGGTTTCAGATGGATTTCGCCGCTCACCTCCAGGCCGAGAGACCCAAGGCTTCCACCATTTTCCTGCATCTTTCTTTTCGTTCTCCTCGTCACCTGCAAATAAACAGTCCATTCTGGTTATTTGCTTATATTTTACCGGTAAAAGTAAAGACAGATGGTCAAAATGAAACGCAGCGAATCCCCCGACTTTAAACCTGAGTAACACACTCAGATTTTGCTGCATTTGCGTCGCCTGCAATGAATCATGGGAACAACCAAGCAATTTAAAAAAGTCCAGTTCAGAACCAATATAGAAGATTTTGCTGATCGGTTTTTAAAATTTCTTTTTGGATTCAGCTAAAAAAAAAATTATCTACTTAATTGACTTATCTGAAACTGGATCTAATATGGATATAGATATTTCCAGTAGACCTTATCCCCATGGTAACATAGACAGCTACCCTTTTACAGGCTAAAATATGTAAGCAAGCAGCACCTGATGCCGTCTGCTCCGGATCCGCTGGCGCTTCCGCTCTGTCCGACGCAGCAGGAGTTGGCTTCTGTTTGGATTTAATCTTCTCCATCCTACAGAGAGAGTGGGAAAAAGAAGTTTATACCCCCTCGTTACTCGTTCACGAGAAGATAAAGATGGAAGTGGAGAGGAAATAAGCCAGTCATCATCATATACTACATCCATTAACTGATTGATAGACGTTTCCTATTCAGGCTTACTGTCTCTTGAGTGCCTCGACAGATTTCTTCTCCATCTCCAATCTGGCTGCAACCAGTTTTTTCACTTTGGCCTCAAACAGCTCAGCGCCCCTTAGAGAGATAAACAGAAATTAACACCAATTAACTGTTGCTGGCGTCATTTTCCTGTGTGTGTGTTTATTTTACTAGCTTGGAAGATTATTGTGGATTCTTAATAGTTCTTTACTAAACCTTGTTAGAGGAAAATATCTGGTTTTCTGAGGTTCACACATTGATGAATCATATTTCTGATTTAGATGACTTTAGATAAAGTTAACACACACAGTTAATTATTTTTTGTTTGTTTCACTTTTTTTCAGCAGGTTGTAGTAAAACCCAGTGTTACATTATCAGTAATTATTTAGTTGTATCTCACAATGGGGGCCAGCAAACTGTAGTAATTACTTATATATTAACAGGCTGCTTAAAAAACGGAAAGGCGGGCTTTTTTATAACAAACATTATAATGAACCTATTAAAGTATCAAGCGCCTCTCGTGTGCTTAAACGTTGCAAATGTCTCCATAAAAGTTTCATAAATAACTGAAACTCAGACCTCGATGCCAATATCTTAGCGGACTTGAGATCCGACACCACGTAGAGGAAATAGTAGCTGAGGAAGACCCTCCTCTGTGCCAGCAGCACGGTGAAGCATATCGCATCCCAGACGATGCCGGCCTCGCCCTCCGGCAGCTCGCACTCATCAGTAGGCTCAGCTGAGACGCACAGAGACGGAAATCATTTTATACAGACTATGAATGTCGTCTCAAGGCACAAACAGACTCAATTCATAACCAAATGTGTGTTAAGCACAGTTGTATTTAATGAAGTGGAATATTTGAGGCTGGTTTGTTGGACTAGAAGCACATTTTTAAAAGAGCAACATTCAAGCTTTTCATTAAAAGTCTGTTTTATTTTAAAAGTTAAAATATCCCAAACTATTTTTGTGTTAAACATGGTAAAGGAATTACTTAACAAAGATGTCTGATATATTTATACGGCTCAGACTTAACACCGGGGTGAAGGTTTACTTTCCAAAAGGAAAGTGACCTGACACACACCCGAGTACCCAGCCCCCCAACGCCGAATACCACCAACACACCAGTAGGGAATGTGATGCACCACTTTCTGCTTGTCTAACACATCAAAAATAAATCTCATTAAAATACAGTTTGCAACATAAAAAAGTGTGGGGGTGGGAGGGAAACGGCTATGAAAATGTGAGCAGGCCACTGTACTTGTAATTACGGCAAACACTTACGAACATCGTAGCCTTTGATGGTGCAGAACATGCTGAAGGCCTGAATTAACCAGCAGCTGTTCTTCAACAGGCTGTCCAGATACGCACAAGCGCCAAGCTGAAGGAAACAAATAAATGGGTCAAAGCCGGTTGACGAATCTGAGAACAAGAAGCTGCATGTCTGAAATTATTCGGTGCCGTACCGTTTCTGTCTTTCAAAGATGGGAACCTTGTGTTTGTGCCGTGTTGCCACTTACAGACAGGAGGTTCTTCATGGCGATCACGAAGCAGGTGTAGGCGATGAGCCAGTCCCACAGGCGAAGGATGTATCTGACAGGCTGCATCAGGACGCTGCCGCCAAACAGCATGAAGTAAAAACAGGCCACCAGGTAGCCGAGGCAGAAGATGTTGATCCGCGTGGTGCCTGTGATGAAGATGAGGCAGAGGACCAGCCAGAAGAAGTAGCTGTAAACAAACACCTTCACCATGTCCAGGTAGGACCTGGAGACAAAACACACACACACACACACACACCCCTGCATGTTTTCCATTTGAAAAAAGCTAGAAAGTTGTCATTAGATTATCTAAAATTGATCACAAATATCCTAAAAAGTAAAATGCTCATGTTTAATGTCACACATCCAAACGTCAGTTAAGTTACTGCATAAATCGGCCAGGATGCATCACCTGAATTTTGATAAGCTCCTAGGAGAAAATCTCTACAACCAAACAGGATAAAAATTACCACAAAAAAAAACTACATGGACAAATAATTAAATAATGCAATACTACTAAAAGTGTTTGAAAAAGTTTAGCCAAAACGACAGGATCATTGTCAAATGCAAAACATAAAAAAACATTTTATAGAATATAAAATGTTTTCTGACTAGAATAGTCAGAGCATAAAAATAAAGTACAAGAATGGAAACGCATAATATACCATGTCAATTTTTGTATTTTCGCCAGTCACTGTAATTAGTAACTATTTCAGTTCAATGCTGTTTATGTACTGCTGTGCATAAAGCATATAAAAGAAGAAGAAAATCGAAATCTGCACACTCTTAAGTGAAGCAGTGAAGGCAACTTTCTGCAAATAAAGTTGTCAGCCTACAGTGCCAGATAATAATATTTATTATCACCCTGGTAACGGTGTGTAAACAAGTCTGAAGCCTCTGAGCTCCATGCTCATTCAGCAAACTGAAAAATATTACTAAGCTACAGCAAGGAGTAGTTAGAAGGTCTCAGATTCAACCACTAGATACTGTCTGCTAACCAGATGTTGTCAAGTAAGGCGAAGAAGAAGATTGCAAAGCAACACTTTGATTCAATATTGGTGGCAAAACACAATGTCAAAGATCAGAAAAAACACACAAAATATATTAAAATTATTCCAACTTGATTTTGCTTTAGCTAATAACTGACATCATGGATACAGGATGAGACGTCATTCTTAAAAGATTCACAAAACGTCATAAAATAACAACGCCGACCTGCAGTGAAGGAAGTTGTCGACTGGTACGAACTGGTTGAAGGAACACGGATCCAAATTGCGGCTGATCTCCACGTTGTCTCCAGCCAGAAGTCGCACAGCGGCTCGGTTCTCCTCCACAAAAACCTGCCACTGCAGAGATGAGCAGAGCAGCAGAAGGTGGTCGTCTGCAGGGACAGAGATGGAGGTCAGAAGTTGGTGCGTAGAAACACAGGAGGAAATAAAGAAACGAGAAGCAAAGATCCACTCACAGAAGATAAAGGAAGGATTGGGTCTCATTGCAAAGTCTGGCAGGTAAAACCACTTTATGACGTTAGAGTTCAAAGGGTGAGCTGCAGTTCTCCAGGGGTAATCTGCCAGAACATCCAAGAAGAAATTAATTCGATTATGGCTGATGTAATGACATGCATGAAATTATATCAAAGTAAAAGAAAACCGATGACAAATTTCCTGAAATGTTTCAGGGTCCTCTGTGTTTCAGTCTGTGTATCACTGAGTTTCTTAGTTTTTCCACTTCATGTTATGTTATAGGTGTACAGCTTCTTGATTTATGTGTGCAACTAAAGTTTATAAAACTCGACGCTGTTTTAAAAGTCTGTAAATAGAAACCCAGGGTCAGCGTTAAGAATTAGAAACATGTAGGTGCAATAAAGGGTTCACAGTTTACTTTTTAAACATGTGTTTTAAAGTTTGCATTTTAGACATATAAGCAGTATAGTGCTTGATTTCTTTAATTATTTGACCTGACCAAAAATAGAGATAAAATCAAGCTGTTTGGCTAAATCCAGCATATTTATATGATGAACAACTAAAGTTGTGTAATACACACTGTCTCCTTTAAATAAAGCAATGGATATTTTTGCACTTTCAAATTCAGATCATTTTATTACATTTTTGTCAATAAAACCACAGCAGACATGCTTTTTACTCTGTCATGTTTGAAAGCAGGTGTCCAAGAGCTGGATTCAAACCAACGCTAATTCAAATCAAACTGAACACATTTGCGTACCGGCGCAGAGAGCAGGAGGGATGCCGATGCAGAGCAGATACTGGAACACCATGAGCCCGGCTGTAAAGCAGCAGTATTTGGGCCAAACCTCTCCTATGGCCTTCCTGCGGCGGCGAGACAACACGGCTATCAAAGCGCCGGAGTGAAGCAAAGCGTAGAAGTCCATCCTCTGACCGATCACGTTCACCGCTATGATCAAACTGATCTACGGAACAAGTACAGTGAAAGAAGTCAGACATATTCAGGTAAGTGAAGGGCACTTTAGAAACTTTAAAAGCAGCACCTCCAGTCCAAATTTGTAGAAGCCAAAGTTGATGAAGTATTTGACGCAGGGCAGGACGCCGTGGTCCAGGTGCTGCCTTGTGATGAACTGGAAGATGATGCTGAAGGGAGGAGGCTTCAGGTCGTTGCGGAGACGAAAGTAGAGCTGGTGGCGATGGACAGTCGCCTCGAAAACAAGCAACCCGAGTACCATCAAATGGTTCTACAACGTGGACAAAACAACCCACGTCCGTCAAAAGAAACTTCAAGTTTCAAAGTTCATCCTTTCTGCTTTTGAAAACATATTGGCATTAATATTGTTTTGTTTGTTTGTTTAACTTTAAGGTAGAAAAACATTAAGGAATTTAGCAGAAAGCAGATTTCATCGTAACTTCCAGAAAACTGTAAAACAGCTGAAACACTGACTTCTTTTAAATCTCGACTAAAAACCCACCTGTTTAGGATTGTATTTGAAATGTAATCAATTCCAAATTTATTGATGGAAAGTGACTTAATGCTGTGTGTTGATTGTTGATTCTATGTTGCATTGTGTTTCTGTGTTTGTAATGATGTAAAGCACTTTGAAATGCCTTGCTGCTGAAATGTGCTATACAAATAAAATTTGATTGATTGATTGATTGATTGATTGATTGTACCCTGAGACAGGGCAGGATTCTCCCCTCGCACTTCCGCAGAGCTCCGCACCAGTAGACCGGGTCAACAGGTTCGATGTAGAGAACGGACCTCCTGAGCAGCTCCATCAGGTTTCCCCTCAAATCTGCTCCATCGTCCAGTCCAGAACCGTTTGAGGCCAGTAAGCCCTAAAACCCCAACATCGAGTTCAAAAAAGTAAAGCAAGAGAAATATTAAGACACAAAAAAGCTGATTTTTGAAGGAGTTTACCTTGACTTTTTTTTTTACAAGAATAACGATTTATAAAAACTATTTTGGTTCGACGCATACTTGCAGTTTTATGTATTCTTGTCCTGATTATCACTATCATGTATTACAATTTAGTAAACAGATCAAATAAATACATTTTTAAAAAATTGAAAAATGCAGAAAACATCAAAAGGGAAGCGGTTTTAAACTGGTTGTGAAAATTTGACTCAATCGTCACATCTCCGGGCTTTCTGGAGGTCCATGTTTTCCTTGAGAATACACAGATTAAATAAAACAATTTAATCTTAATATTAAATCCTCACAAAATGGGATTCTGATCCGTGCCCAACTGAAAGCCAAGAAAGTGGACGAGAGAAGGACGGAAAGACCGAAATGAACTTGAAAACTGACGTGAGGTGAACTCACAGCGGTGCAGTTGGAGGAGTAATCCACAGGTTTGATCACTTTGAGCTGGTAAAACATCTTGCAGACCACCATGACGCAGGCCCACACCGCCGAGATGCTGGAGGCCAGCGGGCGCAGTCGTGGGAACGGAAGCGCAAACACCCACAGGACCAGGAACAGGAAGTTCATCAGGGACACCTATGAAGATGAAATCCGTCAAATCAATCCTTTTTCACAGCTACGAACTTTGATTTCGTTTAGATTTTATGTGATAGATCAAGAAAAAGTGGTGCATATACAGTAAGTCTACAGAGTCGGGTAAATGAAGATTAAGTAAAGCTTTTTCCACAAATTTAAATCTGAAAAGTGTGGAGTGCATTTGAATCTAGCCTCCTTTGTGAAGATGATCCAAACTGAAATTCAGAGGAACCATTTGTGTTACTTTGAATCTCAGTATGATTACAGCTGTCGAAGGCCATGCATCATTTTCCATCCATGTCACAATTATTCACTACTTTTGTTGGCCTGTCATGTAAAATCTCAATGTGGAACATTAAGACTTATAATTGACACGGGATAAAATTATAAAATGTGAAGACATTAAAATATTACAGCCAGGTGCTCTGTATAACGCTGTTTCTGAACTGAGCAGATACAGTCTGACCAAAACTGGAAGCAATTCACATTGACGAGCTTAACATCCATTCAACCTCTTGAAGTGACACCCAGATGATGCCAGAAGACACGATTTTCAGGCTGTGGAGCTCCATGAGTCTCCAGCTCAGCTCCTGGACCCGGTGGAGTAAAGACGCCGCCTGGATGATGAGCAGGCTCGCCCGGTCCACGATCGTGACCCACTTGTCCTCCGGGCTGCTTGGCACAGTTTCTAAATGGAGAAACGGATCGCAGACGGAGTCGTTGGAGACAATTCGTATGCATTAAGTCCAAAACGCTATGAGAGGCATTTTGTCCTGGCTCTCGTTCAGCCAATAAAATCTGAATTAAAATAAATTACCGTATTAAACCGCAGCAGCCAGCTACTAAGGAGTTCAGAGAGACTTGTGTACGACTGATAAATTAAACAGACTGCAGCTCTGGCAGCTGATATATGCTTAAAGAAAAGAATGCTGCTGGAATCTCCGACCCGAAACTTCACAAAAATGAGTTTTAAGTTGATTTTTTTGAATACAGGACAGTATTTACCTTCTTCTGCTGCCTCCTGCTGCTCCTCTGCAGTCCAGACACCCTCTGCTTTCTCAGAGGGTGTCTGGACTCCGATGTTGTCCAGAGTTTCCTGACTTCTACTATTATCTGTCTGCTCCTTCACAAGTCTGTCAAAACCCAGAGCATGTGCACTTAGAGAAACACATTTCTTCTCAACACATTGGGTCTGGCTAAATGTATTCAATAATGCATTTATTTAGGTAATTAAACAGTAGTGACTCCTTGGTAATAACTGACAAAATGAAATATTGTATATCAAAAACGATTTAAAAGATAAATTAATCCAGAAGTCAAAAGTCAGGATCTGAAGGAAAGTCGTACCTTTTCTGTAACTTTTCGATGTTTTCTTTAATGCTGGGAAGGAAATGACAGCATCTCATTAAATGATGCCTGTGCAAAATGACCTCATTGTTTTTGTTTATTTCACGACTCATTTCTGAAAATTATGCAGTATTCATGTTACACTCTACAGTCACAAACAGGTTCTAATCAATGGATTCAGAACTGAACCACATTTTCTCAAAAGTCTCTCGTCGGAACAATTTTTTTTCAAAGGACGTCCCTTTACAACGCAGCTTTAAGAGATTGAAAGTGTAAAACAAAAGGGGCAAGTAATAAATAAACATTATTTTAAAAAAGGGGGGTATGGGTGAAATTGTAAACATGGTGTCAATTTAAAACACATTACTGCCACAAACATTTTAAAGTTGTAGACTTGAAAGACAGCAACCTTTGTTTGACTTGTCTGATCATAAAGAAATTTACTCCTACACATTATTTTTCAGAGGTTTTGTGAACTTATGGCTTTTATTTGCAGTAATCAGACAGGAAATGGGCAGAGAGAAAAGGAGGAGCTGTCAAAGCAGCAAACGACTTCAGGTTGGGAATCAAACTCTGGACGTCGTCGTTGAGTGTTAATAGCCTCCATGTACAGTAAGGGCAGCCTGCTCTACCGCTTCACCAGCAGCTCCACCGGCTTTTATGCTAGACATGAAATACGTCATGCAAACTGTGATTCTTAAGTACAGCAAGACATTTAGGAGGAAATTAAGAAGGTTCTTACAAGTCTGCAATCATATTGACTGAATTCTTGAGTTCTTCCTGTCTGGAGGAGAGATAACAGGACGTTAGATGAACCCACAGGCATGAGGCGGTCAGACTGATCAAAAAATATGGCTAGGCTTAACTGGTTACATGTGTTACATTTTATGGGTCCCTGGTCACCTCGAGATGGTAAATTCAAAAAGCAATGGCTATAGAAGCACGTTTAAAATGTTTTCATGCTGGTTTGGTTAGTGTAACTGTGCGCAGCGTACAGTTACATGCACATTGCCATATTTTACATGGCAAATGTAAAACAACATTTGACGTCATAGACTTGCAAAGAACCACTTAGTCTTGTAATTTTGTAAAACGGTCCAGATCAGCATGTCTTCCATAGTTTAGTTTTGGACCAGTTTTAAATCCTGACCATTTCAGAAGTGTTTTTATTATTATTACTATTATTATTATTACTGCTATCTCATAAAGCAGCCACCAACCTGAGTTAAAAGAGCAAAGGAGGAAGCCAATATCCAAGAAAAACATTTGGAAAACCCTCATAAAGCTCGGTGAATGATTGCTCAAGATTAGAAGTGGGTCTGGTTCTTTAATGGTTTCAAAGCATTTGCGCCGTCCTGGTTTAAACTGCGTCTCATTCCAGTCTCACCTGCTAGTCTCCCGAACAGGTACGTTTTCCAGGTCAGTTAGAGCGAGGAAGTCAGAGTTGAAGTAATGCAGCTGGAGGATGCAAGCCAACAGGAAGACAGCAGGAAGCAGAATACGAGCAAACAGCTCCACTGTGCTGTACCTCTCCAGACCCAGGTCACGCAGTCTGGGGAGGAAAGAGGGAGATGAATTTATTTTTTTAATTATCCAGGCTCCCATACAAGTGACACTTTTAAAAAAAAAAGTGAGACTCACCCTTCCTCTGACATGCCCATGATCTGTCTGAACAGGGCAGAAACGCTCCTAAACTGATACATGTAGACGGCTATCAGCACCAGCATGGAGTAACCCACCACCACCGCCCAGAACGTCTTCAGAACCCGACGCCAAATATCATACCGGATCTGAGGGAAGAGAATATGAAAAGTAAACAAAGAAAGAAAAACATTTGTTTTCTTGAAGGAAAGGACATAATACAAAGTTTTTCTGTTTTTTGGGGGGTGGGGGCTTGCAAATAAAACCTCAGAAGTGTGGCATGCAGAGTTTGCAGCTGCAGTTTCCCTAAGTGGAGGCTCTCAATACCAAGGAGTAGAAGTCTCAGATTTATAAGTGAAAATAAAAACCATGTATTACTTTCCTCCTCCTTTACTTTGTGTAGGTCCATAAAAATACCAATAAAACACATTAAAGTTTGTGGCCTTAATGTCGCAAAAGTGTGAAAATAGTTCAAGGGGTGATTGTTATTTTGAAAGTGTCAGGATCTGTGTTTTTCTGTGTTTATTTAGAGTTTTCTGTGTCCTTTAGTCTCTTCGTTGTCCTGTCCTCCCCTTGATTGTTCCCAGGTGTGTCTCGTCTCTGTGATTACCCTCCCGTGTATTTAACTCCACCTGTGTTCTTTGTTCCTCGTCGGGTCCTCGTCTATGTTTCGTCAGTGTTTCCTTGTGCCTGCTTCTTGTTACTGGACTTATTTTCACCATTAAAATCATCATTTTCATCCCACCTGGGTCTACAGCGTCTGCCTCACCAACCCGCACCACACCACATGACAGTAGGACCCGACCAGAAAGTACGGTGAGGCACGCTATTTTTACATCATGGACCCAGCTGGAGTGAGGTTCCCTCCAAAAAGGCAGAGCGGAGGGAGGCGGAGATCTGGCAGGGAGGAGAGGGAGCTAGCTGAAGCCCTCGCCGACCTGCAGCGGGAGCTATTCCGGGGGACAAGACTGGTGTTGGCACCCCCAGGATATGGCCCCCGTAGATTCCTTCGTCCGGGAAGCCAGCGACCTGAGCCGCCGGTGGAGCCGGCCCCTCGTCGCTTTCCGGAGACACCTCCCCCGCTGTCTGCCCGGAGACAGCGACGTGAGCCGCCGGTGGACCCGGCCCCTCGTCGCCTTCCGGAGCTGTCACCTCCGCTGCCCGTTCGGAGACAGCGACGTGAGCTGCCGGCAGACCCGGCCCCTCGTCGCTTTCCGGAGCCGCCACCTCCACGGTCAGCCCGGAGACAGCGACGTGAGCCGCCGGTGGACCCGGCCCCTCGTCGCCTTCCGGAGCTGTCACCTCCGCAGCCGTTTCCAAGGCTTCGCTGCGGCTCGCCCCCGCAGCCGTTTCCAAGGCTTCGCTGCGGCTCGCCCCCGCGGCCGGTTCCAAGGTTTCGCTGCGGCTCGCCCCCGCGGCCGGTTCCAAGGCTTCGCTGCGGCTCGCCCCCGCGGCCGGTTCCAAGGCTTCGCTGCGGCTCGCCCCCGCGGCCGGTTCCAAGGCTTCGCTGCGGCTCGCCCCCGCGGCCGGTTCCAAGGCTTCGCTGCGGCTCGCCCCCGCGGCCGGTTCCCAGGCTTCGCTGCGGCTCGCCCCCGCGGCCGGTTCCCAGGCTCCGCTCCGGCTCGCCCCCGCAGCCGGCCCCGAGGCTCCGCTCCGGCTCACCTCCAGCCGGCGCACCCGAGGCCGAATCAGCCGGCGTTCCAGCCGGCGCACCCGAGGCCGAATCAGCCGGCGTTCCAGCCGGCGCACCCGAGGCCGAATCAGCCGGCGTTCCAGCCGGCGCACCCGAGGCCGAATCAGCCGGCGTTCCAGCCGGCGCACCTTCCGAGACTCCCAGTGTTCCTTCCGAGACTCCCAGTGTTCCTTCCGAGACCCAGACCCCCAGCGTTCCTTCCGAGACTCCCTGCGTTCCGACCCTGACCTCCAGCGTTCCTCCTGAGACCCTGACCTCCAGTGTTCCTCCTGAGACCCTGACCTCCAGCGTTCCTCCTGAGACCCTGACCTCCAGCGTTCCTCCCGAGACCCTGACCTCCAGCGTTCCACCCGAGACCCTGACCTCCAGCGTTCCACCCGAGACCCTGACCTCCAGCGTTCCACCCGAGACCCTGACCTTCTGCGTTCCACCCGAGACCCTGACCTTCTGCGTTCCACCCGAGACCCTGACCTTCTGCGTTCCACCCGAGACCCTGACCTTCTGCGTTCCACCCGAGACCCTGACCCCCAGTGTTCCACCCGAGACCCTGACCCCCAGTGTTCCACCCGAGACCCTGACCCCCAGTGTTCCACCTGAGACCCAGACCCCATGTGTTCCGATTGAGACCCCCTGTGCTCTGACCGAGACCCCGACTCTCTGTGCTCCACCAGAGAGCCTGCCTCGGGGGGCTCGTCGTCGCCGTCTGTGGGCGGCCCCAGGGACTCATCATTCCCGCCTCCAGCGCCGCCGACGGCTGCCGGACCGCCTCCGTGGTTCCCGCCTCCAGCGCCGCGGACGGCCGCCGGACCGCCTCCGTGGTTCCCGCCTCCGTGGTTCCCGCCTCCAGCGCCGCGGACGGCCGCCGGACCGCCTCCGTGGTTCCCGCCTCCATGGTTCCCGCCTCCAGCGCCACGGACGGCCGCCGGACCGCCTCCGTGGTTCCCGCCTCCAGCGTCGCGGTCGGCCGCCGGACCGCCTCTGTGGTTCCCGCCTCCAGCGCCGCGGTCGACCGCCGGACCGCCTCCGTGGTTCCCGCCTCCAGCGCCGCGGACGGCCGCCGGACCGCCTCTGTGGTTCCCGCCTCCAGCGCCGCGGACGGCCGCCGGACCGCCTCCGTGGTTCCCGCCTCCAGCGCCGCGGACGGCCGCCGGACCGCCTCCGTGGTTCCCGCCGCCGCGGTCGACCGCCGGACCGCCTCCGTGGTTCCCGCCTCCAGCGCCGCGGACGGCCGCCGGACCGCCTCTGTGGTTCCCGCCTCCTTTGCCTCCGCCCACCCTGTGGGTAGTTTTTTGTTGTTTTTGGACTCTTGGCCCTCCCTGTGTTTCCGCCCACGATGGTGGGTTGTTTTTTTGTTTTTCTGGACTCTGGCCCCCCGTCCAGCGCCCCTCCGCCCACCCTTGTTGTGTTTTTGTTTTGTGGGCGTCTGGTAGCCGCCCTTGAGGGGGGGGTACTGTCAGGATCTGTGTTTTTCTGTGTTTATTTAGAGTTTTCTGTGTCCTTTAGTCTCTTCGTTGTCCTGTCCTCCCCTTGATTGTTCCCAGGTGTGTCTCGTCTCTGTGATTACCCTCCCGTGTATTTAACTCCACCTGTGTTCTTTGTTCCTCGTCGGGTCCTCGTCTATGTTTCGTCAGTGTTTCCTTGTGCCTGCTTCTTGTTACTGGACTTATTTTCACCATTAAAATCATCATTTTCATCCCACCTGGGTCTACAGCGTCTGCCTCACCAACCCGCACCACACCACATGACAGAAAGCACCGTAAGTGAATATAAGTGCAGAGCTCACGGGCTTCCTGTGAGGAAACACATGAGAACATCATAACGGATTGTTCTGCCGGTGCCTCCCCCTCTGTGTGAGTATGTAAAACACCAGGTTGTTGCTGATGTTGTTCAAATAGAGAAATAACATTGTCTCATGTAATCTCCACAGCCATTAAGGCCTTCCAGTAAGTGCCCGCTGTCTCTCTAAAAGGTCAGCAGAAACATAATAGGGGGGAGGAAAACCAGTAAAACTATGGCAAAAAAAAATAAATGGTTGCGTACGAGCTTGACAGTCATAATCGATACTTTTAGCTGAAAAACAGCAGAGAAGATTGGTGCGGTGGCTCTGTGTGTGCGTTGGTGTGTGTGTGTGTGTGTGTGTGTGTGTGTGCGTTTCTTCAGGGGTTCAAGCAGAATCAAAGCTAGATGATTCACTGATGCTAGTTCAAATGTCTGTTTAAGTTTAAAACTAAAAGCACCATGACTTTATGTCTTTATTGGCCGCTATAGGTTCACATTCCCTTAATGCAGAATGTCCATCTTTTATCTAATCCATTTTGTGTAGATTCAATTAGTCTGTCCAGATGTAGTAGTCTATTTAACTCAGATGCTGTACAATGAGCAGGTTTTCCCACACTTCCTTTTAAACACAATAGAAAAATTAGGTAGTCATAAAACAACAACAAAAGAAAATGCTGTACATCATTTATACGCAGACATAGTTTAATGAAGTTCTTTACTGTTTATTCCATATCAAGCAGACGGCAGATTTGGCATTTAATTACTGATTCAGCTGAATATTTTATATAGATATTTTATTTAGCTGAATATTTTATATAGATAAACAAATAAAAATGACATTGACAAAAGAAAAAAGAAAAAGGATGCAACCCATCAGGTAAAATTTGAGACAGCAAATTTCGCAGAAACCACTGCCAACAATTGATTGCTCTACTTTACAATAAGACATTTGGATCTGCCAACAGGCACTTTGGCCCAGTGTTCCCAAAGAACCTGCTCAAGCTGGCATCTCCACACTAGCTTTCGGAAATGTCCTGACCTGAACATAAACCTGACAGGAGATCACACTGTGCTAACTATAATTTGATCTGCAGCAGTAAGACTGCCACAGCTGCCCACACACAATAAATGCAGCAAGTGAACCAGTGCTGCAGCATTTACATTTATGCAAGTCCTACTCAAACAGCACAGGAATGACTATATCAAAATATGTAATTTAATGCAACACAATGCAAATGTTTTGTCTCCACTGATGAAGATCCCTTCACTTCAGGACGCAGGGTCATTCTGTACCGATTAATTTAATCTGACAGGTAGAAAAACTCCAAAGATGTGACAGGATGTGATGTTTCACAACATATCCCTCCAATACATCCACTTAACCTGCTGGTTAACATGTTAACACACATGGAAGTTCCTTCTGAACAGGTTTAAAGTCTGATGAAACCCTTGAAAGCGCTTAAGGTTAAACATTTGGTTTGAACCATGACTACAAAGCAAGGATTATTTGTCCGTTTAGGGGTGCCACCAAACTACTGTTGCATAGGTTTGCAAAATAAACAACAAATACTTCAGTTTCAATCTCTATTCATTTACACTGCCACATTATAAATCAATATGTGTAATCATTAGACAAATACTTTTAATTCAACCACTTCAACAACACTATATTTAAATGCAAAGCACTTCAGGCCAACAATAGGATACTGTTCAGGATTATTTCTATGTATTTTTACAGTACAGTGTCTTATAAATTAGAACAGGCTGCTAAATTAAACAATGACATTAATATACTGAATTAAATAATAATGATAATGATTCACCAAATAATAAAATATACTAACCTGGTATAGAACCACACACAGGAGGAAGAGGACGATGTAGAGGATTTTGTACACAACTACCTGATCAAGTGAAAAATAATCAAATAAGTTTAACTGGACACACACACATATACTGTATATATATATATATATATATACACAGACAGACAGACAGACAGACAGACAGACAGACAGACAGATAGATAGATAGATAGATAGATAGATAGATAGATAGATAGATAGATAGATAGATAGATAGATAGGGCATTCATCTGCTACTCTGCAACATCTATTAATTTGTTTATAGATTATAGAGCACAGCATTGAAAAAATACGGCATATCTACGTTTTACTTCAGAGAATTATTTAGACACTTCGTTGCCAGGAAAAAAATATAGGATCAAAAAATCCTTTGCATCTTTCATCAAATTAATTATATAAATTAATTATTATATAATAATGACCTAATTACCCACCTTTCCAGAGAAGCTTACTATGAAGAACATGGAGCAGCAGAACAGGATCCAGTATTTGACGAGAAGCCCTTTGACCCCTGAGATCAGCATCCCTACCAGTGGTGACGGCTGGCTTTCCTCCGCTGCGACGAAGGAAATCAAAAAGAAGTGAAAGAAAAAGGATGAATATTTGCGAGAACTACAACAAACTAAACAGAATGATGTGAGGATGAATTTTTTTTATATGTCTCATTTCTGTCCAAAAAAGACACTGAGAGGAGCAATTTAAGCTCATTTACGTGGGACGACTGTAATGTCTTCAAGAGATTCCTTCTTCATTTTCTGTTCCTCTTTTCTTTCTTTCAGCTGCTGGCGAAACATCACCCAGAAGCTGAAGGTGTAGAAGACCTGCAGAAGAAGAAGAAGGCAGCGAATCATGAGCAGAAACTCTAGGATTTATTGACTGGGTTCAGATATTTTTCAGACATCCGCGGCAGAAAAGCTGAGAGGTCAGAACCGACCTGTTAATACTTTTAATTTTACAAGAGTATTTAGAACAATGTTCGATTAAAAGTTTGATTATGCTGGATTAAGGGAGCTTAAATGTCCAACTTCACATTAGGATGTTGCCAAAACTTCAGACACATTTTTATCACATTTTTGTTTTTGTATTTCATCTTTACTACAAAAATATATTAGCAAAAGTCTTGGATTGTTCTGCAACGTAGAGTAAGTTCATCTAATACTGAAGGAAGTCTCGTCTTTTCTGCAAAACTTCAACAAAATAAATATACATGTTTGTCATAGTTTTTCCATTTTAGACTGATGGATCTCATGAGTCATGACTCACCTTGGCTCCCAGGTGGACACAAGGTGCAGGATGGTAGCTGCTCAGGTCAAAGTCCACTATCACTGCTGGGGGCAGCCCTGGATACAGCTCGGCTCGGCTCAAACGCAGCCCGCTCAGGAAGCCCAGCACCACCAGGACAGTGCTGTAGGCGGCAAGGAAAGGGGCGGACATCATGGCGTACCGCCGGCGGTCTCGCATCATCCAGATGAAGCAGGACCACACCAGCAGGGCGAAGGTCAGCCAGTTGTTGTAAGTTATACTCCACACCTAGATGTAAAGGAATCAGGTTGTTTGACAGTTTTACATCAGTTTTTTTTCCCCCTCAGGTTTACCTCAGGTTACTATGCAACTTCTAATTGTGAGCATGTTCTTTTAGCGTTTGAACACATTAAAAAGAGAGAGAAATTCTACCTTATTATATAATCAATAATAAGATATTATTGATTATATCTGAGACAATTAGCAAATCCCACTGGTTCTCTTATTTACATTGAGAACATGCTCAGACTCCAGACACAAATTAAACACACCATAACTTATGATCAAGTTCTGGAAAGCAGCTATTTTCTTATAGTCATTTCCTAACTTATGAAGATCAACACACATCTGCCTGATTAAAATTGAAGAGTGTCTAAAACACAGTGATATTTAAACCATAAAAAAACTGGAAATCATAGATAACTACCTGAATGTCTCTAGACACTCTGATCAACTGGAAAAGGATTATAAAACATTGTCTGTCATATTGTTTTCATTTGAATGTCTTACAGGTAGAAAATATTGGTGAACGCGGGATTTTGTGAAAAACAATAATTTCTTAACGTGGAAATTAAACATGATTAAATGACCCAAATCATGTAGCCTAGCTTATTAGTTAAGCCATAGCAATCCATCAACAGGACAAAATGTGATTTTTTTATTTTACTCTTTAAAAGTTGTTTTTTCTGCCCTTCATTGATTTTGAACCAAACCTTATTTGCTCAGACCTTTGTAGTGTTTCTTTGCTACATTATGGTTAGTTAAGAGCAATGAAATGCAAAGATGAAGAGAACAAGAGTGATTAATTATTAGTCCTTACAGAAATATAAGTTTGTTTGCATTTATTTTCTCTAATGCCATTCTCTGCAGCTCTGGTAGTGGAGTAGTTTGCTTACTCATTACGGACTGAGTGGTCTAATGCAAAGCGCTCACGCAATTAATTCACAATTTCTCCCAGTGGCTTTCCAGTTCCATTTCCACTGATCTGTGTGAGTCCCACTGTGGGGCCACTAAAACAATTACAGCTCTGTAATTACCACAGGTTGTCTTACTATGGCTGCAGATACGTTTCCACTACTGCTGAGAAACAGTAGTTGTGTATCACAGCCATAGATGCGTAAAGTGTCACATGTTGACTCTACTTTACCATCATGATGACGAGGGCGCTAACGTAGCTGTGTTTCTGCAGCAGACGCCCGAAGACAACGAGGCCACTGGGGCCCGAAGGGGCAGGCGAGGTCTCCGTCAGACTCCTGGAGACTTCCTCACTCTTGTCCGCCATTCCTTCGTCATTTTCTGCCTCTAATGTGAAAGAGAAAGAGGAAAAACAATAAAACTTAAAAATTCGAATTTAATGGCTTTTCAGGTGTTATGTTTGCGCATCTTGTTTCATCTCTCGAGGTTGGAGGTCTTTCCATGACTGAATGAAAAGTAGGCTAGAGTTAAGAGAATTAAAAAAATAGCAAAAAGTTTATCAGAAAATGTTTCTTTGCACCGTCCTGAACGCGTCCCTTCTTCCTGAGGCAGTGTATTTCTTGAGCTGTGATTACCCGGTAGAGGAGAGTCGTTTTCTTTGTGAAGAGACGGAGAGTAACAGTTTACGTATCCGGCTTCCTCCACCAGACACCCAAGATTGTTGCTGTGGACGTTCTGCCAGGAACCTCTAGTCATCAAAACCATCGACTGAAAGAACAAAAGGAGATTCTCCTATGAGATTAATAAAAAACACAGTTTTAAACAACTGTGCAGTGTAATCAAATTATTGATCAGTACAGCTTACTTTTAAACATATTGAAATGTCTCCAATTGACAAGAGTTCAGGTGAACCAGTCTCTTCCATTGGGACAGCAACAGGATGCCACCTCTACAATGTTTCTATTTATGAACATTTTCTTGCCACTGAAAGTTACACAGTCAGTGTTATTGGTATTTAAAAATGGCTTAAACGTACTTGGGAAGAACAGTGTGTTGGGCTCTGAAATCACAGAGGATACTGTTTGCTCTATAAAAACAAACGCCACCACTTTCTGCAGCAAAGCTTCCTGAAATGGGTCTTCATTTAAAAGCAGCTGCATCTAAACATTACATCACAATGTGTAACGCAAAGTATCAAATCCACTGGTCTAAAGCGTTCTGCTGTAATATTAAACAAATGGAAACTAGTTCTTTGGGGTGATAAATCATGTTCCTCTGTCAGGCAGTCCGATACAGGAGTATGGATTTTGTGGCTGTCAGGAGAATGATACTTGCCTGACTGCATTGTGTTAAGCATTCAGGTTAATGGTGGGAGCCTGACATTGTGCGGTTGTTTATCAGGGCTTGACCTCTTAGCTCTAGTGAAAGAAACTCTTAATGCTGCAGGATTCAAAGACAATTTGGGCAATTTCATGCTCCTGGATGAAATGAACATGAGACTGAACTGCCCTGACGTCAACCCGATTAACACCTTGGGACTGAATGAGACCTGAGCCTTCGAGGCAGGCTGTGTTATCCAGCATCAGTGTCTGACCTCACAAATCCTTGTGGAATACCTTAACAACAGGATTGAAGATGCCTTTTTAGTTGGAATAAGTGAGCTAATACTGTATAAGAGTAAAGAATAAAATACTAGTATGTATCGTGTGTATGAAGGCAAACCTCCACATACTTTGGCAATAAAGCCTATATAGTAAACACATAACAGAACTGTTTACCTCGTCAGGCAGATAGGTTTCTTCATCTGTGCTGCTCAAGAGCTAAAAGAGACATTTGTGAGTTATTGGAGTGACATTCGCTGTATGAGCATGATTCTGCTTGTCATACATTTCCATAAAGAACAACTACCATTACAGGCTGAAATGCTGACTTTTTTTATTTTACAACACAGTGTTACTTAAAAGGCAAATAATGATGTTTACATGTCACCTCTTGCCTATCTCCTGCGATGTAGATGACTCTGGAAAAGCTCGGAGGGACTTCAGGGCTTTCTAATGGGTTGTCAGATTTGTCAACGTCAGCAGTATCCTGACATGGAAAGAAGCTATTAAAAGCTAATAAACTACTGATATGATGTAAATATTGTTTATGATCCAGCAGTGGTTAAAAAAACAATACTCAATATGTAATATTGATAACGAGCAAACAGGAAATTGAACGACAGAGGAAAGAGGCTTGGAAAGCAGCAACGCATGCATGCATGCATAAACCTGGAACTTAACCACAGCTATCCCTCACATCGTCACAGTCCTCCGCTGTGATTTGGACCCATTTGTGCAGCAGAGCCACCAGCGTGTAGTAGAGCAGCAGAAGAACGAAGGGGTTGACGAAGTCAGGCCAGCAGACGTGTGGATGCAGACCAAGACTGTGGGGCGTTGAACTGTTGGTTCGGATAACTCCAGTCATACCGAACAACCTGGATGGAGACGGAAGAACGACAGGATGAAGGAAACCAAGTTAAAGAATGAGGGGAAATCTTGTGACTTGTTCAGTTGAATTAACAAAATATGGGGGGGGGGAATTAGACAAGGTGAATATTTATGACAGAGGAGGACTTAAAGCAATTCGAAAGAAGTGTGGATTAATCCAAACAAACAGAGTTAAAAGGTTCATCCTCTGTTTAAATTCTAAATCGTGGATAAAGACACTTCTTCTTTTTTTTTTAAATCCAATATTAAAATGAAGTAAAACAGCTACAGATTTTACACCATGTTGTTATGAAAGGGAGAGGGGGGGGGTTAAGTCTCAA
This sequence comes from Xiphophorus maculatus, assembly GCF_002775205.1. Taxonomy (NCBI): domain Eukaryota; kingdom Metazoa; phylum Chordata; class Actinopteri; order Cyprinodontiformes; family Poeciliidae; genus Xiphophorus; species Xiphophorus maculatus. Next base: position 10,008,875 of record NC_036443.1, on the reverse strand, counting down.
TGCAGAAAAATATGCAAAAAGATTAAAAGGATGTGTGATGCTGTGGGCCTGTTTCCCTTTCACCCCAAAGCTCTCTTTGTTTGTAGAAAGCAGTCATTTCTTGATCTCTGCAAATTAAAGCTCAGATCTTCCTAAATATTTTTGTGTGCGATTATTCCTGCTGCGGTAAAATGTGAATTTATTTTGCATATTTTTAAACTTATTTACCAGGGGTGCCAATAAATGTTGAGAAGGCTATTTTTAGTTCTTAATGCCTGCTGATGACAAGTTAAACTCCAGTAAAAGCAATAAGACATTGTTTAATAACATTGGCACAAGAGAAAACGTTGTATCTGATTGATATTTTTATTTTCTGACCTGGTGAGAGTAAGTACCCTCTGAGAGAACGGAGTTCCAACTTAAAACAGTTTGTTACATGTAATTGAAATACATTTGTCAGACTTACATTAGTTATGCTTGTTTAACACGACAACTTAATAAACTCAATATATTTGTTTGGATAAACTTCAGTTGAGTACTTGTAACAAATGAACTAATTGTTTTAAAAGTTGGGTCACCTGTTTTCTTTTTTTCAGTGTATGAAATCAATCAAAGTAATTATTTTATCTTTCTTAAGTGGGGTTTTTTTCCCCCTATGCTCAGTTACTAAAGACAAGGTTGAATGACAAATGCACCTTGACATACAAAAAAGAAACATTTCCCCCTGATTTTATCCTCAACCTCACATTTGTGTATTCTTTTTTAATCACGTTTACCTCGCGTAAACATCATCTGGTGGGATAAACTGCTGGGACAGGGGAAGCTGGTAGAGGTACAGAGCCAGCAGGTGTCCTCCGCTGAAGATGGCCATCATCACACACAGGGAGCTGAAAAGCAGCATGCTAATGGAGCGACTGAATATCCACCACCATACCAGTCCTAAAAACACCCCAAAGTACACTCCTGAGGTGAGGGAAGGCAGTACGATGCCTGCAGACACATGGACACAGAGTGGGGAAGCAAACAGAAAAGAGGGGAATTAGACAAAACGCCCATGTGTGAAAAACTAGAAATTTGGGAACAGGTCACGGGTTTGTGTCCGGGGCCGTTGACTGCTGCCTCCCTCTCTCACAACCCGGTACCAAGTAAAGACCACTAGAGCCAAAAAAATCCTTAAAAAACACTGAAAATAATGATATTTAATTCTTTAAAGGGTCTTATAATCTATTAGATTTGGAAATCTATCTATCCATCCATCCATCCATCACGTTCAGACAACCTAAAGTCTTCTCTGTAATGTACCTGCCAGCCCCAGCAGCAGAGTGACCACCACTTTCCCCGCCGTGTTCATGATCGCTGACAGCAGCAACCTCAATCCTGCTGCAAACATGATCAGCTTCTGAACAAACTGCGGCGGGCTGGACTGAACCGGCAGAGTGGTCTCCTCAGAGCTGTCAAATGATGAGGCCTCTGTCTCATATTCGCCCTCTGATTCTGTGTCAGAGGTTTCCACATCCTGTAAGACCAAAAAAAAAAAAAGTCTAATATTACTGCATGGTACTTTGATACAATTGCGTCATTAAGAAAGTAGATCTGCTGACACCTCTGAGGGTAAAGAAGGGATCCCATTTTCATGGAGGTTGACTTGGGGCCCGGGGCGCAGCAGTTTTCGACACAGCCTCAGAAGGAACAGGATAGAGAGGCAGAGGCCGATATCTGGAGCCAAGAGTCGCACGATGTTTGCTGTGTCAACCGAACTGAATCTGAAAAAAGAAATAAATAAATCACAGCAAACACACAGCTGGCTATTGAAGCTATCTCACCGCAACGGACTGTAAGTGTATGGGCAAGACTGCGAGGTTTTCGAAAATAAAATGAGAGTTTGGATTTATGGTAAAGTCTCAGACTTTGGAGGAAGCGGCCATTCTGAAAATACATCCATCCAGGTTCATACAAAAATAAAATCTTATGACTCGCTTAACTAGTGTGGTGAAGAAGCACCCTCTGTTTTTTCCTCTGGTGTGTAAACAGCACTAACAGACGAGCGAGGAATGACTTGTCATTTGCAAAGCTTCTGATTTTATGCCTTTCTGTTGATCAACTATGCTGCTCTTGCTTACGTGTCCTGGGTATAGTGTGTGTGTGTGTGTGTGTGTGTGTGTGTGTGTGTGTGTGTGTGTGTGGGTGGGTGTGTGTGTGTGTGTGTGTGTGTGTGTGTTGTGACTATTGCTGTATTGAGCTGCTGTCTGTTTTCACTGGGACACTCTAAATCTCCAGAGCCTTATATCCAGATTAAATAAAGGTCAACATAAAATAAAAGCTGTAGTGCAGCAAGACAAGCTGATGTAAGCATTAAGTGTATTGTACGCAATAAGCACTCCTTGGAAATACAAGTACCATAAAAAACCGTAATGACCAGTTAAATTTTTTTGTTTCGGTATCTGTGACCTTTATGACCTTTTGTATCCTCTATTTGCTAGAATGACAATTTTCACATAAAGTCCAGTGATGCAGCACATAGAGAAGCTTGAACGTATGTGGGTTTATTTCGGCCTCAGAAAATCATCGCAAACAATTACAGAGTTTCACGTGTAACCTCAAGACTCTGATGAACAGCTGAGGCATTTTAACTACACCTGGCAATTAATTAATCTAATTATTTTGTGTGTTTTGTTTTGTTTTACTTGTTTGTTTTAAAATAGCAAAAGCAGAGGCATTCTGGCTTCATCAGTCCATTATGCCATTCTTCTCATTTTTATTCGCAACTCCCCAATCCAAACATCATATCATAAGGGTGAAGGTGGCAATGTTGGTAGGAGTTCATCTTATAACCGGTGGGTTGCTGGTTCAAATCCCCATTCAGTTTGTTTCAATTGTTGTGTCATTGGGCAAGACATAAAGGAAAATGGACGACTGCAAGTCCTACAGCTAGCGTAACCAAAGAACAAAATTATCTACAAATAAAATTCATAAAAGTTTAAACGTCAATATTTCCACATTCAAAAATAGATCACATGCAACAGGCGCAACACAGCTGCAGACAAAAATGTGAGGAAAAGAAGTTAGAGAATCTGTAGTAGTTTGTCATTTTGTTGTCAGATTTGCTGCTCTACTTAATATTCATGTTCTGCTGCTTCACCTTTAATGTAACATAGAAAAACATGAAGTTCACGAGAGTAAACGATATAAAATAAAAGACACAACCGCTTTGAAATTACAAGTGTCAAGTATTTCATACCTCACAATTCCTAAGTGGTAAAGGACATCTTCCCAGATCCCAGCAACTGTTAAAAACAAAGGAAATGGTGGAAAGAGCAGAACTTAGGAAAACTGTTTCATCTAAAGGTCAGTAATAACAGCATGGGATCCATGTGTTTGCCTATTTTTGTTGTTCTTGTGTTTTAGTATCATCTCCAGCATATGTGGCGTTTTAAAAATGTACTAAGACAAGTAACAAGTTGTTTTTTTACCATGTGGAGGGAAGTAGCTGAAAGGGATCTGCATGAAGCACTGCAGGGTCAGGAAGGTTACACTGACGTAGATTATTAACCGAATAAACTGGCCCGTTTTGCCTAAGGAGAGCAAAAGAAGAAGAACACATGTTTTGTTTTATTTTATCTCAGTGCTTTGCAAAGTATTAAAATATTTTCTACTTATGCTATTCTGTGTTTAGTTCAGTCCATCTTCACATCAACTTTGACCGCCTTCGGTGTAACACAAAAGCATCTCCACAACATGATGCTGCCACCGCCATGCTTCAATGTCTGGATGGTGTATTCAAGGTGATGTGCTGTGTTCTGCCACATGCTGCAGAGTATTTGAATGCAGATTAAAAACAAAAGATCAAAGTTGGTGTCATAACCATAGCAGCATACAACAACTGACGGTAACATGATTGTGCTATAAAATGGCGCTACGTGCCTGGAAAATACATAAAACCGGCCCTTTAAATTACACACACAGGTAAATGATTATTACTAATTAAGGGACTTAAGAATCCCACTCTTTTTAGATTTGTTTAGACTTACATCCCTCTAAAATACATTAAAGCTTTTAGTTGTGACCAAATGTGAAAAGGTTTGAGGGGTGTGAATATTTTTGTGATTACTGTATGTTTCATTATGGAACTGAGTGCCTTTTTTTGACTAACTAAAGCATTTCTCAGAAAGTGTCTACGATCATACTCAGTTATTTGTGGTAAGTCGATTTTTGCTTTAAGCTATCAAATCCAAATATAAAATTTTAAAATAAACCTTTATAGTTGAACCATTCCTCACTGTGATTTTGACTTTGTGAAACAACCTCATTTAAGACCACATTACATGTCAAAAAACAAGTAGTGGCGGAATAGATTTTGGTTGAAAATCCAGATAAATGAAACCCTTCCTTATCGATTTTCTGGAGTTTCACTCTTGCGATCAGAACGTTAGAGAAGACAAATCGCTGACGCAGCTCAACTGCAGCTGAGCCAGCAGATGTGTTGTTGATGTTCACCATTTTTACTAAAAGCATTGTTTCACTTAAACCTCTCTGCTTACACAGATACACACGCACGCTCCGTGAATTATAGGTGGGCCCGCAAATAAAACACATTGCGCACACACGGGATGAACACACATTTCATCACTTAGTCCAGGATCGAATTATGGAGAGCAAAATATATGGGATCTGTGGAGCTGAAAGGCAATCAGTTTTTTTTGTTTGTTTTTTTCAGTGACGGTGGAGATAGAAGATCGCTGACATCACATCTTTTAATTCTTTGCTGTAATTACGAGGCTATACATAATTGATTCGGTCACTCCTACCACTTCCCCCTCACCCCTTTACAAAGTACTTTGAAGGAGGGGCAACGGTGCTTTAATTCATCTGTTTGCAGCGATCGATATGAGGAACATGCATGACCTACTCACTCATGTCTGACCTATTAAATCTGCTTCATAAGACAAGTCCATGTATAAAGTTTATTATAACACAGTTATGAGGGAGCAAGTGTTAAAGTTCAAACCAGTAACTGTGCTGGATTGTTGTATTTTTGCATACGCTCACTGTGCATTGAGGATTTTATGCTGCAGAGTGTTTTTCTTTTAACCTAAGTGTTGGGTTTCTCCTGTTAGGAAAAAAGTTAAAAAAAAAAAATTGATCAAATATTGGGCCGAAAACTGTGACCCAGTCTACCAGGTCATTTTTCACAGAGCAATTTTTATTTTAGCTCCACAACAATCTGATCTCTGAAACTTTATCACAAAATGAAATAAGACGTTAGATGGTAAACTGTATGTATGGCATATAATGCTACCATCAATGGGTTGTGTTAATAACTTTAGCTGATGCTCTCAAAAGAGTTTGTTTTCCTCAAATAATCTTAGCTGGTAAGTTGGCAGCACAAGCCTAATAAACTATTTAAATGCACACCATTTAGTTGACTTTATTAGATTAAAAGCACTCAAACTGAATCTGTTCTCACCAGTAGGATAATAGATGCCGACAGATACTAACAGCTTACAATCTCATTGTTATTTTTGGTGCTGTACGTCCATGTTGTCTAACCCAGTTGAGCCTGAAGGCCGTATCTGTTCAGCCGCTCCATCTCTTCTGAAAGTGTTAGATATCAATCGTGCAGCAGCTGCAAAGATGGTCTATTCCTGGACTTTCCAGATGTCAGAGTTGTTTGAAGATTACCTGAGTTCTCCCAAATCAGTGTGTGATGGCAGACTGAGTCAGCACAGGTCCAGTCAGATTATCAGACGTTCAATAGCCTCACTGTACAACAAGTAAGGGAGACGCGGGATAATAACCTCACAGATCCTCACTTCAAAAAAATTCTGACTCACCTTTAGAAATCAGACATCAATTATTTAACTCATCTTTTGGGCTGAAAACTTAGCATGTTTGTCCAAACCTTTAACTCAACCCTGTGGGATTAGAAGAAACGATGACTGACGGATGGACGGAAATTTAAGGTTTGTCTGTGATTAACAGTCTGTGATTAACAGACAAACAATGAAAAAAGAAAAAAAAAATCACATAACACAATAATTTGTTCTCGTTAGACGGTGGGACAGGAATTCACATATTGCTTAGCACAAATTTCAGATGTTTCAGAAAAAGAAGTCACACTTCTTATTTGTACTATTTTTCATTGACTGCATCATGACTAACCTATAGCATTATAAAACTCCATAAAACTACAAATTTTTAATCATTAGCCTGTAAAAGCTTACACAAAGCATAAAGATGGATATTTAATGAAGGAGATATAACACTACAGACCTCATAAAACGAAGGCCATTAAAAGAGAGCGCTTTAAAATAACTTATCTTAAATGGACACAAAACACAAAAGCTTCAAATAATAACTTTGTACATAGAAGCATTACGTACAAAATGACATGTTTACATAATTTTGTACATGTCCTCATTTTATGAGCTTCTGGACACACCCATGTTGAAAGCCGCCAGCCGTGTTAAACCAAATGACTAAAAAAAACAACATTTTAAATGGTGTGAAGGCGGTAAGAGCGTCTCATCTGACGCTTTCAGAGAATAAATGATGGAGAAAATGATCCAAACTATTCAAAAATCTGTGTACAGTCCTGAAGCTGGACAGAGTCTACTTTGAATCAGCGTTAAAGCATGCCATTGAATATGTCAGATGAAACATAGGACCTGCTTGGAATCCCATATTTTAATCCAAATGCTGCATTTGAAGCCATTCTTGATTAAAATGACCATGGGTGTCTGTGGAAGAACTAGACTTGTTTTGATGAAATTTCTAATTCAGACATGAATAATTGAAACTGGGGAAAAGATGCACCACATCTCAAATACAACCTGAGTCAGAGGAGCTTCTCTCACCTTTTAGGGAGACCGGGCTCGGGTTCGGCAGCAGTGGTACGATGAGCAGAAACACAAAGTACACCACAGAGAGGCCATTATAGCGAAACGAAGAAGCTGAGGAGAAAAGGAAACAGAACCAACGAGTTGGATAGAAATGGTCCAGCTAGGCCTATCAGAGCAGCTTTTTAAAAGGAGTGGAAACTCCTTTTAGAATAAAAAAAGAAAATACCTGAAATGATCCCTCCTCTGGAGTTTCCTATTTTCATTATTTTATATGTGTTTAAAAGACTAATTTGTTTGCATAGCACATTTAAAAACACCTAAATTGACCAAAGGGCTCTGGAATTTAGTCAAGAAATAACAAGCAGAAATGTGAAAGAAATGCATGTCCAAAGAATGAGTAAATCACAAAAACAGACTAACCCAAACATTTTAGCGTCTCCATATGCTCATTCTTCAGCTAAAAGTAAGAGTAAGAAAAGTCCGGATGCTGTGTGTGATCCTGAGTCATTTCTGGCTGGAGGAATACTGATACTCTTCAAAAAGAGCCAATGGCAGAGGATGAAGTAAAACAATTACAAGCCTACCATTTCTGAACTGGTTAAAATATTTACTTTTCAAAAACCATAATAAAAGCTAAGTTATTTCCAATGAAACAATAAGTAAAATAAAAGTAATCTAAAGCACCTCACGATATAAAAGAAGCCCAAAAAAGTTTGATGTTCATAGAAGGAGAGCTGAAGATGAAGCTACGCACTAAAATCACTCAGATTGTAGTATAAAGTTATTGCTTTTCCAGAGCCATCAGTTTATGGCCGTTAGACTTTTCCATTGCAAACTTTCGCTCTTTCTTTTTGTGTTTTCTCAATGCCTCATTCTTTATCAGCTCACCTCGGAGAGATCTTTATTTGATCAAGTTTACACCATTAACTAGCGTCTCAGGTTGGAAGTTAAAACCTTAAACAGCCAAAAATGCAGTAATTTAAGCAAAACAACAACAAAAAATAAACACTCACCAGTCAGCAGAAGCAGAGGTAGTAATAAGTTATAAAGTATCCCAACCACAAGCTCCCCTGCCATGCTGCTTCCTGAGATTCCTGTAGATTCCTTCAGACACAAAACGCTTGGCAAATAAGTGCTTCAGGAAGGTGGACGGAAAAATCCAACCGTCTCACTCATTTTGAAGAAGAAAATGAACCTCCGTCAAAGCGTCCTCTGAAACCGCTTTTAAAAGTGCGACGCCCTCAGACAGTATCAGGAATGGTAAAACGGGAGCCCAGAAATAGGCAGGACTCAGAGAAGAAAACCTTGACTTTATGATGCTGGTGCTGATGGTGACTCCCTTTTGCTCTTTGCCCGTATCTCTGTCACACCCTCCACTCCCTCCCTCACCTCTCTCATATTATGTGCTGCATCTCTTAAACTCATATTGCAGATATTCTCACACAGGATAGCCTCCGTTTTCACCAGACAGAAAAGGTCTGCTTCCACGGTTAAATAAAAGCACCTAAAACAGCGTACTTATTGAACATCCATCGTGGGCACCTTTTATAGAAATGTTGTTTGTACACAAAGCGGGTGTTCCTGCTTTCATTTCCGTTGAAAACGATGTTTCTGGCCAGACAGACATTGACAAACAGCTGTATTTGTTTTCTTATGGACCCTCGCGCTGCCTCATCATATTTGCTCTATAGGTTGAAGGGAAGTGTATCTAATATTCATGGCTGTGAGGCCATTAAAGCACTGGTGTGACTACAGAGGAATAATCACTGTATGCAGGCTGAGACAATCAATAACATAAATTTTATGTCAAGTATAAAATACATATCACAAGATCATGTCGCCTTAAAATATGTATGTTTTTGTCTAGTAAATGTAGCACATTTTCTAGTTGATTTGTTTTTTTAGCAAACTGATTGGTGCCAAACATTTAACTGAAGCATTTTTACCATACTTTTTTGTTTTGTTTTGTTTTTTTTTTGTTAGTTTAACAATGTAAAGAGACTTTTAGTGAGTAATCTATGACTTTCCCTGGGAAAACAATCAATGTACTATTCATTGTTTTATATTTAAGTCTTTAAACTGCATCTTAGGGCAATTTTACTTTTAGAAGTTATTTTCTAAAAAGAAAAAAATAATCTATCAGATTGAACTTAAAATGAAGAATTAAACTTGCTTAGAAGATTTTGAGGTGTCCTTGGAAAACACTGGAAATTATCTGTGACCCTCCATCTTGGAGTAAGTAAAAGGCTGCCCTCTAGTGTCCAATAGGCCTCACAGCATGAACACTATTGATCTTTGCGGTTTTTATTCAGAATACGTTTCATTTACAGACAAATACATCTTATTAAAAATTAAAATAAAGTGAGATAGCGTAACTGAAATGATCAAAAAAATTGTGAAGGTGTGACTTCATTCGTCCCCATGTTTAAAAAACAGTGTCTGATTATATCTGTTGTCTAATAACTGCAGATGCTTAAAAACGAATCCCTATTATCATGTTCAAACAAAGTTTGAATAGGAATGTTATCAATTGCTTTTTAAATCCAGAGTCCAGACTCTGAAGGCAGCAAAGAAACAGAGGAAGCTTGTTTGCCAGTCAAGGTGCATCAGGTCTGCACAGAGAAATTCCTTTTACTTTTTTTTTTATTATTTAAATCTGGTTATTGGGAGAAAAGAAGAGATTTTAATTTGAAGACTTAGGAGCTCGAGTTGGAGTCTGTGGCCTCAACTATTTGAAGCTTGACCATCGTGACAGTTTGAGCCAGGATTTTCATGTGAGCTCTTTGTTCTTATCAAGAGCCTTGCAGCAAAGTTTGCGCTCAACTGAAGAAAACCAAGAGCTATTTTTATTTATACATGTGAAATTGAATTAAAATAGTCTAGATGATAGAAAATTAAGCATGAATATCCATCTCAGGTTCCTGTTTTCCCACCTGCCTTCTTATAGAAATATTTTTGAATTGCTAAACAATTTCAGATAAGTTTTTTTGAGTGACCTTTCAATATGTATTAATTGGTCAAAAACAGCTACATTCCTTAAGTGTGGCTTGATGGCAGAGTTCAAATGTCCAATCTGTTGCCTGATGATGGGAATCATGCTCTCTGGAGCAATGATTGGACAACTTAGTCTGTCTGAAAGTTCATCAGAAAGGGGTTACAGAATTAAAGGGGCAGTGCAGTTGAATGTTATCTGCATAAAAGTTATAGGAGTCACTGTGAAACTTATTAATCATGACCTGTCCAAATTGGTGTATCAATGGCACACAAAAAAACATAACAAAGGCCTAACACAAGGCTAAACTCCACTTAATGGAAATAAATAATAAAAAGAGGACACAACTTTTTTTTAATTAATAAAAACAACAATAACAACAAGCTATGTAAGCACAGACATGAAGTTTATTTCCCTTTTCTGAAGTTATTTATGCAGCTCAGTGGAGACAGATTTAAAGTGACAGACTTTAGTTCTTACGTCTGTGATTTTTCTATATAATCTTCCCAATCAGCAGTGATTTGATGTAGTTGTGGTTGTGGTTGTCTGGCGTGGTGGTTGAGGTTGCACAGTTTGTTTATTGTGCTTTTACGATGCCAATCGCCCGGCATTTGCATTTATTCCCATTCAAATAGCAGAGGATGCTTAAAGCAAAGTGGGGTGTGGCGGTTTGAGGAAGGAGGAAGTGACATTTCAGTCAAACCGTCTGCATGGCCAGACAAACGGGTAAGGTTTGGGTCTTTTTTGTGAGTCTGCCCAGTGATCCCCCCCCTTGCAAAGGGAGTTGTTCAACTTCTGTGCCTCAAATCTATTTACATGAATTAAAATCGTTTGTTTAGACTTTGTTAATATCTGGGAAGTAACACACATTCTCCCAATTCAAAAAGAAAAACAGAACGATAATTTTTTGCTGAAGTGTGAGTACCAGCTGCAGCTGCAACACCACTGAAAGAGTGGTCAGTCTCTTCTTATGCCTTATGTGATGTCATCAAAGGGATGTGCTCCTGGGAGCCTGTTTTGGGAAAACTAGTTGTTTTTTTTTTTTTTAAATGTCGATTACATAAGGAATGACAGTAAAAGATCCAGAAAAAGTGGCTACAACATGTTCTGTAGGTGGCAAACTACATGATAAGGGATTTCTTTTTTTAAATCAATTTTACAGAAAAGTCGCATTAGTAGCCTTAACACATCATTATTCCCAGTTTATTCCTGTAAGATCGCAGCATTTAATTACCCGCTGTTTGGATGTAAATCCGCTTCAGGCCGCTGACCCTTGGTCAGCAGGGATCCCACCCTGTTGCTGTCCTTTTTTTTCTTCGAAGAGGGCGCCGTTTTCTGCGCACGGTCGTGCCACTGACGCAGCTCCGCGCCCCGGCCATGTGACGACGCGCAGCGGCCTCTCCTCTCCGCCTCTTGTCGGTCCTTCCTTCCCAGGGTTCAAATGAGCGCCGTGTGGCCCCACCCCGCGTCTCTTCAGCGCCGTCTGCCTCTTCAGTGTAGCCTACTATTCTCGGAGGAAGAGAAAGGGAGAAAATAATAATAACAACCCCCGAAGACTCGCTTCTTGGGACCGCGTTTCACCTTCCTCGTCCAGCGCGCACCCCCGCGGAGAGGAGCGGCCTTTCACGGTGGGAATGTGCTGCTACAAGAGCCCCGCGTCCTATTTTTTCTGAATGTAAATGCACATGTAAGAGTGTCAAGCCTGTGGCGTGTTTACCCTCCTCGGATTGAAAGGGGGGGGGGAGGACGATCTGTAAATATCTGTTTGTGTGACAGTCTGTAGGTGTGTAAACATTTAGAGGCCGTGTAAAAACTGAAGCCTGACAGCGGGGGTTGATTTTTTTTTTTTTTTTCACCTGCAAGAAACGTGGATGCATTTCGAATGATTCTCGGATCTTGGTCACGTTTTTCCTCTTTCTTGTCCTTAACCCACCCTTTTTCTGAAATCGGGGTTTTCTCATTGGGGGATTCATCTGGGTTCTCAAAAAATAAACAGTATATCGGTGCGCAGTTTTAGAGACTCGGTGGTGATGTGAAGGACTGATAACACATTTCTGCAACAAAAGAGAGGGAGGGAGAGAGAGAGAGAGAGAGAGAGAGAGAGAGAGAGAGAGAGAGAGAGAGAAGGCCCTTTGGAGGAGAAAATACAGCAAGGAACAGCCATCACAAATAAGGAGGACAAATTTGGGGGTCTCGTTTCGGAGTGAGAGGTGGCGACGGAAAGACAACCGCAGCGAGTTGGGAGCTCGATTTGATAAGGAGCCGGATGACGACGGAAGGAAGAAGAATATCATACATGTAGCTCGTTTGGCTCTACATATTATTTCCCTTCCTGCTGCTCTACTAGGTGGGTACCCGACCAAAGACAGCCATCGGGGAGCGAGAAAAATCCACACACACACACAAAAAAAGAACAGTGTAAGTGTACACCTTTGGACATGTTTCTTGTCAAAGGCGACGCGGAGACGAGCAGCGCCTCAGCCCGGCCGAGCCTTTCGGACGCGCCGAGTTCAGCTCCTTGTCACGGGCAGCAGTGAGACGCAAGACCCCGGCTTTCGGAGATGCAAATTAGGCTCTTCTCGCTGCCTCCTTTCGAGGTGAAATCTCGCTCTTTGGCGTCGTAACGGAGGCTGTGGATTATAATTACCCACCAATTTGTCGAGAGGGGGAGTTAATAAGAAGAAAAACAAACGCTAAAGTGAATGTAAGGAGGGGTGGGGGGGGAAAAAGGAGGATTGAAAGCTAACTGAGAAGGCGGCCTCCGTGTCGTCAGCAGCAGTATCCTGCCCTTTTTCTGACAGCAAAATACGCTTTATGCAGACATTACCTATCCAAGAATTAAACCACGGACAGTTTTCAGAACTATAGCTGCGTAAATGTGTGTTACATTGTTGCCAAATCCGAGGGTCAAGCGAGGGACCTAGACAATTTTTACTTATTTATTTTCGTTTCTACATACTCCCCCCTCCCTCCACTTCTACTTCTTCCACTCCTCTTCCTCCTCCTCCCTGGACCCCCATTTTTTTTCTTTTTTTTGTCTTGCGGGAAGATGGGTTGTTTGGGCAACAGTAAGACCGAAGACCAGAGAAATGAGGAGAAGGCACAAAGAGAAGCAAACAAAAAGATTGAGAAGCAGCTCCAAAAGGACAAACAAATCTACAGAGCAACACACAGACTACTACTTTTAGGTGAGTTTGGCTGACACCTTTTGGTTTTTTTTACCTCCTATCCCTGTTTATTAGCTCTATGGATATTTGATTTATTCTTTATTATTTCATCCATTGCCTTTCCAAATCAGAACCAACTTTATTGGCAAAGATTTTGTGCACAAACAAGAAATTTGACTTTGGTTTCACATACTCACAGCCTTCAGCTGTAAACTTTTAACTTTTTAAGCCTTTTTGCCACAATATTACTTTGCTGTACCTGTCAGAAAAATTAGTGTTGGGGGGGGGGAGAGCATATTTGTACCCCTACATATTTTATATCCTACTGCACTAAAAAGTTGGATCCATACATAGATCCACCAGTTTTTCCATCAAGTCCTCTTATCCACCAATTTTTATCCATCATGTCATCATCTGTCCTCCCATGTAATTCATTCATTCATCATCTATCTACTTTTCTGTCATCCATTCTTCTCTGTCCTTTTGTCTATCCATCCATCCATCTATCTGCCCATCATTTATCCATCAAAAGAAACAAGATATTGGGAAAATACTACATTTCAAAATCAATAATACTTCACTGATATCAGTTACAATTAACCTACTGCTTTCCCCCTCACCCCCAACATCTAATTTTTCCTCTGCCAGGGTCTTCTGGTCTTTGTAATTAGAATCTGTTTCAGTTCTGAATGTCCATCCAATTTGCCAAATATGTATTTGGAAAGTTGAGTTTTGATTCATGGCACTTGAAGTGTTGTAGCTTACCATTTATTGCGTCCAAGTAGTCCTTTGCATCCCCAAGCTTGGTATTGATATTCCATCCATACCTCTTTTTTTCCACGATGCCTGTAGTTTCAAGTTCCACCTTTAGAGTCTGATCCCTGTAAAAACAGCCGCTGTAAATTTTTGGTGAACATTTTTATGTATACGTTAAGAATAGACTGAAAGGAGCTATGAACTCCAGCCGAGTCTGGAAAGGTTCGTAAACGTTCTGGAACCCTGCAAGTGTTTTCACGCCTGAAATGGTTTTATGCAAGTCTGGACTTTGCAAAACTACTGCGATGTATGAACCAGTTAGCTGATAAATATAAAATGCTCCCACATTTTACAACTCCACACTGAAACATTATCAGACGGAAGCTCTATATTTAGTCAGATTTCTATAAACACGTGCAACCTATAATTTCAATAAAGATAAAGTGTTATCCATGCAACATCATCATGAAATAGTTTTTGGCCACAGGATATCCAGTTTATCACTTTTGTACAGATAAGACCTACTTGACAGTCAGTTCAGTCCAATTTTACCCCTGCTGAAACATGAATCTGTTGCACATCATTTATATGGCAGCTGAATGCAGTTCATATGTTTCTTGCATTTAGCTTCACATGTAGCAAACTGTAACATTTTTGCAACATTTTTTGATACAGAGAATGTTTATTGCTTTTATGCCAAGTTGGTGCTTTCACAAAGAGCAAACTTGAAATATGAATAAGCATGTCCAGAATATGGTTTGGGGACATATTCTCTGGGTGGGGGGGTTTCTATGTTCTCTAGCAAAAAAGACGGTTATGAATGGAAAAAGTTAAAAATGTTCTCGTTTATGATGCGTACCGAGCATTAACATTTTATTTTGTTTTCTGTGTTTTGCGCGGTGAATTGACAAACTGCCTCAAATTACCTCACATTAGTGATTATTCAGTGAAATACATTCTGTGTTCTCAAACGCGCTCACACATCTTTAATGTGACGTGTTTGTTAAGAATTATTGCAAGTTATTTGGGAATAACTTACTACAAGCATTATATTTAGTAAAAATATTAAAATATTTAAATTCCACAATATTTGACTGAATGCACTGTTGGTATTATCCCCTTCATCGATATTATATAACATTTAATTGCTGTTTTGTGTTACAAAGAACTTACTCTTGCAAAAAACAAGGTTTTAATGCAAAGACAACAAATCTGCTATGTGTTTGTCTACTTTAAGATTAATAAATTAATGATCTCGCACTATTCCTACAAACCTGATTTCAAATATAGTTCCCTCTGAATTTCCATATATTTTCTTGGTAATCAAGTCTTCTTTTCACTTTACAAAAATCATACTTTATACCTTTAAGTGTGCTAAATTATGAAACAATTCGAGTTTAACCCAATCATAAACCTTAATTTCTACAACATCTTTTGATTTAATCCCAGAACAATAATGTTTTTCACCTGCAAAGAAAATAACTTGTGGTTTACTAGATACTTCACACTTCTCAATAATATCGACTTGAAAAGGTTTAGGTGCCAACACTAAACCTTGCAGGACTCTATATTGAATTGTGTTTGTTAACCCAGACACCCAGCTTTATTTGTCAACCATTTTTAGTGCCTATAATCCAATCAGCCAATCATTTAGTTTTACACACCTTTTTGAAAATTGTTCTAAAAACTTATTGAAAATCCAGATTGAAACTGCCTAATTTCTTTCTTTTTTTTTAACCATGTAAAGGTCCTTAAAAATTGTAAAAAGGAATGGCACGGGTCTATCATTGTCAAAATGATGCTTATCTCAATTTTTAAAGAACAGAAGAAACCCTAATCCTTTCTGGAAAAAGCAAGAAAGGGATTTGTCGATTTGAAGCATTTAATCATCATGAGAATGACTAAAATGTGTAGCCGAATTCATGCAACTATTAATTTCTGAGATAGCATTTCATCTTAAATGGGGAAAAAGTACAAGGGGGTGAAAGGTGTCATATTTCTTTTGTTTAAAATAACAGAAAAAAAAACTCCATCTGTTCTGATGCTTCACTTTTGGGAGAAATGCATTTATTAAGTCTATTACTTGTTGACTCACATTCTGTCAATCAATATGTTAAACATACCCGATTATGTTTAACAATTAAAGGTCTACTATTTTTGGAACAATTATGCTGTATAGTTTTTGTAATGCCTATATCGTTGTTAGTGCTAGCAGTACATTCTAAATGCATTTAGTTGCATTACAGCAGATTTGTTTCAAGTGTGCAGTTGCTGACATATTTTTGCTCTTTAACAAGCATAGAATAGTATTGTATATTGACAGCTGATCATTTTTAATTGAGGTAATGGTTAATTTAATTTCACTTTACATGAATATACCCAGAAGTGTGAAGTACCAAGTAATGGGGAGAGAGGAGGAGTTTGGGGGAAATGAGATCCAGCCTTTGATTTATTGATCTCTTTCTCATTTTGCGGTTGTTCTTCAGGCCTCATAGTTTTCACAGTTGAGACGCTGCTTCCTCCCTGCATGGCCTTCTGGGATATTGTTTTAGGAACCATTGTCAACAGTGTGACTGCCATTGCATAAGGCCAAAAAGGCAGCACTGTGATGGACTTTTTAGCCCGTTGCTCTCAGTCTGAAGGCCTGCCAGCATGAAAACATGCTGCAATTGTGTTTTATTGTATTATTAAGTAGCTTCTGATCCTAATTAAAGCAATTTTGTGTACTTTTTAGAGTTGATGTGTGCACTTTTTGTTACAGAATATTTAGATTTATTGGTTTAGAGTGGAAAAAATGATTATTTTAGCACTTAGGCCAAAAATCCCACCATAAAAGCTACCTCAGAAAGTCTAGAATCAGGTGTGGTGATTTTCCTAGTCAGAATACGTATGTGGGGAAAAATAGACTTAGATTTTTTTTTTTTTCTTTTTTTGGTTTTTGAAAATAGAAATATGTGAATTTTTGAAAAATAAATGTTTATTTGTTTCCATGTAGATGATGTCCTTTAAATCTGACTTCCAACATGATTACTAATGTTTTTACATGGCTCAGTTGCTTTTTTAGCTGATTTCCAGAGCCCAAAAATAAGACTTCAGAAACCAAAAAGGACCATTTCCCTTTCAGATCGGAACTTAAACTGGATCCATGCTGTTCCAGCCAGAACCTGTCTACATCCTAAAAAAAGTATAGACATTAGTGATTTTTAATATCAGCTAATGAAATAAAGAAAATTAAAACTGTGTATAGAAGAATCTGTATTTATTTGGATAATTTATGCCTTGATTTTGACATATAGAGACTCTAAATTGGAACAAATAAGTAGGAAAATTGCTCCTTTTTCTTTCTAATCAGAAGACAAAAGGCTTTTTTTCATGATTTGAGGAATGTACAATACATCTGAATTATAAGTATATGTTTTCTCATCAAATATCCAGAATGTGGTTGGAAAGATTATTGAAATGTGAGTGTAGAATGCAAAGTATAGAATTTTAAAATGAGAAATGCCCAATGGACATAATTTGGCAGGTTATTGTTTTGTTTTTTCCCAGGAAGTTTTTACCCGTTGGGTAAAGATTGAGTTTGAAAGTTACACTACCACAACCTAAATAGGTCAGTATGTAGTATTCAATTGTTATATGTTCATGTATGTGTGAGTTTTTACTTATTTTATAAAATTGATCATGTTGTGTAGATTGATCTAAAAATCATAGTGTTTGATTAGTTTGTTTCCAGTGAGAAGGGATCACGTTTGACAAGCTGATATTTTTCTCATGGAGGAAGTTGTGGCGACGTTAGAACAGTGGGACAAGACCCAAAACAATGATGTGTGCCATTAAAGTTGGTTCCCTTTTTTTCTTTTTATTGTAACTTCGTACACATCCATGGCGTTATTAGCTTACCTTTTGTGCATATATAAATTTATACATGGATATGGCTTTACTGTGGTCTATAAAAACAGAGAATATAAGGGTCTCTCTACAGTTACATGTAGTGCAGCCAACAGTCTGTGGTGGGTTTTTTTCCCCTTCTGTTTAGGTAGTTTGGTTTTTAATTTGCCCATTTGTGAAGTAGTCAGTATCCAGGGATTGGCTGGAGCTGATTAAACCATTAGCAGGATTTTAATCCCTGTTTTTAAAGAGCATGTTTCATCTCAACATTTGAGATTTGGATTATTGCGACCCGGCCCTCTGCACTCAAAATACACCATTCTTTAGTGCTGAATTATTTTAGCCTTGATTTATGAGTGTATGCATCCCATGAGTTTCAAGTTGAACCATCCCTCCTCCCTCCACCCGTCTGGTCAGGTGGTGAGAGGCGAGGTGCGCCTCAAACACATTGCCACCCCGTCAGAAATCCTTTATTATTAACCTGATATTTATTAGTGTTTTACTTACAGTTAGTAATTTTAGTGAGCTAAAAACACGTAGCTAATCCTAGCTGTTGTAGCCTGGTCTGAAGCAGTCTACCTCGGCAGAATAAACCTCTGTGATAACTTCTGTGATTCTGGTTTTGTTAAACAAAATCAAAGACGGTTTAGGCCTGAAAACTCTGAAAATCTGGAGTTAATCCATCATCGAGGACATTTACAAAAAGCAACACGCAGGAAAAACATTGGTCAGCCCAAGAAGAGCTGCAACCTGGTTCTTCTGTACAGTATGCAGCTCATTCCTCACCTAGCTGTGCTTTCTGCAGGGCCGACATTACAGAGCAGGAGATGTGAGTTTCGTTCTGACAGCAGACAGTGAGTAGGGACCTGCCGATGCACAGTCAACGTCCCAGCAGGACCACGTAGCGTTAATTTTAGTTTGTGGTCAAACAGACACAAAACACTCAAGCCAATACTCACTCCAGCAAGACTTTAACTTGTCTGTAAGACTCGTGTATTGACAGGAATACTTTGTTATATTATCAATAATTTAACTGTTCACTGTGGCCATTCACCACCTTTACCCCACTTTAAATATACTTTTAGCAGATCAGTGGTTCAGGATTTTGGGTTTCCCAGTCTCTAGCCTGGCCAGTTGCCTTCCTACGCAATTCTACTGGATTCTCATCAACCTACAGTGGTCCGCTCTTGGGTTTGGTCTGTTTTTTTTTTTAATTTTTGCATACCATTTTGTGACTCCTGGTTATTTTTCTTGAAAAGTCCAAAGTCACGATTCAGTCTGAACACAGAAATATTTGAATATGTGGACTTAAGGCAGGACTAGTCCCAAAAAATTATAGTTGACGGTGCATTTTCCTTTAATAAAATGAAAAGCTTAAACAATTCAAACATCTGTGCTGATCTTTAGAAAGTGGCTTTTTTAGATGTACAGGGTTTTTTGGTTTCTTTTTAAAACAAAATACCTTTTTTTTCCTCAGGAGCTGGCGAGTCAGGAAAGAGCACCATTGTGAAACAGATGAGGATCCTACATGTCAACGGCTTCAATGCAGAGTGAGTACGATTCACAATCGAGCCATACCTGCTGTTCACTAAAGCTCACGGTGCATCGAGATGTCTGGGCTGAATATTCTCTCTTTTTGTTCAAAATTACAAAACAACCTAAACATAAATACATAAATAAATTAGTTTTTTATATGTATAAAAACTATCAACTTTTTTTGGATTTTTGAGTAACACACCTCAGTTTTTAAGTGGCCTCCTAAGTCAACAAAACTCATGTAACATGCCAGAAAGTAGAGCTGATTATGCACAGTTACACGTTATATAAACAGCTATTTTAAGTAATTGTAAGCTCTTCTAATTTCTGTCTGATGTGCATTCCAGGTGAGCTACAGGTGGGCAGCTCCTCTCAATGAGCTGCATTTTCACTACCAGCGAGGAATTTCTTTGGTTGAGGCGCTACTTTATCCTCACACTTAAATGTTTCAGATTATAACACAGACTTTAATAACATACAGATAGCTTGGGTAAATACAAAAAGCTGTTATTTGTAAGTGATAATTTTATTTGTTATGAAAATAGCTTTCCAAACCAGCGTGGTCCTTTGTGGGGGAAAAAAAAAATTTACAAACCGCCCATCAAATTCACTTTGTGGTGCACTGTTGACTCATGCAGGAGATCATAAAAAAAACAAAACAACAACAGCTGAAGCACTGCAGGTCTCACTTGCTTCAGATAAGGCCAGTGTTCATGATTCAACAATAAGAAGGAGTCGGGGCGAAATTAGCTTCCTTTGATGATCGCTAAGACTTTAGAGAAAATGTTCTGTGGAGTGACACGAAAGAAGTGGAAAATGACGCTGTGAATTTTGTTTAGCAGAAACTCCTCAAGGACAACGCCCAGGCACCGGTCCATAATCCTAGCCACCTCTAATTGGCTAAAAAGAATCACAATTGGTCCAGTCAAAGTCCAGAGTTAGCTTCCATTGTGATGCAGGAGTATTACCTTAAACGTCCTGAATTATATAATATTTTGCAGTGGTGTTACATTTTTTAATGGAAATTTTATTCCAGTTTTTGATGCCGATGGTGACACAAACGGTAGGACAGTTCATGTAGGAGTAAGTCGGCTTGGCCAGGTTGTTCTCCCCTCCAAAAAATAAAAAAAAATATCCAAATTTAAACATTACATTTTGTATTCACTCCATTTTCAAATATTTATATGTATGTTTTTTTAAATTCTTCTCTGTCTTGTCGGATGACAAAAAAGCAAAATCAGAAAAAATCTCTAAGAGGGCAAATACATTTTCACTTCATATGTGACAATATAAACTGCTGATATAGTTTAGAGTCAATAAAAATATGCACATCTTGGAACCGGTTTTCATTTGGAAAGTGTACAAGCTCCTGAAAAGAAGAACCAAAACCTGACAGGAAGTTGAAGTAAGTGAGACCTCTACAATAAAAACAAAACAGGGAATGCAAAGAGAGAACAAGAAAACACTAAAATTATATGCTTTGGTAAACTCTGAGGTACCCTGTTCTATAGTACAGAAAATATTGACTTGTTTGTCTTCACTCAAATTAACTTGATGGGTGTCCCATTGTTTATCCATAGGCTTTCATATGTTGTTGGTCCAACCTTTGCATCTTCTATGGGAAGGCTTTTTTTGTGCTTTTGGGAAATTTTGGACCATTCTTCCAAGAGGACATTTGGGAGGTCAGACACTGATGTTGGATGACCCTGGCTAATTGTATCGCCAGTTTTTAGAGCTGATGCTGTGATAGCTCTGGTTGGATTGGTTCATGTTTAGTTGCCATGACTGCTGATTAACTTGTGTTTTACCACATGGGTTGTAACCCAGCTTTGAGAAACCTTGTGGGAAGTCTGACGCACTGATTGTACAATGTGATCTTTCCTTTTTTGTAAAGTTCTGGACACAAACCGATAGTCACTTTTTTTTTCCACATCTCTCCAGAAAGCTGATCTCTTCCCGTCTTTGTTTGTTTCTAGACCACATTCTTGAGTCTTGCTTATTTTAGTGAGCCAAAAAGGAATTTGTGTGTGAGTTATTGTGTGTCATTGACTAAGCGTGGTTTGGTCTGGTGGTGGTCATGTATTGGACGGGACAGAAGAATCTTTGCAAGGCTTGACTAGAAAATCAGCACCTTAGGCAGACTAGAGCATATGACCCAGTGTGTGACTCCACAACACTGAACAGTGTTTGTGTGCGCATAACACTGTTTTTATACAAAGCGTACATGTCTGTCCACATCCTGCGTAGGGATGGATGTGTCTGTCCAGCAAACTTGACTACACCACAAATTGGACAGCAGACAATAGCTAACTTTCCCCACATTCAATAAACTGGAGTACCATCATCTAAGTTTGTTGACGCATGAGTGTGTCTGACTGTGTGGGT
This sequence comes from Xiphophorus maculatus, assembly GCF_002775205.1. Lineage (NCBI taxonomy): Eukaryota > Metazoa > Chordata > Actinopteri > Cyprinodontiformes > Poeciliidae > Xiphophorus > Xiphophorus maculatus. The sequence goes on along the minus strand of NC_036443.1, from coordinate 9,987,333 downwards.
GAGATGTGTGACATTAAATAACTTTTGTCAGTGAAGATCTGTTGAGACCAAAACAGCAGACTGGTTGCTAGTGGGGGTTCACATGTCAGGCATAGTAATGGGTTTTAATTTCCACAGATCTTCCAGCACGACGTAAATATGCTGATTTAGGACCTCAAATGTTGAGTGGTGCTAGCGATGAAAGATTTGAGGTGAATGGAAGAAGTGTTGTGGTAAAGTCAGAGTAATTAGCTTGTCACTGGAAGATTGCTGCTATCTGCTGTTGGTCAGATTTGGGATAATGAATGAAACACCCACTTAGATCTCCATGTTCCTTTTAACTGTGATGACTGCACTGTTTTTGGCCAAGGCATTCACCACTGGAGCTTTCAAGTGGTCAAAACAAAGGAATAAAACTGTGTGAAACTTTTTGGGCTAAAAAAAAAACCCTCTTTTGAATCCAAAAGCTGACTATGAACAATACATTTCATGCCCCAAAAGATTAAAATAAAAGTTGAAAGAAGATGTACTGCTCAAAGTTCAGCCTTTGAGGGGTTTTTTCACATTGTTGAATTGGGGGTTTCTATTTCAGTCGAATTTCACACTCGCAGTACTGTGCAAGTTTACTCTTAGCAAGGGCCAGTTTTAAATTCTATTTTCATAAGTTAGAACCAAACTAATTCACAAGTCACTACTCAAAATGTCTTAAATCATGGTCTAGATTTTTTTTATATATATTATTTTGTATGAAATAAAGGTTAAGTCATAGAATCATTCTCCAAAAACATTTTAATACTTGTTAACATAAATCAGATAAAAAAAAAAAAAAAGTTTTGTTCTTTTCACACAAAGAAGCATACGGAAGAGGATTAGGGCAACTGAAAAATTAAAAAAAATTATTCTGACTTTAATCTCAGAATTCTGAGACTTTAATCTCAGAATTCTGTTTCTTTTTTTTTTTTTTCGGTGGCCCTAATCCTCTTCCGTAGAAGCATAATTTAATTCATGTGAATTGTTAATAAGTTGACCACATTGAGATTTTGTCTGCCTCGGTCACATGAAACAAAACGAGTCTGAAATGTCATCTGAGACAATTAGAAAAATCTAAATGTGTAAAATACCGAAAAGTAAGATGTGGAAATGCAGATTCATTCCAGCAGACTTCAGAGCAGTAAACATAATAATGGGACCCTGGCACAATATATATGCAAATACTAAAAGTTTTAACAAGGGGAGCCTTTAACTGCACCTGCACAAAAACACAACAGTCACCACGCACTTACCTTTGAGGGAAAATAAAAATTTTCTAGTTTTTAAACTTTCTCTTAAGTTTCTCAGATTGTAGAGATAATTGCTAAATACAGCTCTGTTCATTTATGGCAGATGAAGCTTCAAGTAACTTCTGGGTTCAAAAATATTCTGGCAAAAATTCTCCTACCCCCAAAGTGCTTTGAAATACTTGAAATAGTCGGGAACAACTTTATTAGTGGACTGATACATTCAACTTGTGGCCTTTATGACCCTGGTGAAGGGCGCAGGGCGAAACTCTAATCAAGTTATCTTCTAGACTTTCAAGTGTTGCTGGGGTTCTTCAAGAAAGCCAACAGTACTCCTGAACACACTGATTTCAAAGTGATTATGCATAAGTTTGTATACAGGAAGTATTTGTAATGCGGTATTTCTTTATAAATTGGTGTTTGTCTTTCTTGGTTGTGCTGTTTACTGCTCTACTACTGTATAAATTTAATTTTCTTTCATTTCCTTTAGATTCGTAAAATTTTACTTGACTGTTGAGTTTTCAAGTTTGGCTACAAAGGTCTGTGATTGGGTCAAATCTTAGCTGTTAAATGTTTCAATGAAATGTCGACAGAAGTTGTCGACGTTTCACAATCAAATTAAAATCTTTAAAGTAGTATGCTTAACTGAAATTGTGATACTTTGATGTGATACAAAAACTAAATTGCTTTCCACATAGTAGCTGACATAAACTCATAATGCTGAAATATAAGAAGAATATGGGCAGTTTGCTGCTGCAGCTGATCAGATGAATCCCAACACAAAACAAACCAAACCTAAAACATCTTAACAAAAACAACAAAAAGAACAAGAAGCAGAGACACAGAGGCTAAGAGCCTCACACTCAACACTGCACAGTGAGCACACACACAACACACACAATCATGTGATTTATAATGACTATCAGGTTGAAAATGTAAACAGGGCCTTCTCAATCTCCCTTCTAACCCGATAAATCGTCCTGCGTCCCCTCCTTCACTGTTTCCCCATATTGGCGCACAGTGACCTCACAGGTGGCTTGTCTTAGAAAATGGAAATCATCTTTATTTTTTGTCCCTCATTGAGCTGATGCCAGAGGAGCCTTGAACAAAATATTGAATGTCTGGTATGTGTGAGTGACCAACGCTTTCAAAAAGTAGAGTAGCAGTCATTACAGGGTCAGTCTAGGCTTTTCCATTTGGATTTCTTTTGGCGGGTTTTTTAGTTGATTTATCGCGCATTGCCAATAAAGAACAAGCAAACTGGGCCTGATATATAATCCCTTCTTTTAGATTAAATGCAGAGTAATTGTTCTGGTGGTATACATTCATCAGACATTTTAGTTTGACTGGTTTTTGCTCTTTTTTTTTTAAATTGTCCTTTTTATGTTCACGTTGACTCTGCACATAAATCTGACATTAACAGTAAAAGTAGCGCATAAGTTTAAAGAAAGAAATAGGCAGCGTTCGCCCCTTTTCACTGACGTGGAGCCATCATAAACACAATGCCCTGTTGTCTTGGCAGGCTCAAGGTGAAAGATGGACAAACTGGCTCATTGGTTGCCTTTATTAGAAACATTCCTATCACAGAGAGTCCCAAATGTCTTGTACACACAGCTATCATTCACATTGCACAGACATAATTCCTGCACCGCGCGTGGCGATGAAGGTCTGTTTACCCTTCCAGATCAAAAACAAACTCTTTTGCGATGCGATGAAGTGAGCCCTGTCAACTCCCTTTGCTGCACTTTTCATACATGCTGCTGAAATTCGCCGGATTAAAGTACAAGAGAAAAGACTTGAGTTAGTTTTCCTGTCGCACCGTATATTTCCAATCAATGTTTTACCTCAATAATTTTGCGTGTGGGATTTTTCTGTTGAAGACATAAAATGTTTAAAATATTGACATATCAAGTGAATTGCTTGCAAGACAAAAAAAAAATGTATGCTCTCGGAGAATGTGCTACGTACGTTTTTCATGTTGCAACTAAGTAAAAACTGTTTTGTATTTGCATAAAAGTTCTAAAACAAATAGCAACACTGGTACAACAAGCTGACGTTAGTTAGTTAAGTTGTCTGCTCAGGTTGTCAGCCTGTAATGAGGTAATTCGCCTTTTTTTTTAAATCTTTGATTTAATGTAAAACTTTCAGATTTCCTAACTTCTAACATTACTTTTGAATGCCAGTTTTATAGTATGGACCAATTGGGAGTCTTAGTTTTAAAATTTAATGAATTGCTTTATTTCATATTGTCATCTTTCTAAAAAGAAAAATAATGGCATGCAGGTTTTATTTTGTTTTGTTTTTTTTGCCAAAAAAAAAAAAAAAATCACTTTTAGCCAAACCAATGACTTTCATTATTTTAGGAAAGTGATGATATGAAACTTCTAATGGTTTTTGTCTCACAATTTCTAACACAAATGTCTGTTTTGTTTGTTTCAGAGAAAAGAAGCAGAAAATTCAGGACATCAAGAACAATATTAAGGAGGCTATTGAGGTAAGTGACTCGTTGAACAACTTTTCTGTCTGTCTTCTCTTCAGCATTTAAAAGTCTTGTTATAATCTGATGTTTTGTTTTCTATTTGTGTTTTCATTCTGGATTTGTGTGCTTGTGACAGACCATAGTAACAGCCATGAGCACACTGACGCCACCAGTGCAGCTGGCCTGTCCAGAGAACCAGTACAGAATCGAATATGTTCTCAACCTCGTCAACCAGAAAGACTTTGACTTTCCATCGGTGAGTTGCACAATAACTTTTGCACCCACTACCGGGATATACTCCTGATACAAATATCTTCTATTTATCTCCCTCTTGTGTCGGCTGTATTGATATTGAAACATGTTTTACATGGTAGCAGGTCTGTTGCTTATACGGTGCATTCACTTGTCGGGGAAATATTGGATTATTGAGCTTCTATTACATAGTGCTGTCCTCCTTCTTCACACCTGGATCAAATGAATGTCTCCTTACTGCTGATTTGGAAATTCAGTCTATGTTTTAGAATTAACTGGTCTGGGTCAACCCTAGGATAAACAATTTTAATTATTCATTGCATTTTTGTTAACGGCTCTTATTGTTAGCTTTTTAGTACTGCGGTGTTGTGATGTAAAAAAAATATATATATATATAAAGATTCTGCAGCTTTAGTCGTCGTGCAGCTGATCAATTCACCTACAATTTTATCGAATATTTCATCTCCGGAGATTAGTAGTGAACTTCTTTTTGTAGAAGCCACAGGTATCAGCTGTGTTTGTGTTTTAGTCCCAGTTCCCCAGCTGACAGTCCCACAGCCCAGGTGTTGAGTAGTCACTGTCCCCTGAGGTCAACCCCATGGGTAGTTTCTGTGTGGGCTCAGTATTCCCAGTGGGATTTTAACTAATTATTCAGCCTAAAGGCCTAACTTGAGCCGCCTTTGGGGCCAAACCTAATTCAATATACAGTCTCACCTCTCAGTGAAATAGGAGTGTTTGTGTTACAACCACTGGAGAGATGTGTCTGCAAACCTTTTTGTTGTCAAACCTGAAGTTTTATAGTGTCAGAGCACTGCAGCATGTGGGTTACTTGGAATTTGTTTGCAGCCTGTCAGCAGACAAGCCTTGTTGTTTTCATCCCCATCTTGTTTATTGTTGTTTAGTTGTTTTTTTTTACAGTATTAATACTTTCAAGGGCTCATAGGATATTTAAATTTAATATAAGAGTCCGCTGTGAAATTGGTGCAAAGAGGATTGTAGAGTTTCCATTAACCTTTTGGGTACATGCATGTTCTGATCTTGACTGTCTGAACAAAAGACACCCTCGTGTTTTTATGTATTCATTCTGTTCTGTAATTTAACCACAGACCTTGAGTGAATGTACAACTTTGTTTTATTTTGGTTAAAAAGAAAGCATTGTGTACAATATCACCCTGCAGGAGTGGACTGAAGCAGGGCTTCATAACATTAGGAAACCATCTGCATGTTTTGTTTCTGCTGAATACAGCATTAACAGTATTGTGATTAAGTCACATTCTCTTGGCAGTTTTGTTTTTCCCCATCATCATAGTGTCCAATCGTTTCTTCAGGATCTTTAGCATCTCAGCCACTAAAATCTACATCAGATGTGCATCAAAGACACTGAAAGTAACTGCAAACAGCCAAATGTATTATTGAAATGCAACTCACTCCAAATATTTTGGTGAATTGCAACTGTTGAAATTCAAAATGATTATGCTGCCACACACTGAAGCTGACGCTTATCTGTTCACATTTGTTACAGTCGTCAAATTAAGAAAACATGAAACTGTGAAATGTTCTATTCTAACAATCTTTAGTTGATTTTTATAGCAATTGAATAAGATTTCATTCTTTATGTTTATGTAATTCTTTTTCGTTTTGTTTTGTTGGGGTTTTTTTAGCCATTAGGACACGGACTTACCACTGTGGTTTGGATAATTGTCTTGCTGCAAAACCCAACTGCATTTGAGCTTGGGATCACAAACTGATGGTCGGACTTTCACCACCACCGTGTTTGACTGCTCTTGCTCTTCTGAATTGATTTTAGGTTTAATCAAGATGCTACAGGAAGGATGCCTTCTGAAAATTTCCCCTTTTCCCCACCCTCAGCTCACAAAATATTTTTCCAAAAGTCTTAGGTTGACTTTTGACCATCTCATACTTATTGGTAAATATGAGATGGTTCTTTTTGGTCTGTTTGGTCGGCGGTGGTTTAACCTTAAGCCAGCCATTTTAGCTGAGACTAAATATTATTGTTGAATCATAAATGCTGACCATAAACCAGACAAGTGAGGCCTGCAGAGCTTCAGATGTTAGTTTGGTTTCTTATTGGATGAGTTTGTTGATGTGCTTTTAGAGTAGTTTTGGTAGGTGAGCCACTCCTGGGAAGGTTCACCAATGTTCCATGCTTTCTCCATTTGTGGATAATTGTCTTTACCGTTTACTGGGATCTCGTAGTTTTAGAAGTAGGTTTATAACATCTTCCAATCTAATAGATGTCAACCCCACAGGTAGTTAAAAATCTGTCCATATGTTTGTTGCTTGTCGAGATTGTTAAGCCTACTTCATGTTGCCAGCGAGGACCTTTGGGATTTCTTGATTCTTAAGCTCCTTCAAACTGCTGAAGGTTAAACATTTCCTCGTTCATGTTCCTCCTTTGAGTTTTTGTGCTGCGGTTTACAAAATTGTTATTCCAGTAAATCATATTCAAGTCAAAACTATGTTCACCAGACATTATGATTTCTGATCTTCATCGACATGAAGGCATTGAGTTCTTGCGCTGATACTGGGTGATATAGAGCTGATAGGCCGATTGTGTTTTTTTTTTTTTCTGTTTGCCCACAAGATGCCCTCCACTTCCCCATCTGTTGCTGCTACGCTGAGCAGTTGGGAGGCAATCATTTATTGCCGTTCATCATCAGTTGTCGTTTGGCGTTACTTGTTTGGTCGGTTGACTTGTTTTTGACGAGCATTGCATAGTTTCCAACTTAGAAAACAGGATGGCGAAAGTGTGTTTTGCATTCCACTGGAATTCATATTGAGGATTGTGTGTGGGCACGCTGAGAGAGTTATGTGTGTGTAACATGATCCCATTGAGTTACTTATTGTCATAGTTCAGTAGTGTAGGTATAGGGGGAAATGTTTGAATTTTCGGCGCTTCAGCTTGGATTGGTTGAATCATAAGAGCTGGGATTACGTAGCAGCCTGGTTCCATCAGATTATATTCTACAATTTTCAGAGAAAATTCAAAAAAATCAGAGGATTAATCTGTACATCCACTATAAAGTCAGTACCAATGCTGTGCCCAAACAAAACGAATGCAGGAAAAATGACCCAATTTCAAATACTTAATTATAAAACCCTACAGGAAATAATAAGTCAACTAAGCTCCAGTTCCTGCTGTCTGGATGTTTTACCCACACATTTCTTTAAGAAAGTCCTGCCTGTCGTTGCTTCTGATCTGATCCAAATAGTAAACTCATCGCTCTCGTCAGGCGTTTTCCCCCAGGCTTTGAAAACAGCAGTAATCAAACCACTTATAAAAAAGAACAATCTGGACAAATCACTAATGCAGAATTACAGGCTGACCTCTGACCTCCCATTCATCAGCAAAGTTATTGAAAAAGCTGTGTGTAAACAATTAACTAGCTTCCTAACTATAACCAACCTCTTTGACTCCTTCCAGTCTGGTTTCCATGGTTACCACAGCACAGAGACCGCCCTCGTAAAAGTGTTCAATGACATCCATATAAATACGGACTGTGGCAGAACCACAGTGCTGGTTCTGTTGGACCTCAGTGCAGCTTTTGACACTGTTGACCATGACATATTACTGAATCGACTGGAGAGTTGGGTCGGACTCTCCGGTCCAGTGCTAAACTGGTTTGAATCCTACATAAAGAACAGGGATTTCTTTGTTTCAATTGAAAACTTTTCATCAAAGAGGTCAAAGGTCACATGTTTAGGTACCCCAAGGTTCAATCCTAGGACCCTTTTATTCAATATTTATATGCTCCTACCAGCTCAGGTTATAAAAGGAAATAATATTAGCTACCATAACTATGCAGATGACACACAGCTCTACGTTACAATGTAGAGCTGTGTGACTCAGAACCCATCCAATCACTGAACAGATGCTTAGAACAGATAAATGTGTGGATGTGCCAAAACTTTCTCCAGCTGAACAGAAACAAAAACCAGGAAGGTAGAGCACATAACACCAGTTTTAAAGTCCCTACACTGGCTCCCTGTAGCTCAAAGAATAGACTTTAAAATACTGTTGTTAGTTTATAAATCACTGAACAGCTTAGCACCACAATACATTGAAGATCTGCTGTTGTTATTGTATCAACCTTCCAGACCTCTCAGGTCTTCTGGTTCTGGTCTGCTCTGCATCCCCAGAACCAGAACCAAACGAGGAGAAGCAGCATTTAGCATCTATGCACCACAAATTTGGACCAAACTTCCAGAAAACTGTATAATAGCTGAAACACTGACCTCTTTTAAATCTCGACTAAAAACCCACCTGTTTAGGATTGTATTTGAAATGTAATCAATTACACATTTAATGATGGAACTTGACTTAATGCCATATTTTGATTGTTGATTCTATGTTGCATTGTGTTTCTGTGTTTGATATGATGCAAAGCACTTTGAAATGCCTTGCTGCTGAAATGTGCTATGCAAATAAAATTTGATTGATTGATTGATTCATTGATACAATCAAGACTTTTTGTACAGAAACTAATCATTACAGGGCAGTTTAGATGTGGTTGCTAATGGGGCTATGAGAGCAACATGTTTACTGATGCATTCATTTTATTTGTAAATCTGAGATGATTTAACCTTGAACCAGATTGCTGAACAACAGATAGAGCTTTAAATAACTTGGACAGACATGAAGTCCCTTTGTTTTCTGTTGTTCTTTGATTGCTTTTTTAACTGATTACTGGCAGAGTGATACATGGGATCATCTGCTTGTCACATTATACAAAATATTTATGATGAGAAGCACCATAATAATGTAAACCACTATTTTTATTTATTAACTTTTTTTTGCACTTTTTTTTTACCTAGGGTTTCACAAAATTAGTAAGATTTGGGATTTGCTATATTTTTGTTGAATATTTCAATGTCCTGCCTCCAGCAGATTCAGTACTAACAGGCTAAATATACTGTTTTATATTCTGTACCATAGCCCAATCAGAAATGTATTAGTACTATTGCACCATTTGAGATGTTAAATTATGATATATTGTCAATAGATTTGTGTCACTGTGGCATGAAATAGAAATAGGAAATATTTTTTGACTTTTTCTTATTTAATCTATCATGTAAGGAACAAAAACAGTATACAGATTGCTATTTCTTTGATTTATTCTGTTGTAGAACCCTAAAAGTGAATTATTGCACAAAAGACAAAATAGTTGTTTTTTTTTACATGTTAGTATTATATATATATTAGTAGCCATCAGCATTGTGGAGCCTGAAATCCTTCACGAAGTCCTGGCAAATTTCAATTCAAAATCAGTTTAAGTCAACCAAGAAGTCTGTTTCCGAGAGCTTAGTAGCACATTGTCACAAATTCTAAAAAGCAATGTTTAAAAATGCTTTTTGTTTCTTCACAAAGAAAATAAATGCTTAAGGAGAAGACAGGGAGTGCTAGTAGTTTGCTAGAAAATGATGTCCGGCCTTGTAATATTTTTCCAACTTTACGTACAAGACAAAGTTCTGTGCTGCATTCATTCGGGTTAGACTTCACTGGAAGAAAAGCTGATTTGTTGATCTGGCTCAAAGGAGGGACTTTAACTTAATTCATGACTTTGATAAACAAGACCTCAATTATCCTTGCTCAAACATGTCTGTTAGTGTAAAAAGACAAGTGAGTAAACAGGACTTCTGATATCATATTGGAAATGGTAAAAGACTAAATAAAAACAAATTTTGTGACTTTTCAGGCAGTTTCTGAAACTCAAAATAAAATGTTAGTTATGTCCATTCTATGGGTTAAATTATCTCGAAAAGGGTAATTAATTTCATTAACTCAAACACGAACTGAAGCATATTGTAAATCTTAATATTTCAAATCTTTTATTTCTCTTGATGATTTTCTGCTCACAGCTGATGGAAATAAACCACTTAATATAGCATTATCAAATCAGACCAATAAAAAACTTAATGAAAGGTATGTTCAATACCTGCTCAAAGGTTTCTTTTTTTTTTTTTTTTTTCTCAAAAGGTACGCCAGTGTCGTCAGAACGCCCATTATGTTTTTAATTGACGTGTATATGCGATGCCAGTTTGTCAGTAACTCTAAGAGATGTGAGGTGTTCCTTTTATTAGGCCCGAGCAGCAAAGCGCTGCGAAGGCCTATTGTTTTCATACTGTTTATTATTTACTTTGTTCCCCCTTCACCACTATTTACCTTCACAAGCACGTACAGGGGCGTCGCCCAGGCACAACGTACATTGCATGTGGTGTCAACAAAGTCGCTGCGCACCCACTGATCTCAGTCACACGTCATGGACAACAGACAACCTTGTCGCCTTTTCTGTCTCCTTTCATATCTGTCAAATTGTACCATAACACAACGACCTAAAACAGGAAGCGTTTCTGTCCGACGCGAGCCATCGATTAATCACGCAGATCAAGCCTGTTTGTTCACCTGCGTTAAACCAACATAAAAATATCCGTTATTGACTGCTTGCTTTTTTTCCTTCTTATTATTTTTCAGTGCATGGAGTAGTTCAAGTAAATCTGTTCATCAGAAACGGTGAAACCTTTTCTGACTCTCATCACGTTTCGCTCTTCCCCCTCAGGAGTTTTACGATCACGCAAAGACGTTGTGGCAGGATGACGGCGTCCGGGCGTGCTTTGAGAGATCCAACGAGTATCAGCTAATCGACTGCGCACAATAGTGAGTAACTTTGAGCGACGCAACTTTTCAGCCGTCCACTTTGCAAATATTTTTAATAGATTGCTGCAGTTATTTAAAATGCAATGAAATGGCCCTTAAGTGCAGGGATTTAAAAGGAACAAACCAGTATTGATACATTCAGAGTCATATTCTGCTGCTCGTCATTAAGAAAAATCTATGTGGTTCTTTGAACTGATTCAGGATGAAGTCCCCGGAGATTAATTAAAAATAAATAAATCAATAAAAATATTTTTCTACAATATATTTATTCATTTGGTTGATTTACGGTTACTCTTAAATTTCAGTCATATCATTGAAATCCAACTTGACTAAAAATCAAAAAATAAAAATGTAGAAAATTTCTAAAAGGTTGTCACAGTCTAAAAAAAAACTGCTGCTCATGTTCACTTAGATAAAAAAAATATCAATTTAGAGCAAGCTATAAAGGACACCAGGTTCAGGACATTATAATTATGGTTCATCCTTCACATTTGAGTTCATTTTTAACTTTCTAGCACTTCCTTCTTTCTACATTTTTAAATAAACACAGACAATAATTCAAATATTACAAATTTCAATGTTTTTCTGGCTGATTTAAATGTGTAGACATCCTTTTATCATCTCTTCCAAAATACAGAGGTGAAAATTCATACTTTATGTATGCTTACCGTCGTTGGAAGTGGATTTTATTTCTGTGTCACAGAATTATACAGATGCTCTGATAAAACATTAATGGTCAGGATTGTGTTTTTATGGAAAATGTTTGGGTTTTTTTGTTGTTTTTTCTCACTAATTACTGTAACCAGTGGTGTCTTATTCCAGTTATCAAGCTCAGACATCTGGAATCTTTAAATGCTAGGATTCATCAGACATGCAGTAACTGTAGTGAAAAGGTCAGTACTGAGAGTTTTGTGAAATTTGAAGATGTGGTGAGGAGGAGGATGAGCGACCGGTCCCCTGGGGACTGGAAGTGGACCCTGCTGCTCCAAACGTTTTTGTTCATTTCATTGCTGTAGATATTGTTCTAAAACCGAGTTCATTTGGTTTACATTTATCTTCTAACCTTAGTCATTCCGCTCAGGACATGTAAAAGAAGAAGAAAAAAGTGATCTATATGTGTTAAAATTCATTAATTAATTACTCAAAATGAACTTGTTTAAGCCCTGTTTTAAATTTTGTATTGCTAAAGCGAAAACAAAAATGTTAATCTGGCAAGCAGCTATGAAATTGACACAGCAGTATTTAAAAAAACAAAAAAACAAGTGACTGGTTGAATATTTTTCTTACATATTTAGTTATTAAGGTATTTTGTATTTTTTTCATATCAGATTCATCAACTCTGGGACTTACTGTTTGAGCTTTTTGGATGATATTCATATTTTTCAAACACAGAAGCTCTTAATACTGTCATCTGATCTTCAAATATCAACAACTGCCTGTAAACTATTCGCCACAGTTCCTGTCCAATTTTAACCCAAACCAGCTAAGTTTTGACTTTAGAGACGAATCTCGCCGCAGAGACCAGACTTTATGTGCTGACTCACTTCTCAGATCCATTACCGTAAAGAGAATAAAATAATCTGTTTAATGTGAGTGAGTCAAGTCCTGACACATCATGGGAACAATTACTGTGGCTAAGACAGAGGTATATTAATGGTGGACTGAATATCTATGTGATGTAGTGCTGCTCCTTCATTTTTCCTGACATGAATAGATAATAACATAATTTCTGTATTTAAAAAAAAAAAAAAATTCCGGCTTGGAGTTCGGACTCTAGAAGCTTGATGCATCTTTGCTTTGTCCCCTTTGTTTATTTCAATGCCCTCTTCAATTGTCAAAGAATAATTAGGCATAAAAATACATAAAGCGTACTGTGTATTTTATAACCCAGTTGTGAAAGATTCTGTAATTTCTTGGCTCTCTCGATGTGCTTTTGACCCCAGTCGGATGTTTTGTTGAGACAGCTGTGACCCTGTTTTGCACTATTAGCAGTCCGCAGTGTTTCTCCGAAGTCCTCTTGATAAACATGAATTAAATCTACAGGAAACATTCAGGCTGAATGTGGAATTTATTCAGTTTTTACATGAAGGTGCTAAAAGATCCGACCCTCCAGTGGCATCTAGTAGAAGCCACGGTTATTACAGTTAACTCAAACTAACAAAATAACAAAAAGTGAAATTGAGAAATCATTTTTATTAACTGAAATAAATAGAAATGGTCATTAATTAGCTATAGCTAACTGAAACTGTATTGTACATTTATAAAACTAGCAAAAATACTGAAATTATAGATAAAATACACTTTGTTTACATGTTTATGAATCAACTTATTAGCCTTTCGAACTGATGTGAAATATACAGTATATATATATATATATATATATATTTTTTTTTTCCCACACAAGTGTCGGCACATTACCATACTCCATACGATTCCTAGCAGAACGTGTGCTAGTCCGCAAAATGGTGACATCAAAAGTTGGGAGAAAACACCAGTCAGCTGGTTGTCCCACAATAATTTAAAATAAATTTGAAAATCTTGTTGAGTATTCATTATGCAATCAATTTATACATAATCACAGTACAATACATTGGCGTTTTTGAATTCTGCACCCAAATATTAACAAAAATATGAAAAAACTGAAGCTACTACTAAAACTAATAAAAACTAAGCTAAAACCAAACAGTAACTAACTAATCAAAACTAGCAAACTCGCTCTTAAAAACTACTGAAAACTAATTTATTCAGATGAAAAGTCACAAAGAAATAAAACTAAACTATATTGAAAAACCCCAGAAATCGACACAGCTTCACTCTGACGACACACACAGTGTTGTGTGTGTCTTTCCATGCTGACCACAAACCTTAACATATTTCATTGAGACTTAATGTCATTACAACACAAAGCAGTGCATCATTGTGAAGTGGAAGGAACATAACACATGGTTTCCAAAAATAAAGAAAAATACAAATCTGAAAAGTGCTACAGGCATTTGCATTCGGCCTCCTTTACGCTGATACTCTTAATAAAATCCTGGCCCACCACTCTCCTTCAGAAGTCACCTGGTAAGTGGTGTTTAGTTTAATCCCAGTGTAAATCCAGCTGTTTTGTGATGGTCTGAGGTTTATTAGAGAACAAACGGCATCATGAAGACCGAGGAATACCGCAGACTGGTCAGGGAGGAAGTTGTGGAGAGGTTTAAAGCTAAATTAGATTATAAAACATTATTTGAAGTCTTCCACAAATTACTGGGGTCAATCCTTTGGCAGGAAAATGACTCAAAGCACTCACATGACTACTTTGGATCAAAGCTTGTTTGTGGTATAGTCCAAGTCCAAACCTAATTCCATTTGAAAGTCTGTGGCAAGACTTTGTAAATGTTTGCAGATACTTTTCAGGCCATTTGACTGAGCTTGAGTTATTTCACAAAGTTAGTATAGAAAGAGCCCAAAAGATCCAGTTGGCTGAATACAGAAGAACACAATATTTAGATTTTTTTTTAAGGCAAAATGAGGCACCGACCCCCATTAAAATGTATTTTGACGTTCCCATAGACATCAAAATTCTGCAGTAATTTTGTCTGAAAATCCCATTTAAACACATCGAAGTGACAAAAGACGAGGGCGATGTTTCAGGTCGGCACCTCTGTTCATTACATTTCACACTCTGTTTTAAAATATGAGAGTCCGGCATTGAGTTGGTCCTGAAATATCGCTGACCTCATTCAGAAATCACAAATATTTACTTCATATCAGAAGCCACACTGGTGAATTTCCATTTTTGCCAATGTTTTGTCTCTCACACCGTGGAGCATCGCAAAGCGAGGGGGAAACTTGAGCTCCAATGTAAAAATGTATCGGCTGCTGACATTTCCTCTCAGCTGTTTTTCCAAAGCCTCTTCCAGAAATGGGAGCGTGGCGGTGAAACTGCAGCAGTTTTTAGTGGCGGTGAAACTGCAGCAGTTTTTAGTGGCGGTGAAACTGCAGCAGTTTTTAGTGTTTGGGAGCAAGCACGGCTGAGACCGAGTCATCTACAGATAAGAGGATGTCTAGAGAAGGAGGAGGCGGGGAGGATACCTTACTGCTCCGCTCAAGACTACCAGCTTTCCACCTTTTCTGCCTTGCAGCATGAAGTCATTCATCTTCAGTCTAACATGTATTGGATTTATATGCTGTCCTCTGTTTAAAAAAAAAAAAAAGACTTGAAGAGCAAGACAATATTCCTTCTCTCTTATCTCCCCTCACATGTTTGAGATAGTCCAGTCCGGCGTTTTGTTCCCTCCCCCTTCTTGCTCACACGTCCAGCACAAAAACACAAACTGATCCTGATCCCTGCTCTTATTTTCTTTTTGCTCCTCCTCCATCTTCCGTCTCTTCATTCGTCTGTCTGTCTTTTCTCTGGAGCAGCTCCAGCTGAACAAGATTGGGAGCTGGTAGACTATTAATAGCTCCTGTAGTTGCGTCTCCATGGTTATGGCGCTGCAGGCCCGGGTGGCAGGGAGCTATTTTTGAAATGTGCTCCGTAATGTCAATCAGACGCCACTACGCTTCCATCCTGCCTTTTTTTTTTCTTGCTGATCCACATTTGGAAAATAAAAGAATCTCACTTTTTTTTCTTTATTTTTTGTTACTTTTAAAATTAGCATGAAGTTGTTGGGTTTTTTTGTTGATTATGTATTTTTTTCCTAATTCCACCAAATTTCTGTGAAATAAGAACTACTGCCAGTTGTGTTTGCAGTGCTGTGCAAAACCACTCAAACCCCTTGAACTTCTCCACATCGTCAAATTACAACCACAAGCTGCTTTGCTTTTTATACGGACGATAAGTGATGGACCAATATAAAGCTGAGCTGCAATGCTTACCTTCACAAAAGATATCAAATAGATCCCGTAGAAATATGGAATAGTCTAATTTCGGATTTGTCTTTGTTAAGTTAGACCTCGCATTACAGATTTGAGGTCTAACTCATTACTACCTTTACGGTAGTAATGTCTACCTTGAAGGTTAGTTTGCTAATTTTTGCATAAGAAAAAACACATCAAAATAAAAAAAATGTGTCATCTTATATTTCCAATTTGGTAGAATTACAGCATTCAAAAAGTACTTTCACTTGGTGAAGTGGGAGAAATAAGCTAACATATGAATTAAATTGGTTTACAGTGTATTATTTAGAATCAAAATCGGTGATGGTAAATATGCAAAGGGGAGCTCTAGTTTTAGTATAAAAGGAACATTAAAGAGTTTAAGAAAAAAATGCAATAATGAAATGGATATCCAAAATGGCTGACTTAATCTAAGGAAAACATTACACCGACTTGCATTAATGCAATTTAAAAAAAGATTTGAAAAACGCAAACAAAAATCTCAAGGCACCTAGGAGAGTTTAGCTTGTATATGTAGTGGAGACATATGCAAATATAAGGTGTATTTAAGTCAATTAAGTTGGGACCTCCAAATTTATCTACAACTAAATAAGGCAGATGTCAAATTTCCAACTCTAAGCCTTTGAGGGAACACTGTTGGGATACAGCCCTTATTTTCAGTTCAACTGGAACAGTTTCTAACCTCATCATTACACATGTATTTTTGTGCCATAAATAAATATCATTTTCCTTACCCTGCTGTCCGTGTTTCCTTCCAGCTTTCTAGACAAGATCGAGATTGTGAAACAGAATGACTACACTCCAACAGATCAGGTGGGTTATTAACGCTTTTCTAAATGCTGTTCCATATTTCAACAACAAAAATGTAGTGTTGCTGCCAAGCAACTGAAATCTGTGTCAGTGAGCTTATACATATAGCTCCATTTAAAAATATATATTTTCAAGTTGAGGATCACCAATTTATTTGCAGAAATGTATAATCGCACCAGTCCAGTTATATAGGCAGTTGCACTCAATTAAATTGTCATATTCGACAACATTGTATCATCCGTAGAGGGAGAACATGAAGCCATTGGCAGCAATAGCTCCTCTTGCAGCAAAGCCTTTTTAATATTTTGTGTTTTGTTTTTCTCCCCCAGGATTTGCTTCGATGCAGAGTTTTGACTTCTGGGATCTTCGAAACAAGATTTCAAGTAGACAAAGTCAATTTCCAGTAAGTAAAAGTAACAAGAAGATCTAGATTTATCTTTCTAGACACTTTCTTGCTGCATCATGGTGAACATCAGGATAAAAACACCACTTTCTCCAGATGATGGCAGTGTTGCGCATGTTTTGAAGTCTCGATGCGTCTTGTTTGATCTCCACAGTATGTTCGATGTTGGAGGTCAGAGAGACGAGCGCAGGAAATGGATTCAGTGCTTTAATGGTAAGATATGTTAATTTCTCCTTCTTCTTGCCTTACTTTTTTATTTTATAGTGCATGTGTAAATCAACTTTTTTTTTTCTTTCTTTTTTTTTTTTGGTCCACAGATGTGACGGCCATCATCTTTGTAGTGGCCAGTAGCAGTTACAACATGGTGATCAGAGAGGACAATCAGACCAATCGACTACAAGAGGCCCTCAACCTCTTCAAGAACATCTGGAACAACAGGTGACGGCAACAGAAAGTTCACTTTATCTTTTGCAAAAGAGGAACCACAACTTTAGTGAAATATTTTAGCTACATATTTATAGGAGAGCCACGTTATGTCCATGTTTTAATTTGGAGGATTCAAAATGTTCAAACTCTTTTTTTTATTCCTTTTTACATTTCTTTCTCCAACATATCTGAGCATTTATTTAGTTGAATTGTATATGAAAAATGCCACAGTACAGGTGGGAAAAGATTGGCAAAGATTCATCTTTCTTACACTAAAGAGTCACTCAATGTATGATTTGAAATATTTGACTACGCAGCAGCGTTTTGGCCTTTTAATATCTTTCTCAAGATCAATATTCAGGGATCAGTCAGCTGATTATGAACTGGATTTGAACCTTGTGATTAATGCTGCAGACTTATTTGGAATAAAATTGAAGGTATGCAGGAAATGTTGGCACACAGTCACAATAAAATGACCTGGGAAAAGCTATACATTTTCATCTGGAATAGCTCTGAGTTTTAAAGCGGAGGTTGTGTAGGACTCCGGTCTTAACGCTCGGGTCTGTTTTGCTGTTGCAGGTGGCTGCGGACCATTTCTGTCATTTTGTTCCTAAATAAACAGGACCTGCTCGCGGAGAAAGTAATCGCAGGGAAATCTAAAATCGAGGAATACTTCCCTGAATTTGCTCGCTACACTACACCTGATGACGGTAAGGGGTCAGAAACAGACACAGACTTTGACTGCCTGCACAATGACACCTGAACAAATAAATATAAAGACCTATACAAATATAAAATATAAAACACTTTTGTCTGTCAATATATTTTACCCAAAACTCCTTAGCTGGCATTTTTTTTATATTAACCCAGTTCAAATTGATTAAAGGAATGCTTTGTTATTCCAGTTATGCAATAAAACGTTTATATTCTTATTTTACAAAAAAGGATGTGAATGATTGTATTTCTGATATTGTAAGGCTTAGGTGGTTTAATAGAGAATCTACAGAATGTGCCTATTTATTTATCCAATAATTGTCAGAATAACCAATAGATTAATCAATCGATTAGAGAAATAGTCTTTACTTGCAGCCTGAAAAAAAAATGCAAAAAAGCAAAGAGATATCATAACCTGAATATTTGGTAGTTTAAATTGAAATATTATGAATTTTCAATGTTGTGTAGTTAAAGTTGGTATAAATGCCAAAACCTTTGGTAAAATAGTTACGGCAGGATTAGGAATTTGACTCTGGAAAGTGTTTTGCATGACAGAAACGGTCGAGAGCTCAGGAGTGTCCCAGTCACTGACCAACTATGCAAATGTAGTTTTCAAGTTACCTTGTAATTTAAACTTCTGCTATAGCGAAACACTTGGAGATGCGTTCGTTGCACATAATGAACACATTATGTACAATGTGTCAAAAGATGTTCTTCCACACTGTCGTGCACACTCCTAATCCCCGCAAGGTGGAAACCTCAGATAATCTGTGATTTCTCTTTTGTCTGACAGCGACACCAGAACCTGGAGAAGATCCTCGTGTTACAAGAGCAAAGTACTTCATAAGAGATGAGTTCCTAGTAAGTCCTTGTGCTGAACTTGTGTTGCGCTTGAACTGATATTTTGAGTTCCTATGTGCCAACGATAAAAGTGATGAGAACTATGTATTGCTTCTTTTTTTAGCAAACTGTATGGTAGAGAAATCATATCTCCACAAACATAAGTTCTGCTCTTGAAAAACATTCCCCTTTGTAAAATGCTTCTTTAGGAGACTTCTCGCATAAAAAAAGAGGAATTTGTATCACTAAACAGCAAACCGTAGTTGCATTTAATCGTATGGTATTTATTTCTGCTCTCATTGAACAAACAGCGGAGGAAATAGTAAAAGTGACATTAACTACAGCACAGGCAGTTTTTTGGAATTTATTATGACGGTGATAAATCAAAATCTTTATACAGGAGACGAGCATGGTGTAGGCTGTGTAATAATAAAATCAGATCAGATGTGTAAATATGTATAACGTGGGACATATTTTCCTGAGTCTACTGGGGATATGATTTAATAAGAGTTGTCTTCTTCCTACTTCTTTGAACTGCATATGAAAGTTTTGAATTGTTGTGTTTGATTATTATTATGACATATTTTTTCTTTCTTCCTAATTATTTTATTTTTCTCTGACATTTTACTTGTTTGAAATAAGTAACGATTTGATTTATGATGAGAAATTTATTACGGTAAACAATAAACGACACAAAACGATAAACGCCCACCGTTAAGCTGAACAATATTTCTATTTTTTTTATGAATATCCAGACATATGAAGTCGCTTGCTGATGCGTATAGCGAAGGACAGCACTCTTAATTTATTCCACTCCAGAGTTTTCTGATTTCTGTAATCGGCTCATCCTTTTCTTTTTCTTTTTTTTTGGATACATCAGCTTTATTTTGAATTTCGAAAATGTGAAACGAGCCCCGCGCGCGTACAAGTAGAGGTCAGTGATTTTGTATTGTTTTTCTCGCACCGCCTGCAGAGGATCAGCACAGCGAGCGCGGACGGGAGGCACTACTGCTACCCCCACTTCACCTGCGCCGTCGACACGGAAAACATCCGCAGGGTCTTCAACGACTGTCGAGACATCATCCAGCGGATGCACCTGCGGCAGTACGAGCTGTTGTGATGGGAACGCCAAAAAACATCGTCTCCATTTAAAAACAGGAAAGAAAGAAAGAAAAAAAAAAAAGACACTGAACACTGGGTCTCTGAACTCCCCTCTTCCACCGATGTGTGTTAGTGCCTGCTGCAAAAAAATGAGGCCAAAGTACACACACGCACACACACACACACACCCACCCGTGCAGTAAACACACCATAAACCCAGAGCTTACCCCTGATGCAACGTCCCCATGGGATGTGGGATTTGATGAAGGGGTTTCAAGGGATGAAAATATAAGTAAAATAAAGACTCAAACCTCCAGCTTCAGCCATATCCTGAGCTCCTCACCTTTTTTTGTTGTTTGTTTTGTTTTTTTGTTGTTTTTTTTTAAAAGTCAAGTATTGTCCCCCGTCACCCTCCTGAGAGCGGCCTAGTCTGGACAGCTTAGAGATTTTGTTACATCTGCGTCGACAAAAACCAAGAGAGCTAAAAAAGAAAAAGAAAAAAAATGACTGGGAAGAGAACTGTTGAAATACTGCAAATAGAGAATAAATGTGTCACCAGTAGATCAGCAGAACACTGTATCTAATGAGATAAATAAAAAAAAAAAAGAAAACTAAATGGAATTTTAAAAAAACAAACAAACAAAAAAAAACTTTAAGAAAACACACACACAAGCACTGTGCTCAGGACTTAACTTGAACCGTGTAACACCAAACCTTCCCGTCGCTCACAGACATCTTGGGATCCGGCTCATCGGTCCTGCTTTCTGGACAGCAAGCCCTCAGGAAGGCGGATCCTCCGTTCTGTCCTCAGGCCGCTGGGCTCTGTCGAGGTGCCAACTCCTTCATCCCGAGTGAGATTTTGAGTTTTAAACGATCGACTAGAACAGACGCTCAGGAAGGAGACGGGCGGCTGGGGAAGGAGCTGTTGATGAGACGACGCCGGGCTCGGGGCTCGCTGACTCTTTCGGAGCCGTTTCACCAGTCGACTCTGCCTCGTCGGCAGCGGAGCCAAACTAAGGAGAACATGTTGAATTTAAAAGAGAGAGAGAAAAGAGAAATAAAAAAATATTGCCAACTTTTGTGGAATCAAAGAGGATGAGGCTGCATCCTCCAAACAGTACAGTACCGTATAAATTAACAAGAACTCTCATCCTGTTTTACTGTCTCCACAGCTGTTTTTGTCTGTGTAGACTTAGTGCCATTGTGCCCTGTGTGCTCATTCTTTATCTGTTTTGCCTACTCTCTTTTCTTTTTTTTTTGTTTGTTTCTCACCCCCTCTTTTGTTCCTCACCTCTTCCCATTTGCACCTTCCTCAAAGTGTTTTTTGTTTTAAGTGAAAACTGAAATGTTACAACAACCCAGAACTTTGGAAAAAGAAGACAGCAAACCCCCCCTGCCCTCCCTTTCACCCTGTTTTTTTTTTTTGTTTTGTTTTGTTTTTTTGTATTCATGTGGTTCAACGCCCCGCCCGCCCGCCCGGCGCCTCCCTGCCATTCCTCTCCCATCATTCCTCCCGCTCACCTCCTGCTTCTTTGTACGTACGTCTTTACTTTACTGCTGAACTATTATTCTTGTACAGACTGTAAAATGTATTATTTTGTACAACTTTATTGAAGAAAAAAGAAAAAAACAAGAATTAACTTTTAGAAGATCCCTGTGCCTTGATCACGACTGTACGTGTGTAATGAGCTAAAGTGGGTGTCATACTGCGCTGTATAGCTTGGCCAATCCTCCTCCTGACTCCTCACCATCCTCGCTTTTCTCTCCCCCTCGTCTTTCTTTAAAACCGCCCCTTTCCGTATCTTCCCCATCTTGCTCTTTCTGTCCTCGCTTTTCCTCCTCAGAGACGACGAAAAAACCATGTGTAGCTTTTGTAGTTTTTTTTTGTTTTGTTTTGTTCTTTTCTCCCCCCCCTTCCCCTCTTTCTCTCCTTCCCACCTCCTCCCCCAGTTCCCCCGTTATGATTTAAATGTCTATTTTTGGATCCATATACCCCAAAAAGATAAATATATGAAATGTATATGGGTTTAAAAAAAAATAAAAGTATTTTATTAGAATCAAATGAACCTTGACAAATTGTACACTTGATAGTGTGCGTATTGCTATAACTTAAATCCTTTCAACTGAAGTTGTGTTCGGGTTTCTTTTGTTTGTCTTCTATTGCAGAGAATGAATTTTTTTTTCTTTTCTTTTTTTTTTTCCAAAGAATGCACTGGAGGTGACTGATACCCGATTCACAATACTTAAATGATAAAAAAAAAAGAGAAAAAAAAATATGACAAAAATAAATCGGTTTAGTTTGTTTTTGCAAAGCAGATGCAGCCTGTACGTTATTGGTTAATCTGTGTCCTCGTCTTTGTTGAATGTACACGTTAAACCTGATTTCACTTTAAGGACAAAGAGCTCTAATAAATAAAATTCTAAGAAATATTGTCCTGCAGCTGTAGACGGCTTCAGGCCGGTCATTTAACCTAAGAAGCACACGCCGCTATTTTCTGCTCTCACCACCTGGATTTGTCGTTTTTGCCGTTATCGCTTCATTTTGCTCAGTGGGGAGGGGTGCTGTAAATCCGTGCCCGGGGAAGTGAAGTTTCCCGTTCGTTTAGCCGACGTTTCCTCTTCAGATACAGAATCTGTTTATTTCAGCCAGCATCGATGCAAAGTGCAACTCTGACGGGAGAGCCTCCAGTTGTGGAGCACAGCGCTATCCCCAATAATGGCGCTCGAAGGTTTCACTGGTGGAGTCCGCAAAGAAAAATTCAAGTATTTCAGCAGATTTTCTTGAACCACAGCAGCATAAACCTGTGTAACATATTTCACAACTTTCATATTTTTGAATTTGTTCTATGGGAGAGTGGTGGATAATATTTAGGTGCATCTCAAGAAATTAAAAAAAATCAAAGTACATTTATTCTGATAATTCAATTCAGAAAGTGGAACTATTATAGATTAATTACACAGAGATATATTTCTATGTTTTATTTCACTTTCTTTTGATTTGTAGTTTCTGAGAATACTTTTGTTTTATGAAAGAATAGACAACTTTCACAAATCGGGTAAGCAGCAAAAATGTATTGCTCAAGAATCAGAGTGTTGTAACTAAGTTTAATCGTGGAAAGGTAAGTGGAAGGAAAAAGTGTGGAAGAATAAACGTCAGCTGCTGGAGTCTGTAAGACTCTACTGAATCAGAGACAAAGTCGGAAGCTTCCGCTTGGACTGAAAACAATGGCAGGATTGTTATTCAGTGATTCAAAGTTCTTTTTTACAGCTGAAAATAAACTTTGTATTTCATCAAGGCCCCAGAATCTGGATGGAGAAGAAGAGAGACCAAGTTGCTTGATATGCATTGTGAAGTTTCCAGAGGTTGATGATTTTATCAAGGTAAAGGTAAAGCGGTCTACCAGGTAGTTTTATAGTGTTTATGCTTCCCTCTCTCTTTTTTTTTTTTGTTAAAAACTGCCTTGAAGGCTTTCATTGGTTATAAGTATAAAATGGGATATGTATACACTATATAACTATCATTCTGAGAGTAGATAGTCTGACTTCAACTTGTTGAATTTACTGAAATGAGATCTAATCTGGGAGAAATCTCTTTTTTTGAGACACTAAAACAATGAAAAAAGTCAGTTCCTTAAATTTGATCATTTCCAATTAGCTCCAATTTCTCCCAACACATTTGAGTCAAATAGGCAGAGTTCCCTCCAGTTATATACAGTCGAGTCAAATAAGATTCATGTTGCGAATTATTCGAATTAGTGTTTCAGATTAGTGCTTACATCTTTTCCTTTTTTTATGCTCAACATCCCTAGTGCATTTAATACTTTTCAAGTTTTGAAAATATAGCTACACAAAGGGAATCCCAGATTCCTTTGGGATCTGGGAGTCTGGGTATGTGATTTAGAAGTTTGCAATTTACATTTTTATGGCTGGTCTTGTGACCCTTAACTTGATGAGGATTTTACACAGAGAAATCTGTACAATGTCTCAGTGAAGCAGGTGATGTGATGTTTAAACTTGGAAATCCGAGGATTTTAACTCAAGTGACCTTCTTGGCTCCCCTCACTGTCCTCTGCAAGGCCCTCATGTCTGCCATATTGCAGCTGATAAACTGCGCTGAGATGCAGTTCATCAACACACTGGACTCAACAACTCTCCCCTGGAGCCCTCAGTGAAATGTAAGTTTTTGTGGAGTTAATCTCAGACATTTGCACCGTGATTTCTACGTTTCTATCACGTCAAGTGTCAGCATTGGCACCTGAGACCAAAATTATTCGCACTTCATGGCAGAATTAGGTTTACAAAAATCTTGAACCACAAGAAAAACGACTATGCAGCTCCTAGTAGCAGCCCAATAATACTGACTCACAAGATGTTGTGAAAATGAACAGACCTTCTGAAAACAAGCAACATAATACAGCAAAAGAAAGTTATGGGGTTGAACTTTGGACTGTTCTTAAGCCAGCCGGTGTGTTCAACCCCGTTACAGTCTGGTCAACTTTTACACTGGGTTCATCCCCGTAACGTGAAACGTTATGTTTGTTTTTTATATATATAGTAACAGCAAATATTAGACTAATAATTGTTGGACTGTATGCAAAGTTTAAAGAATGAGTCAAAAATATAAAAAAGCCTGATTTAATATTTATTTTAAAGTGTATTTTTGTGATTTATGAAAGGCGCTTTTACATCAAGTTGCCATATTCTACTTATCAGTCTAATTACTATGATTTACAATTACTTATTTTAATCAAGGGACAGGTGATCTCAAAGGAATTGGAAGAATTAGTTTAATCATGTTATTGAGTTATACTGATAGAGGAATGAAATTGTCCCGTTACGGGGTTGAACTTAAAGCAACCTAAGTGACAAAGAAATTCGTATTAATGTTTGGGATTTTATGCATAAGTTGGGGAGACATATTTTCTTGGAGGTTCCAAGATTACTTCAATAGAATAGTTCAAAAACACATTTTTTTGTGGTACTATATGTTTTAGTAACCTGAGACCCCAAAATGTACCGAATTCAGAGAATCACCCAACTGCTCAACCTTGATGGATATTTAAAGACATATCAAGATTTTGTCACAAAATACGGCAATATAATTCCAATAAACAGGATTTAATACTGTAATTATGCAATCCCTGCTGGGGTAGTTATTTTTACTTAGAAGTACAGAAAATGAGGTCAAACAATATATCAAAACTATTGGAAATTCCACCAGTACTAAAACTTGCACAGTGGCGGCTGTCAATATATTACACTGTATTTTATTGTATTGTTCTGTAATATTTGTTTCAATAAAGATTTTAATTTTAAAAAAAACAGCTGACTTCCTGTTAGCGTAACGTCGTGCTACGTCACCACGCTAGGCTCCTCCTTCCTCTAGTCGCCGCCGCCGCTAGCATAGTTAGCTCCCCAGCAGCTGTCGGTGGCACTCAGTCAGCAAGCCTATCAGTCTGAGTGATTGTGCTTCCTTTAGAGGACCGCTGTGTTATCTCCAGGAGTCCGTTGTTTTTCTTTCCTAAAGGTTTTCTGTGGTATTATATTGTTGTCCTCGCCGTCACAATAGACAGAAGTCCTGGGACATGGCCAGACAAGAACAAGTCCTGGTGCTAGAGCCGCAACAGGAACTCAAATTCAGAGGTAACGCTAAGGCGGAGGGCAGGGCCGATGTTAGGCAGCTAGCTCTAGACGTTAGCCAGTATCTATGTCAGATTTTATTGTTTTGTTTTCTCATTGTGTCTTCACAAGATGGCTGAAATTTGTTCTTAGTTGGTGACGGATGAAACGGTTAACCTGTTGGCGTTTATTTGCTCTGACTAGCCGGGTAAATTGCTAGCTGTCATTGCAGCGTCAGGACAGGCCGTCCACACCATTACTACAATAATCTTATACGCTTCTTTTACTTTACCATTCATGTTCCGATGCTGTGAAACACTCACAAGTTGGCTAATGTGTAGCACAGTTGTTTAAACAGGCTTTGCTGTGAACACATGCGCACCAAGAAGCGGGTATTCTAGCATTTTCTACAAAGAGTTTGTCATTGCCTAGCCACATTACCATGCTTATTGCTCAATGACCTAAGCTTGAAAGCCCAGACTGAAAGCTTTATCGTTCACTCTTAATTTCTAAGTAACCCGATTTCCTTCCCTGATTTGCTGCATTTAATCGGGCTTGTTGTAAAATCAGACGTTGCGTGTGTTTTACTAATGATCATTGTTTTCCCAGATGGTTGTCGTTGTCTCCTGTTGCTCTGGAAATTGTTGGACTAGCTTCATTGGATCAGTATAATGGGGGGGTGCGCTCTCTGATTGATTGTTGCAGATCCTTGAATGCTAAGATGAGCCTAGAGAGGACGCACACACACACACACACACACACACAGTTAGTGATGCTTTGTATTAACAAAGCATCACTAACTTTCTGCAGTGCTTTCTGCACAGTCAGTGTTGTTAGCACCAGATGACCTGAAGTTTTAAACAAGAGTTATGAAGCAGAAGCAGACTTTAAAGGCCAAGAGAAAGCAGAAGGTGTTTGATTCGCTCCGTGTTTGTTTTCTGCTGCATTCAATTTGCAACTAGGGGTGGGGCATTAAACATAAATATTAAAGATGCTGCTGTTTTGGCTTTATCATTAAAGTGTGATTTTGTTTTTTTCCTACACATACTGATGTCTTTTTTTTGGTCAATAATAATAATAATAATACAACTTGAATAAAAAAATATCGTGCTGGAGTTTGTTTTTTTTTTATATTGGTTGTAGCTTAAAATAAACTGAGAACAAAGTTGTTTTACTAGATCTTTCTCATCTGTGTGTAAACTGCGTTTCCATGTCTTATTTATTGCGTCACATTACATTCTATTGAATGCATTTTATAGACTGAAAATGCTGGGGTTCTCTGTGTTGTTATATGGATGGAGAAAAATCTTAATTTCTCATATCTTACTTGCTGATTTCCTTTTCTAGCAAATTGATTGGTTTCTTTGAGAAAGAATAACTACAAGTTAATGGACATTCAAATACTATCTTCTTCATTGTTTACATTAAGTTTTTCACAATAGTTAAAATCCAACTTTTACATTTCAATGACATTTAACAAACATACCCTCAAGTCACCAAGGTTTGTTTTGTTTTTTCTATCCCCCCTGCAGGCCCATTTACAGATGTTGTCACCGCCACGCTGAAGCTCACTAACCCCACAGACAGAAATGTTTGTTTCAAAGTTAAGACAACTGCACCTCGCAGATACTGTGTGCGTCCAAACAGCGGCGTCATTGACTCTGGGACCTCCATAAATGTTTCTGGTTTGTAAACATATTTGGTTGAATTTTTCATTTACGTGGAAAAATTGTGCCAACGCCTCATACTAGTAACAAGTTTTAATGTTCTGAATGGAGCTTTAACCTGATTTGTAACGCGACATTTGCTATCTAAAGAAACATTTGAGTCTACTGAGAGTACACAATGTTGTATTTATTGATCATTTCATCCTGCAACAGTACTAAAATATCTATATGATTTCTACCTAATGTGCAAAGGTACAAGAAAAGGCACTAGCACAATACAACTTTTACGTTGAAGTCTTGAAATGATAAATCCTTTTTTGTCAGGAACTTTTTTTACATAAAATGGCAGAGCTCGTCAGGAAGTATAAAAGTCTTGATCCATATTTATTTTAATATTTTTTATGATCTTCTGAAATATGGTTTCACATTCAGCAACAGTTTGGAATGTGTTTCAAAGCTGTTGCTGTGTTTACTGTGATTGCTTTTTCTCTCAGCTTCATCTCATCACTTTAGAACTTATAGTGTTTGTGTGTGTTTTAAGCAGCTTAACTCAAACCTATGAATTATTCAGACATAAAGCCTCCTACACCTAATGGCTAAACCAGGGTTACAGTATCTATGTGTAAAATATAAGAAAGAAACCATTTTAAATGTATTTTGTAGACACCTTCTTGCTAGCCTCCTTTTATAAAGATGCACTTTCCTCCAGAGTCTTTAGCTCTATAAAAGGCTAGACCACTTTAACACAAACTAAGTATTTTATATCAACAAGATGATTACAAATGGCTAAAAAATAGAAAGTACAAGTTAGTTCTTTTTTAAAATTGTGTTTAGAGCTTTCATTTGTGTTTGTTTTTTTCTTTTAAGCCCATGTTTCCAGTGTCCTCAAGTTGTCCTCTTCCTGTTAGATTTAGGGTTTGTTATTATAAAAGTCTTAAAAGTCTGGCTACACTGTGGTGTAGATTTCAAAATCTTTCCTTACAAGGCATCTATATATTTCCAAGCTGTAGAATATGAGCAGTTTTGATTGTATTTCATCATCTCCTCTGCTCCACAGTCATGCTGCAGCCATTTGAGTACGACCCCAACGAGAAGAGTAAGCATAAATTCATGGTGCAGTCCATTCTGGCTCCCAGAGACATGACCGACATGGAAGGAGTTGTGAGTATTAAGCTGGAAGTTGATTCACGAACCTAAAGATGGATTTAAGCGTGTCTCTGTCTCTTTCGGTCTGTACATTCACCTGAAATAAAAATGTGCAGAAATGTAGTTCTGTTGATGTTATTTAGAGTTGAGGACAACAGTTTAGCTGCTATCAAAGAAGTCTGACTGAATGACAAGTGAATCCTCTTTGTTTGTGTTTGCAGTGGAAGGAGGCCAAACCTGAGGAGCTGATGGACTCAAAGTTAAGATGTGCGTTTGAGATGCCTATAGGAAATGACAAAACTGTAAGTAAGAGTTAGTTGTTGTTTTTTTCCACATTCAGATATTTTTGCTCGCCATTGCATACATTTCTTTCAAACACAGATAAGTGTCATTCACACTATACTGAGAGGAACTGATGTTTCTCTAATGAGTTCAACAATAAATGTCACACGTCAGTGAAATAGATTTTTGTCATGTTTTCAGTATTGTTCCAGTGTCCCGAGTCATTCATTACATGATGTTTGTATTCATACACGTCTTGTGCCTGGATCTCACTCCCCGCCGCGTCGGCATGTTTTCTTTTTTTCCTTATTCCACTTTCCCTTCTTCCTCCCTCACCGCCATTCCACCCGGCCGCCCCCACCCGTTCTCTCTCCGCAGCATGAGAGTGAAAGCATCAAACCTGTGTCTTCCTCTACCTCTGTTAAGAATGAGCACTCTGCGCTGCCCAAGTCATCCAGCGCCTCCCTGGATGACGGGGAGGTGAAGAAGATCATGGAGGAGTGCAGGCAGCTGCAGATGGAGGTGCAGAGGCTACGAGAAGAAAACAAACAGATCCGGGTGAGACGCGCTGAAACGGTGGCTTCAACAGTTTCAGGCCGATTCCATCCTCTCTCCCTTTAGGGAAAATATATTTCTCAGCCTCAGCAAGGCTAAAGTAAATATTTGGTCAAGTTTAATTGAGAGGAAAATGCATATTTATACAATAAATATCAATGAGAGTATAGGTGGAATGCTGGTATTTAATCCCTATTCGATTGTCTAAATGTTAAGTCCTTCATTATTGGTCTTCTCCCTTCAAGTCCTCCTTTCCTTCCTTGTTTCATTATTACATTTTTTTCATTCTTTTCTTCCTATTGTATTTTCTTCTGCCCCCCCCCCCTTCTTCAGTATTCTGTATTTTTTTTCTTTCTTTCTTTCTCTCTCTTCATTTCCATCTTGCCTGACTTTTTTTCAAATGTTCTTTGTCCTCTTTTCTTTCCTTATTTCCTTTTGTCCATTGTGCTTTCCCTCCTTTCTTCCCCTTGTGCTTTATTCTGTTTTTACTTATGCCCTTCCTTTCTTTCTTGGATCTTTCATGTTTTTCCTTTTTCCCACTCTACCCAGTTTCCTTTGTTCTTGGGTCTTTATTTTTCTTATCTCCCTAATATCCTCCTTTTTTTTCCTTCTTTCCATTTTCCTTACTTTCTACCAAATTGTCTGTCTTCTCTCCTTTTTTCTGTGCCTCCTTGCTTGTGTCTTTCCTACTTTTGTTCCTTTCTTCCTATTGTATGTTCTTCAGTCCTCCTTCCTTTCTTGTGGTGTTTGTTTTTTCCCCTCCAGTCTCTGGGTTTTGCAGCCTCCAGGTAAGCTTGTGTGTTTCTTCTTTGCTTCAGGAGGACGACGGTGTGCGGAAGAGAAAGATTTCACCAATTGCTGCTTCTCAATCCAACACCGTGGCTAGCACGGCCATGACGAAGGATGAAGGCTTGAGCACCCGCGTCCTCGCATTGTGCTTGCTCTTCTTTGTGATTGGAGCCATCATTGGCAAGCTGGTCCTTTAGAAACACAGACTGAGCACAGTGACGGACGGACGGACGCAGGAACGAAGGGACGGACAGCGTGTCTTAAAGGGCACGTACCAATGACGGCAACGGGGATCTCTTCTGGGTTTATGTTGATCTGTTTTCTTGTTTTTCTTAACATTTTAAGCTACTAGCCAGAGGTTTATCTTCCTTCAACAACAGCTGTGCAATGATGATAAAAATACAGCTGAGGAAAAACAAAAAAAAAGTATAACTTTCCACTGCTGGACTTCACAATTTATGGGGGTTTTTTTTGTTGTTTTTTTTTTAACGATGCGACTGACCTAACACCAGGCAATAAGGGTTGACGTTAGAGCCGCTGGCTTTAGTGAACGCTGTGGTGATCGGGCAACATTTAGCAGGTTTTAGGTGTAAATTCAGACTCATAGTAACGTTCTCCCTGAGGAATACAAACAAGATAAGAAAACTAAATTGAAGGTTAGACTGGGGCAGACGGAGTTCCCATGGTTTCCATGATGGACGCTCCTGTTGATGGCGATCCATCGATCGTCTTTAGAGGTTGGTGGCGGTTAATGCGGCTTAATTGGTACGGATCTATTTATATTGTTCACATTTTTCCAATCGATTGACTTCAGTGCATGTCAGCCATTTGTAAAAAGAATCAATGCCTCGACTAGTATCATGACATGCTGTGGCAGAGCATGCAGTATCTGAAAACACATGCCAACCCAACATAGTTTACAGACAAGTAAACTCGCATAAGCTCTTAACTGGCTGTAATTTAATTTACATTTTTTCCCCCCTTTCTTCCCTCTGCTGTTTATTGAAATTATGGTGTTAGGCTGCACTTTAACAATCATAATGGGATTTACTAGTAGAACCAGGCTGATTATAATCTGTCTTCCTGGTGATTCATCTCTACGGTACTCACCGTGATGTTTGCATCCGATTCAGTAGCTAACTTTCTCCCAGCTTTTGAAGAATCTAAATGAATTTGGCGGCTCCAGTTCTGGTGGTAAAATCCTTACTGGTTAAGCTCAGCCTGGGTTTGTTTTCCACACCTCCTTGCAACAGCTCTTTACTGCGACTTCAGCAGGAGAGGTGGACAATGAAGCAATTCTGTAAATCGGTGCTTGCACTTGAATTCTGTCTTTTAAGTTCTAATTTCCTAACAAAATGCATTATCCTTACCACATATTTGTTTGTGTTGTGTTTTTAAGGTATTTGGCTCAAAAGTATTTTTAATCCTCGATCGCTCCAGTCATCCCTTTGTGTGTGTGTGTGGACATGTGTGTGTTTGTCTCCAAACATCTTGGAAGTTTTGCAGTAGAATGCAAGTAACTACATCTGGGCCTCATTTCAGAAAGCAGGATA
This sequence comes from Xiphophorus maculatus, assembly GCF_002775205.1. Lineage (NCBI taxonomy): Eukaryota > Metazoa > Chordata > Actinopteri > Cyprinodontiformes > Poeciliidae > Xiphophorus > Xiphophorus maculatus. The sequence goes on along the minus strand of NC_036443.1, from coordinate 9,955,881 downwards.
AGTGGAAATCTTGATGAAGTTCTGGAGTAACTATGAGCATATTCTGGGTTTTTGATTTCAGAAAGCCAGATAGGTGTTGTCCCGAGTCAACTTGCCACCGCAGCTTACTTCTTGAAGCAACCCCGCTCAGTATTGGCATTAATTATTCTTATTAGTGCCAGCGGGATTCAGTCCGAAATGTTACTATAGCATCTAAACTGTTATATAGCAGAAGTCACCTCAGATAGATTTCTAATTTAAGAGGTGTGTGTCTTCACCTGTCAGGTGACACAGCAGTTCAGTCCCTGGCAGGGCCGCTTGATAAAACATAAGCTTTTTTTCTCTTTTGTGCTATTGGCATCAATAAAGGTTTAAGATGAATTTGATGTTTTATAAAGAAGCTTTTTAGACAAGAGCTCTCCCACTACCGGACTGTAGATCATTGTGACTTGAACACTTAGTTGCTCGCTATCTGAAAACCATGTGCAGCCCAGGTGGGTGGGGTTCTCACAACACAAAGAACAGAATTGCAGAATGTAGCAAAAAGTCTACAGTCTACAAGCAAAAATGTAGACTGTAGAAACACTTTAAGCATATTCTATTCATGTAGTTTTAGGTGTTCAAAGTACAGTAGATATTGATATTTTGTTAAGAAAAATAAAATTATCCTCCTCTTGTGACTTAAATAACATCAAGAATATTTTCTGCTGAACCTCGCACATTGACTCTCTGCCCACTAACTAATGCAATTTTGCAACAGCATTGCCATTTAAAAAAAAAAAAAAAAAAGTTTTTATATTCTTTCTATACCGT